>NC_022017.1:26060733-26063061 GCF_000317375.1 Microtus ochrogaster | reverse complement strand
ATGGTGGCTCACAACCATCTGTAATGAGATCTGGTGCCCTCTTCTGGCCTGCAGGCATACATGGAGGCTGAACACTGTGTACATAATAAATAAATCTTTAAAAAAAAATAAGAGTTTAGGAACTTACCTAAAGTCACGGTAAGTAATTACTATATAACACCATTAGGCTTACTTTAGGCACTTAAGTACTGACATACTTTATAAAATAATATATAATTACTTGAGCAATACTTTAGCACTGCTCAATGAAACACAAACTGTTCAGGTGAGACAATATATTTGCGTGTGTGTATGTTCATGTGGAGGTCAAAGCAGAAAATTAATTGTCTATTGCTCTCTGCCTTAATGTTCTGAGACAGTATTTCAGAACTAGAGGCTTGTTATTTAGATTAACCAGATTTTGGGATCCAAATGTTTCTGTCCTCTAATGTTAAGAGTTACAGGCATGTGGAGCCATTCCTGACTTATGTGTGTGTTATGAATTTGAAGTCAGGTCTGTATGCCTGTAGAGGAAGCATTCTTACCCATTAAGCCATATTCACTGCCCCTAAAATATTTATTTTTGAAAGGAAAGTCACTCCTTTGAAGGACTAGTATTCAGTACATTTCAATCATGTTAAACTTCAATGCATGCCTGGTGATGATAGTGCACACTTTTAATTCCAGCACTCAAGAGGCATAGGCAGGCGCATTTCTGTGAATTTGAGGTCAGTCTGGCCCACAGAGTGAATTCCAGGACAGTCAGAGCTACACAGAGAAACCCTCTCTTGAAAAACAACAATAAAACTTCATAATATAAAAACATTTCTATCGGGGCTGAAAAGATGGCTCAGAAGTTAAGAGCGCTGGTTGCTCTTCCAGAGGTCCTGAGTTCAATTTCCAGCAACCACATGGTGGCTCACAACAATCTATAATGAGGTCTGGTGCCCTCTTCTGGTGTGTAGACACTGTATATATAACAAATAAATTAATTAATTAAAAACACATTCCCATTAAGATACGCATGAATAGAGAATGTAAAGAAAGCAACAAAAATCCTTCCTGTTATTCAAATGTAGTACATATTAAAATGCAAGGAAAATACAGGGATCAGCAGTGAAAAACTCAACTGCCTTAGGGTTTTATAATAAATCAAATTTCTAAAATACAATTTGTGATAAAGAGAACGTTACAGAAGTTAATTTTATAAGAGTCAAATGAAGAGCCAAAGATGTAGCTCATTTGGTAGAGTGCTTTTTAAATATACAAAGCCCTGGGTTCAATCCCTAGCACATATACAACTGGGCATGATAGTGTATGCCTGTAATCCCAGCACTTGGGAGGCATCAGGAAGATCAGAAGTTCATAGTTATCCAACATCAATGGAAACCATATTAGGTTGTCCTACCTAGGCTAGTTTTCCTTATTAAAAATAACATACAAAAGCAAGGGAGAGAGGAACAGATGGAGAGAGGAAAAGAACAAGAGGGAGAGAGAATGAGAACACTTAGCTGGAAGTGTGATCAAGTCTCTCACCTTCCGTCTTTCGGGTCCACTGAATGCAATATGTCTTGCTTCTTCCACTGTCTCACAGACAAGGCCATTTCCACAAACAAACTGAATCACTTTCTTTAGCTGAGGAAACTGAGTCTTTATAACATCAATCATCATTTTACAGCCCTTAATTTCCCTTAGTCGTTCATTTATTGGCTTGATCTGAAGGGTGAAGGGAGATGTAGTAAATTAGCTATACTAAAATAAAAACCAAATGCCTATTATATTTTTTCACAGTATATCCAAGGGTTAACAATTTGTTCTTATATGCAATGAACTTTCAATAAGAACATAAGAAACTTATGTTGCACATTATATGATAAAATATTTTTCAAAAATATAAAAATTTCATCAAAAGCCAGAAAAAAAGAACTTCCAAATTCACCTGCCACTTACTAGTTGAAACATACAATATATAAGAAGTGATTTGTATTCTTTAAATCATAAACCATGGTGGAAGGCAGTTGTAACTTAGCTATGTACCCAAAAGCAGTATAACACTTACAGAATTAAAACCAAAACCAAAACCAAAACCCCTCTTGGCTGAAATGACAGCCTTCCTATCATAGATGTACTTTCAGGTTTCTGTCTACAAGTCATAAATATATCCATTGTGTATTATTGAAAACTAGCAAATATGATCTCATTTCTGTTAAAACAAAAATCCTATGTATACTAAAAGGTATATATATATATATATATACGCACATACATGGGATAGATATATACACATATATGCATACATATGTTCATATGGCCTGAATGTATAGAGAAACCCTCTAAAGTAGAATTTAA
>NC_022017.1:26038237-26060633 GCF_000317375.1 Microtus ochrogaster | reverse complement strand
TAGCTCTGTAGACCAGGCTGGTCTCAAACTCACAGAGATCCGTCTGCCTCTGCCTCCCGAGTGCTGGGATTAAAGGCGTGTGCCACCACCGCTCGGCTTAAAAAGAAATAGTCTTTTTATAATTAATATATTTCTATATAAGGTTATTTTTTACATTTATTTATTGTGTGTGCATGTGCGTGTAGCTGTCCTCTGGATGACTCTGGAAGTCAGAGGACAACATATGGGAATTGGCTCCTCTCCTTCTACCATGTAGGCAGAGGGACTGAACCTTGAACTCAGGTTGTCATGCTTAGTGGCAAATGCCTTTATACACTGAGGCATTTGATGGCCTCGTGTAAGATTTTTGTTTGTTGTCATTGTTTTTTCCTATATAAGATTTTAATTTTTAAAAAATTTTGTCTGTATATATAAATGTGTACCACATGCATGAAGTGCCCAAAGAGGTCAGAAGAGAGCTTTATATGTATGACCTACGACTAGAATTAACAGATGGATCTTAGCTGCTATGTGTTGGGAACCTAGCCCAGGACTTTTGTAAGAGCAGTCAGTATTCTTAAGTGCTAAGCCATTGCTTCAGACTCTCCTGTATCAGACTTCTGTATAATGTGTTTGCTATGAAAAATGAATAACAAATAAAAATTATTTTTACCAGGCATGGTGGCACATGCCTTTAATTCCAGGACTCAGGGGGCAGAGGCAGGCAGATCTCAGTGTTCGAGGTCAACCCGGTCTACAAAGCAGGTTACAGGACAGCCAGGAATGTTACACAGAGAAACCCTGTTTCAAAAAACCAAAAGCAAACAAACAAACAAAAAAGAGTTTAAAGCCAGCCTGGTCTACATAGCAAGTTCTAGGTCAGTCAAAGCTACACTTTAGAACTTGTCCTCCCTAAGAAACAACAAAAAGATTTTAACAGGCAAATGAGTTAAGAGTAAAACTTTGTCATGGGCATACGCATAAGCAAAACTATGGAAGCAGAGCACAAAAGGTGAGCGTGACCTTAAGTAACACAAAGTCACTAAATTAAAGACATTAAAATAAAGACTTACTAAATTTGGTAACTAGTAAATACCAAACATTGAAATATCTTACATCAAGGTAATCTAGAGCAAGGAATGTCTCAGGTTCAGCTCTTTTCTCCTTCAGGACTTGAATACAATCTTTTGCTACCTTTTCTGAGGCTACAACAATGGCAACCATGTACCGGCCAAAAAGCTTAGTCACAGCGAGTTGGTATTTCTTATGAATAGGATGACACAGATCAAGCAGTCTTCCAAACTTAGTAAGTTTCAAAACAGGAGAAGAAAACAAATACATTAATGAAAAACATATAATTGTTTTCTAATGTAACAAAGCGTTATAAATAACTGTATACAATTTATGTCTAATTTAATAGCCATATTCAAAATTAAACTGAATGATTAAGTACTTTTAATGTGAACAGGTGTTTGCTTTCTCTAATGGACAATCTCTTGACTGTTTTTCTACATTATGAACCAACTGCCTTCTTTGAACAGTAAGTGACTGAATGAATCCATATTCCTGCTCTACTAACTCTCCTAGAAGGACAGTACATATAGGTGGGGACTCAGCCAACGTTTTGTAAAAGTATACTATTTGAATATCTCATGCTCTCTCTGGAGTTTTTAACTAGCATATTGTTACAAGGCAATTCTATCCTGTTTGGAAAACACATTTTATTTAGTGGGAGGGATTAAAAATGGCTTCCTAACATAATGTAAAATGTTAAAATCCTGGAGGAACCCCTTATTGAGAGAACATTTGAAGTTGCCCCCTGATTTTCTAGCTTTTAAAATTAATTCCCTCCACGTGGGAAAGAAAACACATATATATGTTGTGCTTCTTCCCAAATTAAGACATACTACGTTAGAATTTTCAGAATTTAGTCAATTAACCAGTTTGGCTTCTACAGAGTTTGGAACAAGTAATTCTATATTTAAACTGCTGAGCCATTTCTCCAGTCCTTTCTCCTTCTTTTAAAAAGAAATCTGGCCAGGCAGTCATGGTAAACCTTTTTAATCCTAACACTCAGGAAGCAGAGGCAAGTGGATCTCTGTGAGTTCAGGTCCAGTCTGGTCTACAGAGTGATTTCCAAGACAGGCTTCAAAGCTACAGAGAAACCTTATCTCGAAAAAGCAAAATAAATAAATAGGTAGGTAGATAAAAGAAATGCCACATTTTCTGCTGTAAGTGGCAAATGCACATTCACTTCCTGGCCACCCAGACCCAAATAGTAACACAAAAACTATATTAATTACAACACTGTTTGGCCAATGGCTCAGGCATATTTCTACCTAGCTCTTACATCTTTTTTTCTGTTTATTTTCCATCTTTATGTAGCTTGTTTTTATTACTCTATTTCTTTTTATTGATTTTATTTTTTATTTTTTTTAAATATTTATTTACTTATTATATATACAATGCTCTGCCCGTGTGTATGCCTGCAGGACAGAAGAGGGCACCAGACCCCACTACAGATGGTTGTGAGCCACCATGTGGTTGCTGGGAATTGAACTCAGGACCTTTGGAAGAGCAGTCAGTGCTCTTAACCACTGAGCCATCTCTCCAGCCCTTTATTGATTTTATTGAGCTATACATTTTTCTCTACTACCTCTTCCTTGCTCCTCCCATTGAACCCTCTCCCATGGTCCCCATGCTTCCAATTTACTCGGAGAGCTCCTCTTTTTTAGTTCTCATGTAAGATTGGAACCATGTATGTCTCTCTCTTAGGGTCCTCATTGTTGTCTAGGTTCTCTGGGATTGTGAACTGTAGGCTGGTTTTCTTTATGTCTAAAAGTCACTTATGAGTGACTACATATGATATTTGTCTTTCTGGGTCTGGATTACCTCACTCAATATGATGTTTTCTAGATCCATCCACTTGTCTGCAAATTTCAAGATATTTTTTCTGCTGTGTAGTACTTCACTATATAAATGTACCACATTTTCCTTACCCATTCTTTGGCCGAGGAGTTTTTAGGTATTTTCAGGTTCTGGCTATGACAAACAATGCTGCTATGAACATAGCTGGACACATGTCCTTGTGGTACAATTGAGCATCCTTTGGGTATATATACACCCAAAAGTGGTATTGCTGGGTTGTGAGGAAGGTTTCTGAGAAATCGCCAACTGATATCCAAAGGACTGTACCAGTTTGCACTCCCACCAGCAATGCAGGAGTGTTCCCTTTACCCCACATCCTCTCCAGCATAAGTTGTCATCAGTGTTTTTGCCTTGGTCATTTTTTTTTCCCGAGACAGGGTTTCTCTGTGGCTTTGGAGCCTGTCCTGGAACTAGCTCTGTAGCAGGCTGGTCTCGAACTCACAGAGATCTGCCTGCCTCTGCCTCCCGAGCGCTGGGATTAAAGGCGTGCGCCACCATCGCCCGGCTTGTCTTGGTCATTTTTTTATAAACTGGATCAAAAAATGAAATATTTATTTACGTTTTTCTTATTTTTTGATTTTTATTGAGCTCTACATTTTCTCTGCTCCCCTTCCTGCCTCTCCCCCCTTCAACCCTCCCACAAAGTCCCCATGCTCCCAATTTACTCAGGAGATCTTGTCTTTTTCTACTTTCTATTTCCCATGTAGATTAGATCTATGTAAGTCTTACTGTCTGCATGGTTGTCTACGTTCTCTGGGATTGTAGTTTGTAGGCTGGCTTTCTTTGCTTTACGTTTAAAAACCACTTATGAGTGAGTACATGATAATTGTCTTTCTGTGTCTGGGTTAACTCACTCAAAATAATATTTTCTAGCTCCATCCATTTTCCTGCAAAATTCAAGATGTCATTTTTTTCTGCTGTGTAGTACTCCATTGTGTAAATGTACCACATTTTCCTTATCCATTCTTTGGTTGAGGGGCATTTAGGTTGTTTCCGGGTTCTGGCTATGACTAACAAAGCTGCTATGAACATAGTTGAACACATATCCTTGTGGTACAATTGAGCATCCTTTGGATATATACCCAAAAATGGTATTACTTGGTCTTGAGGAAGGTTGTTTCCTAGTTTTCTGAGAAATCGCCACACTGACATCCAAAGGAGTTGTAGCAATGCAGAAGTGTTCCCTTTTCCCCATAACCTCTCCAGCATAAGTTGTCATCGGTGTTTTTGATCTTGGCCATTCTTACAGGTGTAAGATGGAATCTCAGAGTTGTTTTGATTTGCATTTCTCTGATGACTAAGGATGTTGAACATTTCCTTAAGTGTCTTTCAGCCATTTTAGATTCCTCTGTTGAGAGTTCTCTGTTTAGGTCTGTACTCCATTTTTTTTTAAAATTGGAATATGTGAACTTTTGGTGTCCAATTTCTTGAGTTCTTTGAATATTCTGGAGATCAGACCTCTGTCTGATGTGGGCTTAGTAAAGATCTTTTCCCATTCTGTAGGCTGTCGTTTTGTCTTGTTGACTGTGTCCTTTGCTTTACAGAAGCTTTTCAGTTTCAGGAGGTCCCATTTATTAATTGTTTCTCTCAGTGTCTGTGCTGCTGGGGCTCTATTTAGGAAGTGGTTCCCTGTGTCAATGCATTCCCACTTTCTCTTCTATAAGGTTCAGTGTGACTGGCTTTATGTTGAGGTCTTTGACCCATTTGGACTTGAGTTTTATACATGGTGATAGATATGGATCTTTTTTCATTCTTCTACATGTTGATATCCAGTTATACCAGCACCACTTGTTAAATATGCTTTTTTTTCCATTTGATATTTTTTGCTTCTTTATCAAAGATCAGGTAGGTGTTTGAAGGTGTGTGGATTGATATCCGGGTCTTCTATTTGGTTCCATTGGTTCTCCTGTCTGTTCTTATGCCAATACCAGGCTGTTTTCAGTACTGTAGCTCTGTAGTAGAGTTTGAAGTCAAGGATTGTGATACCTCCAGAAGTTCTTTTATTGTACAGGATTGTTTTGGCTATCCTGGTTTTGTTGTTGTTTTTTTTCTTTTCCATATGAAGTTGAGTAGCGTTCTTTCGAGGTCTGTGAAGTATTTTGCTGGGATTTTGATGGGCATTGTGTTGAATCTGTAGATGTTTTTGGTAAGATTGCCTATCTTGGCCATTCTTACAGTAAGATGGAATTTTAGAGTTGTTTTGATTTACATTTCTCTGATGGCTAAGGATGTTGGCTAACTCTTACATCTTAAATTAACCCATTTATACTAACTGATGTATCATCAAGAAACTGTGGACTACTGGTAAGGTTCTGGCATCTTTCTTCTTCAGCAGCTACATGGTGTGTCTCTGATTCTGCCGTCTTTCTCCCTGAATTTAGTTTAGTTTTTCTGCCCGACTCTATTCTGCCCTGCCACAGGCCAACATAGCTTCTTTATTAACCAATGGTAACAAATCATATTTATAGCATACAGAGGGGAATCCCATATCATTCTGCCATTAGATATGATTGCTGTACTAGTGGATTTTTTTTAAAAATAGGGTTGTTTCATTTTGCTATGAATTGAAGAAACAAGATTTTGCAACCCAGTCCTATTCTATTATCCATGATTCAAAAGTAAAGATTGAGCATAACACAAAAGACTTGGGGATACATATCTTAGTTGGTAGAATGCTTGCCTAACATTCAAGGGGCCTTAGGTTTAGTCTCCAGCAAAATACAGACCGACAGACTGACTGACAGACAGACAGACAGACACACACACACACACACAGAGTTCCCTGAAGAAAAAAAAAATGTTTAAGAAAGACAATTTAAAGGAGATGAATTAGGTAGCCATGAAAATGTAGTACCATGAAGGCCAATGGCAAGCATTTTGAAACAGAGCAATGATTGTCAAATACTAAAAAACAGATGATAAGGAAATCAAAGGGCACATGGAGACATAAGTGAGGCCCCTGATATAAAAGAAAACAATGTTGCGAGGCTAACACCCCATGTGACAGAGGTTATCGTTGTATTTTGGCCAAAGAAAATAATTAACTACTACTGGATACAGTCAGAAATGAAAATATGGCAAGGATGCTTGCCAAAAATCATGAAGAACTTTAGTGTCGAGGTTTCTTGCTAGGAGGACCAAGACTACTTCATACCATGTCTGGGGATATTGGTCATAATGTATACTGGCTAGGTAATGTGTTCATGTAAATGTTTCTTTCAATAGTTAACTTACAAACACAATTTGAAATTACTTCTTTATCTATTTACTATATTTTAAATATAAAATTGTCAAATATAGAACACATTTTTAAAATATTTCTTCTTCTTTACAATGGTTATAATTTCAATCCCCAAGTAAGAGGACTATTTTCAGAAATGAGAAAGCATGGCATTTAAAATGAACTATTCATTCTAATTACCACGGAATCTGGGTAAAGTCTTTTAAGACTTTCCAGAACTTCAGCTCTCTTCCGCTGACGTTTTCCTTCATGGTTATCAATTCCAGCATTCTGTAATTCATTTGTAATAAGACCCAGTTCATCATTAACTTCAGACATTCTTGATTTTGTATTCTCAATTTCTTTAATCAGGGCTTCTTCTTGCTGTTTTTTGTCTTTCAAGCAATCCCTATAATAGTAACAACAACCAAAAATGTGAGAAGTAAAAGGTTAAAACAAGTCTTGTCTGGCATGGTACAAGAATGGAATAGTGCTTTATTAATTAAAAAACAAACACAAAAAACACCCAAAACTAAAGGCAAAGGAGCTTTTCATTATTCTTTGTTTATCTGAAAATATATACTTACTATAGAGTAAGTATGGGGCTGGAGAGATAGCTCAGTGGTTAAAAGCACTGCCTGCCCTTCCAAAGGTCCTGAATTCAGTTCCCAGCAACCACATGGTGGCTCACAACCATCTGTAATGAGATCTGGTGCCCTCTTCTGGTCTGCAGGCATACATGCAGACAGAATACCGAGAATGCTGTATATATAATAAATAAATAGATTTTTTAAAAAGTAAGTATAGACCAATATAAATCAAGCAATCATCACATACTTAATATCAATCAAAATCAACTAAAATTCCTTAGTGATAGATTAAATACTATATATTAGCTTTCCTGATACAATTCATTATTTTTAAACTTTTTGAAATTTATTTTTACTGTATGAGTGTTATCCTGTACATATGTCTGTGAATATTTATATACTGCCCATGGAAGCCAGAAGAGGGCATAAGATCCTCTCTGGATCTGTTACTACAGATGGTTGTGAGCCCAACTGCCATGTGGGTAGTTTGAAACAAACCTGGTCCTCTAGAAGAGCAGCTAGTGTTCTTAGCCACTGAGCCACCACTCCAGCCACCACAATTCATTATTTATTTATAAAATTTCAATATCAAAATAATTAAGAATTGTCATTGTTATATATTTATATTTTCAAATTTAAACACTTTACTCATTTTTATTCTCAATTTTTAAATATATTTATTACATGGTAAGTATAATTTTTTTAAGCAATTTATAAAGAAATGAAAGACACTGGAGTGAGACTATCACACAATAGTAACATTCATTCACTATTTAAAGAATACACTGGATCATTTAGATAAAAATGTCCTGTAAAGATTGTTTTTCTACTTACATGCATGTCTTCGTATATTCCTCCAATTTCTCTATTCGTTTTTTATGCTCTTCTATTTGCTCTTTTATTTGTTTTAGATTTCCCTATAATAGGAAATAAAACTAAAATCAATTCCAACATTCCAAGCCAATAAAATGACACATCTAGAATTTGTTATGTTGTAAGTAGTTAAAAGCTTGAAATTTATCAAAATATGTGAGTATATGAAATATGAGTATATGAAAATACTTAGGGCTTGTGTGATGGCTTAGCAGGTAATGAACTGAGTTCAATCATTAGGACATAAGAGAAGGAAAATGCCAACTCTCTCAAGTTGTCTTGACTTCTATATGTGCATCACAATGTGCTTGGGCATTTACATACACACACAAATATATAAATATATGTAATAAAATTTAAGAGAAAATATAAAAGAAAAATTTAATTTAAAAAAAGCTATCTTATATAGGGCTTTTACATCTCACAGATCTTGGGATCACAGACTTAATATCTAGTCTCCAGTGATTTTATTCAAAAATTCAAACTTCAAGCATATTATTTTTTAAAAATTTCTTTTGATTTGTGTTATGTGTGTTAGTATTTTGCCTTCATGTATGTATGTACACCACATTCATGCCTGGTACCCACAGAAGAGGGTATCTGGTCCTCTGGAACTGGAGTTATGGATTATTGTTAGCCACCATGTTAAGTGCTGGAAACTAAATCCTGAAATGCCAAGTTCTCTTAACCACTAAACCATTTCTTTAGCTCAAAATCATTATTTTCAAGTACCTGTACAGTTCTTATCTGTCTGTCAAACTAATTCATTCAGTAAGTATTTATTCACTGGCTACACGTAGTAGGAACTAGAGATATAATAATGAGTGGGATAGAGTGTGTGTCCTCAGGAAAAAAGTAATTACAGTAAATGAGTACTTAAGTATCACTATGATGCAAGGATCTAACAGGCACAAGGGGAGGACTTCGTGTAACCATTGCTCTATTTGTACTCTGCTATTAAATTCAAACTATGCAGTGCAGCAACATAAGTCACCTGAGAAAAAGCAAGGTCTAAGATGCCTGAAACCACATGCAGCACTGAATCCGAAGCATACCATGTACTAGTGACTTTTACAATAACTAATAATAAAACAGAACAATACAACAATTAAGTTCATTTATAAATTATTTATTTTTGAACTTCCCATTTAGTTAGCCAGGGATAACTGGAACCATGGAAAGGGAAACTGGAGGATAAGGAGAGTAGTCTCTACCAGATTTTTAAACTTTAACCTTTCTTCCATATAATCAATCATAATTCATGAAGCAAACATCTATTGTGTTAGGTACCAGAGTTATAAAAATGTGCAAGATAGGTTGAGGAGATGACTCAGATGGCTACACAAATATAAGAACCTGAGTTCAAATCCCCAATAGCCACATAAAGTCAGGAGTGGCTGTACACCCTTGTAACCCCAGTGCTATTGGGACAGAGACAGGACAATTGCTAGGGCTTGCTAGTTGTTAGTGTAGCTTCAGGTTCAGTGTAAAACCTAGTCTAAAGGAAATTAAGTTAGGACAATGATAGAGCAAAATACATGCTGTATTCTTCTGGGCTCTGTACCAATACAAACAGGCACATGTACTCACATGCAAGTACATACGTCTTCCCCGCTCAAAAAATAAATAAATACATGCAAGACAGTTTTTTTCTAATGCAACGTACATGCCAAAATTAAGAAGCCTAACATAGAAATTCTACTATTTCACTTAATAATTTCATTCAGAGCTAACTATGGTGGTACACACTTTTAATCCCAGTACCCATGGGGCTGAGGAAGGCAAACCTCTGTGAGTTCAAAGCCAGCTTGATCAACATGGTAATCTCCAGGCCAGTCAGGGCTGACTCAAAAGGGAAAAAAATCCATTCAGGGCCAGTGGAATGGCTCAGTGATTAAGAGCATTGACTGCTTTTGCAGATGCAAACTCTCATAAGAGACATGCTTCCAGGAGAGAATAACTGAACAACTGTAGGGGTAGCCCCAGCCAATCACCTTGCTTGTAGGGCGGGGTCGCCTGAGGATTTTTTACTAATAAATATTGCTGGTGTGCTCTCTCCTGCCCCTTCTGCTTTCCTGTTCTCTGCTGGAACCATGGGTTCTGTAAGTCTTTTACCAATTAAAGCTGAATATATTATTATAATTTCTGTCTGCCTTCATTTACGCCGCTACAAACAACAAATCAGGTAAGTCCATGAGGTCACTTATAGATTTTGACTTAAACTTTTATGCGTAACTAGGGAGCCTCTGGTGAACTTAAAGAGCCAACTTCAGATTTAACTTAAAACATTATGGGTGCTCTGCTGAGACTACTGTGCAGGATCAAGAGTGGCAGTTTAAAAAAAAGGGAGGGTGGTAGTAAAGAAAGCTGGTAGGCTACTAAACTGATTCAAACCAACACTACAGTGATATGGTCAAGAGTGATAACAGTAGAAATGGAAATACAATTGGATTCTTGTTATATTTTCAAGGTAAAGTCAAAAGTTTCCTAAAAGAGAGTCAAAGGCTGGCTGCATATTTTTGACCTAAGTAACTAGTAAAATTAAAATGTTATAATTGGAGAGGGGAAAGACTGTGGAGTAAAGTTTGGCAAAAAGATTAAAGTTCAGTTTGGGATCCAACTTTGATATATTTGCTCAACACCCAAACAGGAGAACCCAAAGTAGCATTTGGAGAGATACATGATCGGAGTTTTGAAGATCTGAGAGATAGACGTTCAAATTTTTAGTGCAGTATTTAAATATGTATAACTACAGATCACCAACTAAGTGGATACAGGTAAAAGAAAAACCATAACTTAGAAACAATAACAAGTTAGGCTTACAGCAGCACTTAGCACGCTACATACAAATATCAGGGTGGTTCAGAGAACCTTCATAATGCATAATGAACCATCTTTGCTCAATGTGCAGTAACAGTAGTTTTATACCAAACCCCTAGTCTTTAGAAAGAGAGTTATGAAACATTAAGAGGGAGTGGCTACTGAGTTTGTCCTTCACTGTGACATATCTATCCTAACTGTACAAATGCAAAATATAAGGCCCAGAGAAATCTAAATAATTTAGTTATTACTGAGATTATACACAGTAAGTAACAAGCAAGATGGGCTGAAAGCCAAGTCTACCTTACTTGAAGAAAATAACACCATCTTAATAGTTGTTCCCAGCTGGGCACTGGTGGCACACACCTTTAATCCCAGCACTTGGGAGGCAGAGGTAGGAGGATCTCCGTGAGTTTGAGGACAGTCTGGTCTACAGAGCAAGTTCCAGGACAGGATCCAAAGCTACACAGAGAAATCCTGTCTCAAAAAACAAAACAAAACCCAAAACAAAGCAAACAAATAAAAAAACCAGTTGCTATTCCCAACACAGACTAGCTCCTTCTGCTTGGGCTACAATCATTCCTCAGATATGTGGGGGAATGATTCCAGAACCCATGATTGTTAGCCTAATTTGCATATTCTCGCATTCTTACATAAAATGACAGATTATTTATATACAATCAACACATATCTCTTCCGGAATACTTTAAATACTCTCTGGAAGACTTAGAATACCTGGTACAGTGTTAATGCTATATAAATAGATGTTATATTGTATTGCTTAGGGAATGACAAAAAGTACATTAAAATGTTCAGTAAACATATTTTTACCCTACTGTTGGTCCTCAGTTGACTCCATGGCTTCAGGACCCACAGATACAGAGAGCTGAATGTATCTAACATCCTCAATGACCTTGCAGTTATTTATATTACGAGATTTACTTCCCCCATCCTCCTCCTTGCTCTACTGAACTGAAGTGCATGTTCAAACCATGTTCATTACAATATAGATGCACAGAAAACATTCCCTGAACAAACAAACGAAGGCACTGACTGCCTACTCTAACTATAAAAGTGTACTAATTATTTTTGCTGTGCTAGGGAAATCAAACCCAGGACATCAGTATTCTATCACTAATCTATATGCTCCTAGCCCCTCAGAATTTCTAAAATTTGATATAAATCTATTTTTACATTGAGAAAGTAATATAAAGGGGAGTAACATCTTACTGCAAATAATTCTAAATTATGACCATATAATCTATGGTACCTGAGTGTCTCCATGCCTCCTCTTTTCAAATGCCAGCCTTTCTTTTTCTGCCTTCTGTTCCCACTGCAGTTTTTCCAGTTGTTGTGTCATTATAGCTACCTTCCGTCTTACTTGCTCCTTAAGCTCTTTGTAACGATCCAGCTACATAAACAGCATTGACACATTACTCATCTAATGAAATTATCTGTACGACATCCTGTTCTCATTAAAATCTTTATACAAATTAGATCATAATTAGATATCTTCTCCAGGTAAAATATGTGAACTTAATATGACAGTCTCCTTATTAAAAACTCTTTAGATAGAACAACGAAGTAATGAAGACAAACTCTATAATTAAGTTCTCTGACAGAAAATCCTGAAAAAAGCCAATCTGAAGAAAATGGTACTTTCTTCTGTCTTCTTAATTACTATTACTTTGGTGTATGTATGTTGTGACACAAGGCTAGTTTAACTCAATGAAAGAAATGAACAATGATACTTTAATTGAAAGAATGCTTGAAAACTGAGTTTTTTTAGTTTAGTTATGTTTTACTGATTAATCATTTTAATCCTGTATACACTATCTTACATTGACTATTAACTCATAACTGAGTAGTTAAAATCATCTTAAGTAATTTCCTCTGTCAATTAAGTCTCTTCAAAGCTACATATATATGATCTTTAAGCTCATTTAATATCCAACAGAATTGTTTTGTCTTTAAGTTAGTAACAATTACTTAACTTTTATTACAGTATAATTCCAGGTAATACTGGGCTTTAATTAATTCATAAATATTATAACACCATCTAACTATATGAAGGAAAAATATCTTAGTTTCAAGATTAAATTTAGATTCTGTGAACAGATTAAAGAAAATTAAAAATTCCTATAATTTACATTCTAGGTATAGGTATAATAACAAATTATCAGAGATGTTATCCTTTAGATTTTTTTAATTAAAAAAAGAAACTGAAATAGAAAAATGTTTCTAATATTTTCATTTTTTTCACCTGAGTATTTTCCAATTCAACGTCTCGTCCTTTACGTAAGACTTTTTCTTCCAATTGCTTTTCAAAACTTCTCCATGCTCTATCTAAATCAACCAGTTCTGCCTCTAAGGTTTGAATGTCATCTTCCTGCTTAGAACATTGTTTTTCATTGTCTGTTATCAATTTCTTAGATAAGTCCAATTTCTTGAGATGGTGAGAAGTATTTTCTTTAGCTTTAATATACTGAGGCCTCTTCTGACTTAAAATTGCTTCAAGAGATCTAAAAAGGAATAAGCAATTCTTATGAATTTATTTTAGCATATAAAGAATGTAATTAATCTATTATTTATTTACATTTTTAGTTTTGGAGACAGGGCTCAAAATGGAGCCCTGATTGAACTGAAACTAGCTATGTATATAAAGCTGGCCTTGAATGAAAAGATATTCCTGTCTCCCATGTACTAGGAACAAAGGTATGAGGCACCAAACCTGGCTAAAAGAAATTTCGATTAAATATCATTCAAAAATAAATTCTAAAAATTAACTTGCAAAGACGGCTGTAGCCACCAAACTGTAGCACATTCACTATGTTCCCTTTTAAAATGGCCCTCACCCACCTCCCATCTCTCTCTCCTCTCCTGCTGTTCCTGTCCCCAGAGACATCTCCCCATCTCCCCCTCTCCCCTCCCTTCCTTTTATATTCTCTTTCCCTTAATAAAAGCCCCTCCATGCAAACTCTGTGTCATGGCATCGTTCTCTAGTGCATTGCTTTTTCTAAATTACTACCTTGTTTTCCTGAGCAGGGAAAGCTCTTCTGGTGCTTCCTCCTGCCTGCAGTTAGTTTGAGGCATGCCTGGATCCTGAAACACAGCTTTGCTTCTCCAGATAGCTGGGTCCCTCCATCCAAAACCCGGCAAGATTGGTGAGCCCCTCCCACTTCCCCACCTTTGGCTATTTCCTGAGTGAGGACTAATCTAGTCTCTTGAGCGTGGTTTCTCTCTCTCTCTCTCTCTCTCTCTCTCTCTCTCTCTCTCTCTCTCTCTCTATCTTTTTTGGCAGAGTTCACTGAAAGGTAATCACTTCACCCTGGGACCATACCCACCTGCTCCACCTTTAACAGATCTACTTTCTCCTTCACTGGCAGCTTTGCCTTCCATTCAATATTGTCAATTGGGTCTCTGGCAGGGCTACCCTTCTCTGACCATTCCCCTGTATGTGAGGCTTCCTTTCTCAAGAACAGCCTTCTCCTTGTCTTCTGGCTTTTCTCAAAGTCCTGGTACCAGGTGATTGTGTCTCTCTTGGGCTTAGAGTCCTTGGCATCTGTCCTTTGCATGACAACCCAATGGACTTCCTATACCTGTCTTGAAATTGATCCTCTCTGAATTCCTGGGACACTAGAAATTGTAGATCCTTGGTTCTTCTCTGCCTCATTCATGGGAACTGTGTGTCATTATTTATACTTCTTGCTCCCACTGGGATGCTTTTTTTGGAGACCCACTGATCATTCCTAATCACCTATTTCATTAGGTGAATGGGAATATAAGAGGGAAGGGGAGGGGAAGACTGGCCTCTGAGGACTGAAGCAGCACGAGGACAGAGAGAGGGAGGGAGAGGAAAGGAGGGAAAGAAAGAAAGAAAGAAAAGAAGAAGAAGAAGAAGAAGAAGAAGAAGAAGAAGAAGAAGAAGAAGAAGAAGAAGAAGAAGAAGAAGAAGAAGAAGAGAAGGTTAACATAACCTGTTGGGAGACATCAGTATGATTCTTGCTTATGTTGATATGAATACAAACGTCTACCTAGGAACTATTTATAAAAATGCGTATATATGGATGCTCCAGTGATACAGCTGGTGAGTGATCAGTACTTATACAGAAATATGTATATACAAGTTAGTATATACATCCATACTTCCTAATCTGCCAGATGAGAGAGTCTAGAAACAGTATTAATGACCACTAGGATAGCCAGGATTACACAGAGAAACCCTGTCTTGGAAAACAAACACAAAAACTTTACAAATGACTGAGATGAACCTCCTGTGCAGAAAAATATATCATATGGACCTTGCCTCAAAATGGAGAAAATCTCACCTCTGTGTCAGTTAGAGGATTAACTTTACTGTAGAAAAACCTGACAAGCACAATCTTAACTTAGTCACCTGAGTCAACACGAATAGTGATATCATGTTGATATTATGCACAGGATATACCTAGAATATGCTGAATGATATTTTACTTCACCTTCAGAAAAAAAGCTTACAACAATATTTCTTCAAAACTACCATGTTGATAAATTGTCACAGCCCAAAGGAGTCGAAGAACAAATAACTAAATGTAATACATGGTATTCTGGGCCAGAAAAAAACAGCATGGACATATGGGAGAAAGGTACCATATTTATAATTTTTCTGTATATCCAGAGACATTACAAACTAAAATTTACATTTTATTTTTTAAGATTTATTTATTACATACAGTATTCTGTCTGTATATATGCCTGGGGGCCAGAGTGGGTACCAGAAATCATTGCAGATGGTTGTGAGCCGCTATATGGGTGCTGGGAATTGAACTTAGGAGCTCTGGAAGAGCAGCCAGTGCTGTTAAACAATGAATAATCTCTCCAGCCCTCAAATATACATTTTATAAAGTAAATTTCCACTAGGGGTGGTAGTGCACACTTTTTATCCCAGAACTCAGGAATCAGTGGCAGGCAGATCCCTGTGAGTTTGAGGGCAGTCAGGACTAGCTACACAGTGAAACTATGTCTCAAAACAAGAAAGAACAAAACAAAACAAAACAACAAAATAAATAAATAATTTAAAAAGTTCATCTGTAGGCTGGGAATACAGCTCAGTGATAAACTTCTTGCCTACCAAGTGTGAAGGTCTAAGTTCAGTTCCCAGTACTGTCTCCTGAACATATTAACTTCTAAAGTTAATTATATTTTCTCAATTTACATGAAACTCAACCTTTGGACTAGAGAAATGACTCAGTGGGTAAAGATACTTGCTGACAAAATTAACCTGAGTTCAATTCCTAGAACCCACATGGTGAAAGGAGAAAATTGACTTCTGTAGGTTGTCCTCTGGCCTCCACATGCATGCTGCAGTAAGCACAAGCACACGAGCACAAGCAGATTAAGTAACTGTCATAAAAACTTTTTAAAAAGTCTAATTGCTAATATCTATTTTTAAAACTTACTTCAGTTCTTTTTCCGTTTGCTGTAGTTGCCTACTTAACATGCCATGATCCTTTTTCTTAGCTTTAATTATGTTTTCATGGTGAGAAAGAGTATCTTTTACAACACTCAAATTCCTGTCCATATGCTCTAATTCAGTGTTCAGAACATTAATTTTTTCCTCGTTGTAATATAGTTGGAAAAGCATCAGTTGTATCTTGTTTATTTTCAATTCTTCAAGAAGACTTTGGTAATGTTCTGCCTATAAAACAGTAGAAGGTAAAAGGGTATATACTTAAGCGTCTGTTTATGACCTCTATTGTGTATTACCACATCACTGGTAATGAAATTTGTCATAGAAAAGCATTATTTCTTCCCTATTCTCTCTGTCTCATTTTCTTGGAGAGAGGGACAAGGTCTCATATAGTTCACCTAGTCTTAGATCTGCTATACAGCTGAGGATAACCCTGGACTCCTGATTTTCCTATGCATCTTCCAAGTGCTGGAAATACAGATGTGTACCACCACATCTATCCAAGAGATATTATTCCTGACAAAGGTAGAATTATTGAAAGGTTTCTTAATATACTTCTAAAATAAAACAGCAATCAAGAAGTGAGTCTGCTTTCACGCGCTCAGTGACCAGGTTGTGACAGTAAAGTGCCACCTGTCAACATGGGTTCTCAGAAAGTCTGACAAGTTCCTTAGCACTGCTGGAATCTTCTTCATTCGAATATGAAAGGAACGTTCTATAACTAGGTCCCCAGCCACTTTACAGTGATTCTTAGTAAAAATTCTTGCTCTAAGAAGTAATTTTTACAGTGATAAAACGAACAGGAACATTAAATCTTAATTACACACGAAAAGGAAGAATTCTCAACATTTGTGCTAGCAATAAAGAAAATAAGGGAGTGGGCCACCAACTCATGAGGTGGGGTCCTAGTCAACAAAATTTCACTAGTAACTTGTAAACAGATGCCTGCCAAAACTGTTGCAAAAAATAATCAGAAATTTGAACTATTCTAATTGTCTTTATGAAATTGTTTTACTCTCTGCTATTTTAAAAGCTGTTTCAGTATGTTCTAAATACTATGTTCTGACTTAAGGCCCATCCCTTTTCACTAACAAAATACAGAAATATATAAACATTTACAATATGAAGAAACTGAGCAATAAGGAACACATTCATCTTTCATTTATTTTCTCAAATATTTACTGAGTTACATGACAGATCCTGCTTTATGTGTTGGGAATATGATTGAGAATGAAATGAGATAAATCATCCTTGTTCTTATAAAGCTTATATTCCAGTTTTTCTAATAGAAGGCAAAGGACTGAGAGACTGCTAAAAACGCAAACAAAAATAAGGCAATTTTATACAGAATTATGCTACAAAAGAAACTAAATTAGTAATATGATAGGAAGTAGGAGATAATTTAAATGGGGCTCTGAATAATAAGTACTTAATGAGGAAGTGGTTTGGGGAAGCTTGAGTTACAATGCATTACCCATGTTAAAAAAATCAGAAATTTTTGTGAGAGTACAGCTATGTTCTATTAAGCCGGACATGAGAGAATATAAAAACATACAATGTTGTTCTTTATTCAACCAATGAAAGCAACACATAGACAGAAAAGCCTTCTCCTACACCAATCCGTTATCTTCTTTTGGCCTCTACAGGCACCAGTCACGTGGTAAACACATACACATACACACACACTTAGACAAAACATCCATACACATAAACATAATAAAATTGAAACATAAACATACAAATATTGGCAATACAATTTGTTATGAAAAATTCTTTGGGGGGGTCTTCAGTAACTTTTATAAGTGTATAAGAATCAAGATACAAAAGTGTTGAGTACCTCTGCTATACTGTCTTATATGGCATACAGAAAAAATTTATCTTGGGGCAGCAAGATGGCACAGCAGGTTAAATGTACTGCTGCCAAGCTTAGCTATTTGCATTCAATCCCCAGGAACCACATAGTGAAAGGGACCCCTGACTCCTGCAAGGTGTCCTCTGACCACCACATATGGATCTATGGTGCTCATAAACATATAATATAAATATTGAAAACTATTTACCTTTTTAAATTTTTATTGAACGCTAGGTTTTGTTTCACATTATTGATGAAATCCTTTAGTATAACAACAGCCAAGAATTTGGGCTTTCTGTTTGTTTGTTTTTAGCTTTTTCTGAGACAAACTTTCTCTGTATAGCATTGTCATGGAACTAGTTCTGTAGACCAGGCTAGACTCAAACTAAAGAGATCTGTCTGCCTCTGCTTCCTGAGTGCTGGGATTAAAGGTGTGCACCACCATGCCTGAATAATAACATAATTTTAACAGAATTTTTCTGTTGAATATGTACTTATTACTGTATAGTAAGATATTACTTCAGAACATCTTACCTCTTCTTTCTCGATTTTTGCGTGCTTCCTCTCTGCAGCAACATTTTTTTTCCGATTAAAATGAAATTGTGCATCTTCTTCAGCTTTTTGTAACATCTTTTTCTTTGCCTCATATTCTCCTATAAACTCTCCTGAAGTACTGATTTCTTCAAAAAACTGAGTTCTCTCTTTGGGTTTTTTCATAGAAATTGACTCTACAGTTCCCTATTAACAACAGTAAAGCATAACAGCATGTAAAATATGGTAGCATGTTTTAAAAACAGACCAAATGAGTATAACTACTTACCTGGAAAACTAGACAGTTCTGTGCTTTGACTATTATGCCTATCTTTTCCAACTGTGCTACATATGCGGAACGAGTCACAGGTTTATCCCCAAAATGAAATTCTGAGCATCCCCCTAAAATAAACAAAATAAACCACTATAGAATGTTTTTACTGAACTAGTTTTACAATAATATAATTAATACACCTATACATAAACTCTTTTCGTTACTCAACAAATATTATAATTATATGCTAAGATTATTTCATGGCAGTAACAGATAAAAAGAGTTCGTATCTTAACAATAAAAACAAATTTTTTTTTTATTTTTATTTTTTTTTGGTTTTTCGAGACAGGGTTTCTCTGTGGCTTTGGAGCCTGTCCTGGAACTTGCTCTGTAGACCAGGCTGGTCTCGAACTCACAGAGATCCGCCTGCCTCTGCCTCCCTAGTGCTGGGATTAAAGGCGTGCGCCACCATCGCCCGGCAAAAACAAAATATTTAAATAAATAGCATGTGAGAAAGTGGCATCTTGCTGCGGGAAAATCCTTCTGTACTCTGTGCATATGTATTGTTCTCACTGGTTAAAAAGAAAGCTGAGTTGGTCTATAGCCAGGCAGAATAAAGTTAGGTGGGAAAGTCAAACGGAGATACAGAGAGAAAGAAGGGTGGATTGGAGGGAGACTTGAGCCAGCCACCCAAGAAGCAAGATACCAGAGGACCAGTAAAGCCACGGCAATGTGGAAATACATAGATTAATAGAAATGGGTTAATTTAAATGTAAGAGATAGTTACAAATAAGCCTGAGTTATCAATCAAGCATTCTGTAATTAATAAGTCTCTGTATATTTATTTAAAACTGGGTGGTCAGTACAAAAGAAAATCTCAGCCATAGTTCACAGTATCTATAAGGAACAAAGGGATGTTTCTGCATGTGGAAAAAGTTATTTCAACTTTGAATACAGTGAATAAAGACATTTTATTGAAATGGAGAATTTTGAAATAAAAAGCCAAAGGTTAGGTATGGTGACATATTCCAGCACCTTTAGGAGGATCACTTGCACATGTGTTAACGGCACATTGAGAGCTCATCACAATCAATAAATGTCCAAAAGGGAGAGAGAAAATTGACCGAAGATTACTCCAAGTGGTACAATGCAGAGATATTTAAATTATATATATAAAAATATATATAATGTAAGTTAGTAATACAGTTTTCATACTTTAGAAATGTAGTGAAGTCAGACATGGTAGCACATGTGTGTGATATTTGCACTTGAGAACGTAAAAAGGATTATGAGATAAAGGTCAGTTGGACTACATATCAAGACCCTGTCCAGAAAGTGAGGGAGGGTGGGAGAGAAGATATAATATTTATTCTAGTAAACTAGAAAGAAAGCAGCAACAAGTAAAAATAATAAAACATATATCTACTTTTTATGACTTTATAGTGTTCTTGCATGATATAATTACAGATGAGCTATAATAGTAACACGGGGAATTCATGAATAAATAAGTAATAAATAATAATAAATAAACATTTTATTCAAGTTGCTTTTATGTATATATAAGCCAAAATATATTTACAAGAAAACAGCACAAAGAAGCAGAGAAAGCAGTTTAATAATGTCTCTACTTAGAGACAGGCTCCCTCCTTCATCTTAAGTAAATATTCAAGTATAAAACTGCTGCTTCACAGTAAGAGTATTGAAAAAGTGAGTCTGTTTAAACAAGAGACTTAATAGGAACTAAAACAGGTTTTGTTATTTGCTTCTAAGAAAAAGAGTCTGTTACTCACTATGCCACTGATTAGTCTCACACTTCAAAGAAAGAGCAATCTGACTCTAAACGAAAATTCACACACACTCACACACACACATACACACACACACTACCTCGGATAATCCTTGTGAATGTTTTCTCTTCCCCACTGTCCTCTATGTATATAATTTTGACACTTGCAGAAGAAGAAACAGGTTTTCCAATATGTGCTCCATGAATAAGTTCTTGAATATTTTTTACTCTTAAATTAGTTGTTTTTTCTCCCATTACAAAACTAAGTGCATCCATTACATTTGATTTTCCTGGAAGAAGAAAGGAAGATGAAGATTCTTTTTATTTATTTATTTGGATTTTTTTTTTTGAGACAGGGTATCTCTGTTGTGCCCTGGAATCACTTTGTAGACCAGGCCGACCTCAAACTCACAGAGATCCACCTGCCTCTGCCTCCTGAGTGCTACTATTAAAGGCATGTGCCACAACCACCCAAAAGATTCATTCTTAATGACTGAAAAACCTTCTGAGAGTCAAAGAATTTAAATCACCAATGGAAGTGAAATATAGCCAATATGCAAGTCTCAGAAGCCTTGTCTGGTCAATGTTCAAAATCTATGTGATTGGGAAAACTCCAGGTAGGTGGATTATTTCTCCTATGTAGCTGTGGCAAGAAGGTGTGAAATTAAGGGTATAAACACATGAATCAAAAACCAATTAACTATATAAAATTAAACAAAACAAACATGGACCTCAGCTCTTTCCTATTACTGGATATCACACAGGGCAAATCACTTAACTTCCCTATTTCAGTAACGCCTATTTTATAAATTGGGAAATGATCATATAGACATTATAACAGCACCATACCCCCCTGTATTTAAAAAAATTTAAAAAGCTAGCTGGGTAGTGGTGGCACATGACTTTAATCCCGGCTCTTGGGAAGCAGAGGGAGGCAGATCTCTGCAAATTAAGAGGCCAGCCTGATCTACAGTGTGAGTTCCAGGGCAGCCTGGGCTGTTAACATAGAGAAACCTTGTCTAGAAAAACAAAGACAAAGCAACAACAACAACAACAAAAAACCTAAAAAGTTAAATGCTAACTGAATGTAAGATCTTCTCAAGGTATAAACTGAGACTGCTAGAATCTTCATGTTTTAATACTTGGATCTGGGAAAGGTTTTTACATTTCTTGGTAAGAATGTAAAAAACTTGGTGAGAGCTGGGTGGTGGTGGCGCACGCCTTTAATCCCAGCACTCGGGAGGCAGACAGGCAGATCTCTGTGAGTTCGAGACCAGCCTGGACTACAAAAGAGCTAGTTCCAGGACAGGTTCCAAAGCTACAGAGAAACCTTGACTCAAAAAACCAAACCAAACCAAACCAAACCAAACCAAACCAAACCAAAACAAACCAAAACAAAACAAAAAAAACTTGGTGAGACAGGACCATGTGCTTCCTTTCTAAGAGTCTGGAATTTGGGTACGTGCTAGGAAGAGGGTATGACCATCTCCCAGTAAAAACCCTATGCATTAAGTCCATGAGGTTTCTCGGTGGCATTTTAACATGAGAACTTACTGCTGAAGATTTTGGCTTTTCCTGTTGTTGAGTTTGCTCTGTACCTCTCCACTGTCATGCATGACAATCCTGAGAAAACTCTATGCCACACACTGAAGGATCAACCAGCAAATCACCAAACCAGAGGGTAGTCCTGGAAACTTTCAACCCCACTGGTAGATTCACTATATGGGGAAACTTAAAGATGAGTTCTATAAAAACTATAAAATTTCTGTCTAAGTCAGCTGTGGTGGTGCACACCTTTAATTCCAGCACTTGGGAGGCAGAGTCAGGTGGATCTCAGTGAGTTTGAGACCAGCTTGTCTATATAATAAGCTCCTGGTCAAGGCTATATAGTGAGATACTGTCTTAAAAAAACTAAACAAATCCCTTGTGTTTGAAACAAGGAATTCAAATATTTTATCTCCTTACAAAGTAAATCCTTTCCTATATAAAGGTTCTGCTATTTTCCTAGAACTTAAGTGAATTAATTGGCTGACTGCTTCCTGCTTTTGCCCCAATTATTTTCTTTCTTTCTTTCTTTTTTTTCTTTTTTCTTTT
>NC_022017.1:26034407-26038097 GCF_000317375.1 Microtus ochrogaster | reverse complement strand
AGTGCTGGGATTAAAGGCGTGCGCCACCATCGCCCGGCTGCCCCAATTATTTTCAAACTAGCCAGTTGCCAAGACTGTCAGGGTAGACTCCAGCTAATGGGAAAAAGACTCAGACACCACCTGCCTCAAAAAAACCAAATACACTTTCGGTCTCAATGAGCTTGCTCTTCCAAACACACTCACTTGATCAAGATACTTGTTAAGTGTTCAGCTGGAGTGGCAGTCTTTTTCTTTGTGATCCCAAACTTATTTCTAATATTACACAACTATAAACCCACAAATAGATGAAATTCTAAGATACAATGTCAGTTCAGCTATTACACAAGCAATGCGAACTTCCAGTGCCAGAAAGTAATGTAAACTAAGGTGGTCCTAGAGGGTTAGAGTTATTCTAAAAGGAACAATAATAAGCTTTTAAAATGCTGCAAAACAGCCAGGTGGTGGTAGTGCACACCTTTAATCCTAGCACTAGGGAGGCAGAGGCAGGTGGATCTCTGTGTTCAAAGCCAGTCTGGATTACAGAGAGTTCCAGGACAACCAGGGCTACACAGAGAAACATTGTCTCGAAAAAACAAAACACCAAAACAAACAAACAAAAAGCTGCAAAAACTATGGCTTTTGGAGATTGATAAACTTCACATTGAAAGCTACTATGAAGCACGTGTAGGACAAAATGAACATTCATTGAACTGAATTATTAACTGTAGCAGTAATGAAGCCAAAAGCAACACCTTCTGATGAACTCTTATTTAAAATCTGCTCAAAAATAGATTTTTCCCACTTAAAGTTTTCACTCAATTAATTTATATGTTCAAAAGGTTGTGTGTGTGTGTGTGTGTGTGTGTGTGTGTTTTGATACAGGGTTTCACTATGTTGCCCTGGCTACCCTGGAACTCCCTGTAGACCAGGACGCCTCAAACTCACAAATCCACCTGCCTTTGAATCCCAATTGCTGGGATTAAAGGCATGCACCACTATACCCAGGTAAAAATGTATTTTCTTAAGGCAGTCATATAATATATAAAAAAGACAATTACTTATGGTAATAAATATCTTGGAAAGATAAAACTGGGTGATGAAAGAATAGAACAATGGGAGAGAAATGTAAAGTGCTAATCTGTCAACTAATGTTAACAACCATCTGTTATAAAAAAAAATGAACAAACCAAGACAGAAGACTAAGCATATCTGCCATGAATAATTTAAAAAGAACATTAGGAAAGCAGCTATTCTGAAAGAGACATATTTTAGGCTACGGTAGCTTCACACAGATGAACCAAGATTTGAAAACTTTTATCATAAAAGTTACACCATTGTTCTTTCAATCCTTTTTGATTCCAACTCTTCAAAAACATAACTCTGTACTTCTCTTTTTGTCATTCCTTTTCTAGTTCAAATTCTTAAAAGTTTCTTCAATTTTGATCTCTTAGCCATCAAAATATTCAATCATCCTACAAAGATTTTCTGAACATGTGCCAGGCACTCTGTTAAGTACCAGGGTTAAAAAAAGCAGTAAAATATAGGTTTTGCACTATCAAACCTTAATGGAGACCACAGCTTTGGACTATCTTCATAACTAGATACCAGACTACGAGACCAAACCAAATAAAATAACTCATATAAGTTCTATACAGTCAAACTAAACTTCCAAGGAAGCCAGTAAATTCCCACATATACTGGCTTATCCTGAAAGCTGGAAGGTCACAACAACCAATTAGAGAATCCAATCTACCTCAGTAGGGTATAAGGAAAGTAACCTGTCATAACTCACTATTGGCCATCCACTTTTATTGTTCTTATAAAAGCCAACTGCTCTGTTATTCCTAATAGAATACTAATTCTACTTCATAGAATGATGCTACAATCACAAACAAAAGTCAATTAGCTCTTTAAATTTGTTGTAATTTTTCTTTGCACTGCCCTAAGGTGCTTACAGTGGGGTAATGGGATCAATTTGTTGAACCATTTTTGGTGCTGAACACCTACTATCTGTTATTTTATTTTTTTTGCAACGATTTCTGTGAAAATTTGCATTTTACAAATGAAGAAGCACAAATTCAAACATGTTTTAGAGCAAAATATTTGATTCCTAAAATACATGTTTCCAATAAATTTAGGAAATACTATAATAACTTCTAAGGAAAATGTGAAATATCACAGAAACACCTAACAGAAGCACTAATAGCTAGAAACCATGCTGTATTTTTTTTAAAAAAATATTGTGTTTTTTCTGCATGTATGTATGCATACTACATGTGTGGCTGGTGCCTGCAAAAGTCAAAAGAGATTGTGAAGATTCCTTGGAGCTAGAATTACAATGGTTGTGAGCTACCATGTGGATGCTGGAAACTAGATCCAGGTCCTCTGAAGAGCAGCTAGTACCTGTAATCACTGAGCCATTTCTCTGGCCTGAGCTAGCTTATTAGGAAATAATTCTAGGTTAAGTTTTAAGGAGCAAATCAATTGAGAGGGGGAGTGTTAAAGCTAAATATATCATCCCAGGAAAAAAGAGTAACTTGATCATAGGTACAAAGAAATGAGAAAGCATGGTGCTATTCCAGTTTTTTTTAAAAGCAGAATATTGCTTTTATACTTGGGGGTGTAAGAGGAAAAAGCTAGGTTATCTAAGAATTACAACATACTACATTAAAGGAAATGAACTTTATGTTTAGATTATGGGAAGCCATGGAAGGATTTAAAAATAAAAGCATTGTGCTAAATTAAGATGAATTTAAAGGATATAACATTCTGATACACTGTGCGAGTCTAAAGTGGAAAGGGTTCTGGCCGAAGGCTGCTTTGGAATTAATTGAGAAAACCTGAATTTGATCATCAGCTGAGCATTTAAGAAAAGGCTAATCTTCTGAAGAAGAAACATTACGTATTAACAGTTTTCAAAAGTTTAAAGCTTATATAGAGCAAAATCTGTATGGCTATGCCCCAAAGGAACAGAGTCATCATCTCCGAATTATAAATAAATGTTTGATTTTCTACTCTTTTTTTTTTTTTTTTTTGGTTTTTCGAGACAGGGTTTCTCTGTAGTTTTGGAGCCTGTCCTGGAACTAGCTCTTGTAGACCAAGCTGGCCTTGAACTCACAGAGATCCTCCCGCCTTTGCCTCCCGGGTGCTGGGATTAAAGGTGTGTGCCACCACCGCCCGGCTTGATTTTCTATTCTTAATTTGAGTTTTTTTTATATTATCTGTATACTATTTTTATATGAATTTTTTTTAAAAAAAGATCATATCACTAGAAATCTAAAATGGAAAAAAATAAGCTGGATGGTAACTCAGAGGGTAGCTTCAGATAGTATGGTTAGTAAACATTAACTGCTGGTTGGGCTTAACAATCATTTGTTGAAAAAGACAAACCGGTCTGCAGCGTTCAGATTGGAGACCACTGCTGCGAATGATTTCACCGCAGCACTAGCCAGGAAACCGCCTTTGGAGATTACCTTGTGGGCACTACATTCCCTTTCTTAACCATGCTTGCACACGTGTTTTCTTTTTTGTTTTTCCCAACAAAGGCCAAATCCACTTCACACCTAGCACTTGCTGTCCTTGGGGTGGGCGCTGGAGAGCTCCGGCCTCGGGACGGGTGAGGGCGGCCACTGGCTGGCGGAGTCTGGGGAAGCAGTGAAACCTCGGGCCACAGTCAGGCCTACAGCGGGGTGGGGGGTGGGTGTTTGGTCC
>NC_022017.1:26023612-26034047 GCF_000317375.1 Microtus ochrogaster | reverse complement strand
GGGGGGGCTCGGTCCCCTCAGGGCGACAGCAGGGATTGGGGGTGACCGGGTCCCCCTCGGGCCTACAGCGGTCTGTGGGGGGACTCGGTCCCCTCTGGGCGGCAGCAGGGACTGGCGGTGACTGGGACACCCCAGGCCAGCAATGACAAGAGCAGGCCCCCGGGTCCCCTCCAACCTACAGTGTTAGGGGTGGGGTCCCCTCAGGCCTACAATGGGGGTTGGAGTGTCTGGGTCCCCCCAGGCCAACGACAGGCGAGAGCAGGCCCCCGGGGCCCCTTGGGTCTACAGCGGGAGGCAGTGTCCCCTCGGGCTGAACTGCTCTGGGGCGCTGGTTACCAGAGCCATTGGGGCCGATGATGCAGGTGAACCTCTTGAAGGGACCGATGACCTGGAGGCCTCGCCACGACTTGAAATTCTCCACGAGCAGCAGCTCAAGGTGCCCCATGGCTGCCCTCCGCGCCTCAGCCGCCTCCTCGTGCGCCAAGGAGGAAAAGCGCGGGAAACGCTTTGCCAAGTCTCGCGAGACTGGCGCGAGCGAAGCGCCTTTCCCTAGCAACGGAGGTTGTTAGCGTTTCCCGGGAAATCCGATTCCTGTGCCACCGCTTGTTGCCGAAAGCAGGCTCTTGGTGGTCGCTGGGACAGATCAGCTTCCAAACTTTTGGGAGTGCGGCTTGCTGCTTCTGGGAGCTGCAGCTTGCTTATTTCTGTGATCTTTTCTTACCGTGTTTGTTCTGAAAGCTGCTGAAGCCCCGCCGATTCCAGAGCCATGGAGGTAGCGCTGGTTAAGGATCTGCAACAGGACGCCAGCCTCGAAAAGAAGCGGTACATGGAGCTGTGCAGGCAGGGACGGGTCTTCAACGCCAGGAACAGGATTATTGGGGTGAGGCACCGGGGGGTGGGGTGGGAGGCAATGCTTGGAAGGAACGTTTATACCGAAGTACCAAGTTTGCCTGGGTAGACTTGAAAAGCCTTACGCTCACCAACAGTGGCCCAGCGGGAGCAGTGGGAGCCAGCATTTGCTTTTTTGCTATTCTCCTGTTTAGCTCACTTTCCCCATTCTTCCAGGTGGCAAATGCCCTGGTTACCTGAGTGGGGTCCAAGAGGTGGGAGACCTTGCAGAGTTCACCACTTAGTGAAAGAGACAATGCCTTAAAATGGTCGCAGAAAACGCAGTGGGTTGAGCACCAGCACAGACTGGAGCCTGGAGGGGGAAATCAGAGAGGGCTTCCCAGAAGGGTGGTACCTAACCAGTGCTGGGGGAATGCGTGTGGGTTAAGGAAGTGGAGGAAGTCCTGGTGAACACAGCACAGGCAGGACACCCAGCTATAAGCAAAGCCATCCAAGCATGGGAAGGCAATTTGTTGATTCTGTGGCCAGATGAGGGGAATTGTAGCCTACTGAATTATACTAGCCGGCTCTTACCTCTCTTGCTTCGTCCATACCCAGGGAGACACACAAGCCTGGGATGTCCAAGTTCACGACCAGAAGATAAAAGAAGCAACTGAAAAAGCTAGGCATGAAACTTTTGGTGAGCATTTCTAAGATGTCCGTCTATAGCTTAAGACCTCGTGTCTTCATTTCTGTGGAAGCCAGAGCAAATGCTATGTGTTCTCAGGGCCCTAGATTCAGTCTCCTGCATGTGCATGAATGAGAACACACACACACACACACACACACACACACACACACGCACACAGAGTTATCATTTGCATGGTCTTTCTCCTTTTAAAATTCCACATTTTCTTGTGCTCAGTTAACTGAAAGAGAATATTCTTCCTCTCAAGAAAAAGCAGTTAATGAATTTCAATGTACATCTTAAGAAATGTATTTTAAATAAAAGGAGTGTTTTTCATTGTTTTCTTAAAAAAAAAAAACCCTTTCTTTAAAAGGGAAAAGCTTAAACACACACATGTACACATTCTCTACTTCAGACTCAAAGCTGATCTTCTGTGGAGGACAGCTGTTGAATACAAGTGACACACAAATCCTGGAACTTAGACCTCTGAGCTGACTCAATGATTTACATATGGTATGTAACATGTGTGCATATAGTATTTATATACATGTAGCTCAAATAGTGTTCTAGGTTCTAGTTCAAAATGTCAAACAGAATCCAGTTTTCCTAGGTGGTTTCTAAATATAAAGCAAAGAAAACCAGCCTACAAACCACAATCCCAGATAACTTAGACAACAATGAGGACACTAAGAGAGACTTACATAGATCTAATCTACATGGGAAGTAGAAAAAGAAAAGATCTCCTCAGTAAATTGGGAGCATGGGGACCTTGGGGGAGGGCTGAAGGGAGGAGGGGAGAGGCAGGGAGGAGAGCAGAGAAAAATGTAGAGCTCAATAAAAATCAATAAAAAAAGAATTCAGTTTTTCCTTCATGTCCAGCAATTTCACCAATTGTTGAACATTGGGTTTTTAAAATGCCATAGGATTTTTTAAGTATAAAAATGCTGGGCATATAATTGTAGAGACAAACGTGCTATCAATTTAGGCTTTAAGAAATATGGGCAGAAAAAGACAAAATTTCTTATCAGTGGTTATGTTCAAGTGATTCAATTATGAATGAAATTGCTTTTGTTTATACTATTGTACATTTTTCACACTTTTCGTTCTTGTTTGTAAAGTAGTTCAGACTTTACAATGTAGCAGACACACATGTGTCCATCACCAAGCTTGATGTCAACATTTTGCCTTGCTGACCTCGGGCATCTTCAAGAGTTCTTTCTGAAAACTACGTTGTATATAACACGAGTACCCCGTTATAGTTTCCCCTTTTTTCCTTCTACAGAAGTGTGTATTTCCAATGTGTTTATAGATGTACTATCTATGTTTCCTTGATAATATAAACTTGCTTTTGTGTGCCTTTGTGTCTGCGTATGGTGTGTGTGTGAGGGTATATGCACATGTGTGTGCAGATAGGCCTGCCTGTGAAAGCACAGAGACCATGTAGACCAGGCAGGCTGGTCTCTGCCTCCCAAGTGCTGGGACTGAAGATGCGCACCACCACACCCAGATTTTAAAAGGTTTTTGGCAAATACTGCTTCAGTTAATATCCATGTATCACGTGCCTTGTGCACGGTGAGAGAGACACTAGCATTGAATTGATGGCTCAGATTGCTCTGTTAGAAGTACGCCAATTACACTTCAACAGCAATGGGTGCAGCCATCTCAGTCTCATTCCTCACGTCAGGACTAGTGTATACATTGGTGGCATTTTAAGCATTCTGTCTGAATGTGTCCCATGAAAGGTTAGTGTTCCTATCTAAATATGTTATCCACTTGGGTTTCTTTATAGTGCTTTACCTGTGTTCATTTCTCAGTTGGTTTTCCTATGTACTTAAGATGTTTGTAAGTATTTTTTATATATGCGGATGCTGTCCCTTTAATGGTTATGTTACAGTCTGGGAACATTGTCCTTAAGTCATGAAAATCAGTTCTAAAGTAGATTCATTTTTATTCATCGTAGCTGATATGTGTCCTGTGTCTTTCCTAGCTGCTGACATGAAGCACAATGACAAAGTCATGTGCATACTCCATGACCGCGAACAGAGGGACAGGAAACAACTCTGTTGCGCTATCAATGACTTCCAGCAGAGCTTTCAGAAGCCAGAAACTCGCCGTGAGTTCGATCTCTCGGACCCCCTGGCCCTCAAGAAAGATCTCCCAGCCCGGGTGTCAGACAATGACATGAGGAACACCGTATCAGGAATGCAGAAGTTCATGGGAGAGGATTTAAACTTCCACGAGAGGAAGAGATTCCAGCAGGAGCAGAACAGAGAATGGTCCCTGCAACAGCACAGAGAGTGGGAGAGAGCGCGGGTTGACCACAAGCTTGCAGGTAACCAAAGAGAAGTGAGGTTGATCTCAAGAGTCTTTCCAGCGCAGTGTTTGTGGATGCTTTTCAAAGCTCCACCAACATTACTACAAAAGTCAAAACCTCGGTCCTCAGAGTCAGCATCTCAAGCCTCTACAGTATAGGAAACACTTTCTGAGCACTCTTATTGCCCTCCTTTGCTTCCTGTTGCTGTGATGAAACACCATGACCAAAAGCAACGTGGGGAGGAAAGGGTTTATTTCACTCCCAGGTTCATTACTGAGGGAAGCCGAGGTGGGACTCATGTAGGGCAGGAACCTGGACACAGGAGCTGAAGCAGGGTCTGCTTAGAAGATGAATAAATGCATGGAAATGGAGGATCCACGAGGTCCTTTGGGAGCACAGTCACAGGCCCAGGGCTAGCAGGTCCTCATAGGACTCAGTGGACCCAGAGAACCTCTGGATTCAGACATGAAAGAGCCTCTCCGTGGGGAACAACAAAACCCTAGTGAGATTTGTCTGCATGGAGGCCATCAGCCCCTCCTTGGCAGGCACTCCTAGCAGCATCTGGTCCTCTGAGCAGGCTACTAGTGACTGAACAGTAAGAGTTGCCAGGAAGATTGTTCTGACTTCCCAGCTGCTCCTGTCTGTGTGTTGATTCAGTCCCCCTGCTCAGCTTGGGCCCCTCCCAGCCTCTTTTCTCCCTGATGGCTTTCCTCTCAGACCCCTTCCCTGCCCACCTTGTCCACTAGAGTTGCTGTGGCCAGCCTGGCCCACGATCTCCATGCTCCCCTCTCCAAAGTCAGTTCTCAGCCTCAGCCCCCTTGATACATTCATTTGATTTGGTTTTCACACCAGTTCTTTCCCTGGTTGCTCTGTTGGTTCTTCTCTTTCAGCCTCCCCCCTGTCTGTCAAACCAGAGATCTGACAATCCTGACCTCATCTTCAGCCATCCTCAACTGTTCCCCTTCTGCCTCCTACATGTTCTTTGAGCCCACTTCTCACTGTCTGTTTGCCACCACTGCTGAGACTAGCTGTCAGATTTTCTCGCCTGGATGGACCTCTGCTAGTGGCTTTCTACCGTTACTCCCCCTCCAACCCATTCCCAATACATCAGGCAGAACAAAACTTCTCAAGAAATGCCACACTGAACCATGCCACATCCATGCCCTCAACCTACCTCAAAGCTGTCAAATGTCCTCATGGGATGTACAGTAAGAGCCAGTGCAACCCATAGACTGTACATGTTGGGCCTCTGCCACCATGGACAGCATCAGCTGGTGTCTCTACCTCCTTCATGGCACTTCAAACATTTTGGCTCGCTCGCTTGGGATTGCATCATGTCACTCCCACCCTCAGGGCCTTTGCATGTCCTCCTAGAAAAGCAGTTTCTTGGTCCCTACTCTCCAGCTTTCCCAGCCAGGCATTCCCAGCATTTCCTCTCTCACCCTTCCTTCCCTCTATGGATTAGCACACTTTGTATATCTGTTTGGAGGGTTTGTGTGCTTTGAACCCCCGTTTATCACCTCTGTGTTGTGTGCATCCTGAGCAATGTGGGGCCCAATCTAGGCTCTTGATCACTCTCTGATGCATGACAGATTAACAGACGATGAGTGAGCTAAGGATGAAGGTTTGCAGAGGTCAGGAAGCCAAGGTTAAAGAGTCTGGTCCTTCGCGACTGTGATAGAGCACATACCTAGTGTGTGTGAGGCCCTGCATCCCCAGCACCACAAAGAGCGTGCTCTTTGTTTTTGGAGATAACGAGGAGCCTCTCTAAGCACAAGTAGAGAAAGAAGAAGCTGCTGACCCTTGACTTTTTATATGTTCATTGCATACTGGCACTGTGCCTCAGAGGAGGGTGGGCAGGGGAGGGGCACAGAGGTTAAGCAAAAGTGCTGCTAACAGTGCTAGGCCATGTTTGGAAGCCTGTTCTGATTCCAAACCTTCCTACTTCACTCCTGGTACCCTCCAATTTCACTCTGCCTTGTCCCCCTCACTGACATGGCAAATTTTTGCTGCCACTCCACAAGTATCTGTGACTTGGCACTCTACTCTGGGTCTTGTCTGGTCTCTACAGCCCTCTTCCCTAGTTCCTACCACTTCTTGCCTTTGTAAGGCTGAAACCATCTCCTGATAGACCAGTTAGCAAGGTCTAGCTAATTTACCCTAGGACTGCTGCAGACATCACCAATTCACAGCAGATATCATCGATCCATAGCGTTTATACCCATAGTACCATAGTACCTCTTGCTCGTGAAGATCTAGAGCTGCACTTAAATCATTCCAGCTCTCCCAGAACCTGTGAGCGGAGTAACTTCCCCCCTCCACGTACTCCCCCTTTTCTTCCATAGTAGAAATGAGTGTGGACCACCACACTCTGGTGGGCATACTCAGGCTGATGGCATCTTGTCTCCTGGCAGAGGACTTCTACACGCAGACAAGACTAAAGTTCGATGAAACAGCCAGAGACTTGCAGAAGCTAGAAGGCTTGACCAGGAAGGAAGTCTGTGCAGCCATGAAAGAGTTCAACAAGAACCAGGTATCCACACCCTGAACTCAGGCTGAAGGGAGGGACATAGCTGCTTCCTCCGGGTCTCCCTACGTTTGGAGGGGTTCCAAGTTCAGACTGCATACACCACCAGCTCTGACAGAGCCCTTGACAGGGCTCACACCATAACAGAGGTCAGTGAGATCTGGTTTGGTCTGACCCTCAACGCAAACTGAAACTGGTGAACTTCACCACCCGCATGGGTGGGGAAAGCTCTCACTTTTTCAGACCTCCAGAACAGAAGGAGCCTCTGCCCACGTGAGCACCACTTGGCCTGGGCTGGTCTCAGTTCTTACTGTATCACAAGCTCAGTCATGAGGCCATCGGAGCAGACAAATGGCACCCTTCTCTTCTCAGCTGCCCGGTTTCCCCTAGGCTTCCTGTCCTCCAGCCCCTCTGAAGTTGCTGAGTTCCTTACTCCTTTGGAAACGGCTTTCTCCTCCAGGTTTTGGGGGTTTGTTACTGTTTCCCCATGCAGTTCGATTCTGAGTGATTTACCATTCTCCCTGTCTCTAGAGATATGGTCTCAGGAAGAAAATGGCTGACTTTATTTTACATTTACTTGCTTTTTTCTTTTTTTAATCAAGACAGGGTTTCTCAGTATAGTTCCTGTTCTGGAACTCACTCTGTAAACCAGGCTGGCTTCAAACTCACTGAGATCCACCTGCCTCTGCCCCTCAAGTGCTGGGATGAAAGGTGTGCACAATGTAATAGTCAGCAGGAATGGCCATAGCACCTGCTCTTTATTCAGTATGAGGATGCACACAGTGTTAGGACAGTTTAGCCCATCCTCAGGACTCTGAACAGTAGCCACTACTTGTTTTAAGACCTATTATTTTTAATCGTGTGTGTGTGTGTGCATACACGTATGTAGCGACCGCCTCGGCCAGCAAGGATGACGCGACACCGGAGCTCTTCTCACAAACAGTTTATTCAGGACCTTGTTGACAATCGAATCTCTCTCCCCGGCAAGCCTCTCCCAGCCCTTAAGAAGGCCTGGGCCGCCAATCCTGGATCGCCACGTGGGCATCGCCCATAGGTTCACGCATATGCAAGCAGCTTACGATCATCACATGATGATAGTGTGAGCCTGGCCTTAGCCATATATGGAGTTGTTTATCCTAGAGAGCACTCGCTTTTGGGATCGCGGAGGGCGCAAGCCAGCGCCATCTTTAAGGTGCGGCTCCATGCAGCTCTCTATACATGTGAGCCATGTGAATGCGGGTACCTACAGAGGCCAAAGTCGGATCCTCTGGAGTTGGAGTTACAGGAAGCTGGGAGCTGCCTGATAAAGGTGCTGGGAACAGAACTTAGGTCCTCTGCTCTTAAACATTGAGCTAATCTCTCCAATCCTGGTGGCTGAGATTTTTAACTGTGGCAACAATTCCCTGCTAGCATGTTTGACTATTTGACAGCCCTACCACAGAGGCTGATTAATGCTTTTTCACTGGTAGAGAAAGGCTCAGAAGGATGAGCAAGGCTCTGAGGGATGAGCGATTTTCTAAGGATATCCAAATGCTAAATGGCAAGTATTTGAATTTGGTCTTGTCTGCCACAAAATCTGTGCTTGATGACAAGGCAGCTGGCCTCTTGCAAGCCCCTGCCTTTCAAGTCCTCTGCTCATTCTTCTCTAAGAAGAGCAGCCAAGGCTGGGAAATGTCTCCCAATCCACCTGTATTAGTCAGGGTTTTCTAGAGAAACAGATCTGATAGACCAAATCTCTCTATATAAATGGGGTTTACTAGAGTGGCTTAGAGATCATGGTCAGGCGATTCCAACAATGGCCGTCTTCTGAAAGAAAGTCCAAGAACCCAGTAGTTGTCCAATTGATCCATGAAGCTGGATGTCTCAGGTGGTGTTCAGCATACCTCAGAATCCCAAAGAAGTAGCCTCTAACGCCAGTGGAGGAATGAGCTTGCCAGTGAGAGTGAGGACAAGCTGGCGAAGGGCAAGGGCTTCCTTCTCCTGTATCCTTTATACAGGCTGCTACCAGGTGTGACCCAGATGTAAGGTGGGCCACTGTCTTAGTCAGTGCTCTATTTCTGTGAAGAGACCCCATGATCAGGGCAGCTCTTAGGAAAGAAAGCGTGTAATTGGGGGCTTGCTCACAGTTTCCGAGGGTGAGTCCGTTTATCGTCATGGTGGGAACATGGTGGCATGCGTGGCACAGGGGAAGTATCGGAGAGCTTTTCATGCTATCCCTCAGGCAGCAGGAAGAGAGACCCTGGGCCTGGTGTGGACTCTTGAAACCTTAAAGCCCACCCCCAGCAACACACTTTCTCTAACAAGGCCACACCTCCTAATTCACTCCCTTGTGACTAAGTACTCAAATATATGATCCTTTGGGAACCATTCTTATTCAAATCACTACAGTCTTCCTACCTCAAATGATCCAATTCTCACACACACACAAAAAATCTTTCACACAGGTACCCAGCAGCTTGGGTTTTTAGATAAGTCCAGATGTAGATGTAGTCAAGTTAACAACCAAGAATAACCATCCCTTGACTGTACAGAGAAATACCTGAAGTCCAGAGAGGGGAGGCATTCTATACAAATCACACAGTCCCTCACGTCCAGGCAGTGAATCAACAGGAGTTCTTCTCCCCTGCCCCCCGAGATAGTGTTTCCCTGTATAGCCCTGGATGTTCTGGAACTCTCTCTGTAGATCAGACTGGTCTCAGACTCCCAGAGATCCGCCTGCCTCTGCCTCCTGAGTCCTGGGATTAAAGGTGTGTGCCACCACCACCAGGCAGGAATTCATTTGCAATGGGGCTGTGCGGAAACTGTTAGGACTGCTGAGGCAGCTGTGTGCTACCACCTTTAGAAGTCACCGCTGTGGAGGCTTGTGGCGGTGGCCTGCAGATGTCCAGGGGTTCTAGGGACCATGGGATGCGCACTGCCCTGTACTGGAGACAAGCCAGTGGGGCAGCCCGTTGCTCTGACAAATTGGTGCAGAGCCTACAGTCGTACACACACCAGTGGGGAATGAGCCAAAGCCCAGCCACTGCCCAACAGTGCTCTGATAATCTCCAGCCTGCAGCCAGGGCCCAGATGTGGTCTTGACCCTGTAGTCACTCCAGAGGTCCTTCTCTACACAGGTTATGGAGTTGGCAGAACGGAAGAGGCAAGAGAAGCAGAAAGAGCAAGAGGACAATATGACTGAGATCACCAACCTGCTGCATGGGGACCTGCTCTCTGAGAACCCGCAGCAGGCAGCCAGCTCCTTCGGGCCTCACCGTGTAGTCCCTGACCGCTGGAAGGGCATGAGCAAGGAGCAGCTGGAGGAGATTCGCTTCACTCAGAAGCAACAGATCCAGGAGAAGCTGGTGAGCTCCTCCTGAGCCACAGAACCGCCTCTGTACCCCCGAACTGCCCCCACACCCAGCTCCTGTGTCAGTGCTCATTCTGAGAGATGCCTCTGCTGTAGGCAGCTTTCATTCCGGTGGGAGGGGAATAAGAGCCAAAAACTACGGCCACACATGATGTGTGTAGCAGGCGTGAGAGATGAGCAGAGGATGACTGTGGACCTTTTAGAGGGTGGACCTGGTTTCTACAGAGATGGGAAGTTGGTGGGAGGGCCATGCTGGTGGAGAGGGGCTCACTGGTACAACTTTGGATGTGTTAACTGTATAATGTCCACTAGACATCTGTGGGATTAGGTTTGCCTGATGTGGCAAAAGAAAAGGAAACCAAAAGCACTGGCTACAGCGTTTTAAACAAGGTAGAATCTGTCTGTATATAATTGGTCCTCAGCATAGTCTCAGGCTTAAGTAGAAGCTCTATGGCCACTGTATTCTGCTATCTTTGGCATCTGGGCCCAACTTTGCGCAAGTGTCTGCTTAAATGCCAGCCATCACATACATGAGCAAATGGTGTAGACGGAGAAGTAAGGATACCATTTTTAAGGAGTTTCACTGGACAACATTTAGATTACTCCAACTGGAAAGGTCATTGGGACATGCATCGCTAGTGGCTCTCTGTTAAGGGAGAGAGAATGGTGGCCGCTGGGGACTCTTACCATTCTCTGTCTACAATTCCAGGTGAAGTGTAGGTGGGGAAA
>NC_022017.1:26011906-26023352 GCF_000317375.1 Microtus ochrogaster | reverse complement strand
ATTCAGAACAAGGTCTAGGCCAGAGCCTTACATTTGGGAGTTGTCGTCAGCAGAAAGTAATACGGTAGCAGTCCTGAGTGTGATCCTGGGTGAGGCAGACAATGAGGAACACTCAGGTCTGTGGCTCAGTCAGGGCCATCATTTACAAAGAGGGGACCTGCCAAAAGCAGCCGAGGAAGGGGTGGATAGACGGATGCCAAGCGAGATGTCCTAGAGGTCAGGGGAGGGATCCCCTACACCACAGTACTCCCAGGATGTGATCTGCCCCCTCAGCAACCCAGCAGGCAGAGGTGCTGGGGTGAGGGCTGACTGCTCTGGAATAGGGTGCAGGGGAGGCCGGCCTGGTGGAGAGCAAGGAGCAGAGTCTGTCACACATCTGCTCAGCTGGACTGTGGAATGAAGGTTGGCCTGAAACCCAGAATTTTGGTCCAGTTTTTATTCTAGAAGATTCAGAAGGCAGGACCACACAAAGGGAGAAAGAACACATTAAGATTCTCGCTTAGGCCCTTGCTCCATGCTTCTTGGTGCTTTTTCTTCTCCATGCTCTCTGAGCCCCAGGTGATCTGAGAAATAGAGCTCATGCTGAGGCAAGTGCGCGACTGGCCATGGTGTCTTTGAATAGTCCACTACAGATGTCACTGGCCATGGCGTCTTTGAACAGTCCCTTTACAGTCTTTGGACAGTCCCTTTACAGAAAGATCTCTGAGATTCCCAGAAGCAAGGACACCCCTCCCAGGTGGCAGGTGGCTAAGCCAGTCCAGGCTGACTTTGGGTCCTGACATGAGACTATGCTGAACACCACTCATTCCTCTGGTGTAGATGTTCATCTAGCCTTCAACATGGCCCTCCCAGTTGCTTCTCCCAGAAGATCATTTGTGAGAAGTTGAACTGTCTTGGGAGTCAGTTCTCCACACTAATCCACACTAATTCAGTGCCCCAGAGGGCTCCGTGCTTCGCAAGGAAGGATCTGACAGGCAGGACTTTTAGAACTAGGCTATCACCCACACCTTCATGGTGACACTGTTGTCATAGGGTGAGGCTCAGTGTCAGTGTGCTCAGGGATTCCACAAATGATCCCTACATTAGACAACTTGCTGGGGGCAACATTTGGCTTGCTAAGCCAGCTGGGAACCCTCCTGAGGATCTGATTGAGATCAGTCTGGCTGGGAGTACTATGGGAGTTCCAGGTCCTTCAGGAATAAGAGAACATCAATGCCATTTGAGGGCAGAAAGCAGCCAGACCACATAGGACAAGGGCAGGGTGGGTGAGGTCACCTCCCTTCTCCTCCAAGCTTCATTTTTTCCACCCATAAAAAGAAGCCAGGTTTCTCAGATGAATGCCCTGGGCTCCTGGGCCCCTGGGCCCCAAGAGAAGGTTGTAAATCCCTTTTCCTGCCTTCAGAGGCTTCAGGAGGAAGAATGCCAGCACAACATGGACTGGGACCGTCGCAGGATCCAGAAGGCTCGCGCCAGCCTACTCCAAGAGCGTCAGCAGCAGCGCTTGCAGCGGGAACTGCGCAAGGCTCTGGACTGCAGCAACCTCAGCCTGGCCAAGGAGCAGCATTTACGGTGAGTGTCAGGGACCTCACGTAGGTGCGGAGTAGGTAGGCAGAGCCATAGGTCACTCACTGTGTGTACCTTAGGTGCTTGAGGGACACTGAGTCACCTGGGGAATCAGGGAGACTTTCTGGAGGAGGCTTCATAGTTGAGTCTTAGGGTGTAGTGGTCGCCTACTATGTAGTCTTTCCAGGCAGAGGCAAGGAGGACTCTCAGGCTCTTTCACATGCTAGAGTCACCCGAATATAAACAGAACCCCAAGAGTGGCTCCAGGATACAGCTATGGCAGATAAACTAACAACAAGATCACCAGGCAAGTATTTGCTCACTCAGCTATTCTTGTATCCTGAACCTGAGTCCTGAGGGGAACCCTGGGGTCTGCTCCAGTCTGACAGTTGTCATGGCGTCCACTGGGGCTTAAAGGAACACTCAGATATGACCTGACAAGACAGTCATACTCTTGGGTGATGTCCCCATGAGTCACTGACACCCAGTCCCTCATCTAACTTCAGTGTCACCGCTGAAGAATAGTGGAAAGGACTCTTACATATGTGTGTGTGTGTGTGTGTGTGTGTGTGTGTGCATATATGTGTATACATGTATATATGTCTATATATACATATATTTATATGTATGTATATGTATACATACACACATATATAAAATATTGTGCAGGGGTATTTTTGCATAAATCCTGTATGCCACTTGCATGCAGTGCATATAGAGGCCAGAAGAGAGCATCAGATCCCCTAGAACAGGAGTTACAGATAGCTGTGTGCCTCCATGTGGGTTTTCTGAACTGAACCTGGGTTTTCTGCAAGAGCAAGTGCTCTTAGCCCCCAACCGTCTCTCTAGGCCAGGGAACTCTTGTTTTGAGCTCGTTAGTGTTGGAATGGATTCTGTAATGTAGGCATCAAATACCTGGGCTTTACCTCACATATTTGCTTATCTCTTCTCTTCTGTTATCAGGAAAAAACAAATGGATAAAGCCTCCACAAGTCAACCCACAGAAGATTATTTCTCACAGTTTAATACAAGAAGCCGCTAATAGGAAAGACTCCTCTTTTCTTGTTTATAGTAGTGTGGTCCCCTCGGAGTTACACTTATTTCAAAGTGAGCCTGCTCCTTGGTCTGAACGTTCTCATCACACTTCATCACCTGGGGAGTGTGCACTCTGGAAGCTCCGCTCTGTGAAGGCCTCTAGTGCAGCTCTGGGTGCTGTGGCCTTAGGGCACAGCGAAGAGGACAAGAGGGCCGTGTGCGGCTCCAGTTCTGGGCTAGCTGCTACAGTCACTTGCTAGCTCAGTAAGCATCGTAGGTGTTCTGTGTGCTCCATGAGGTCCTTTGTTCCACTCACCCCAGAGGCCGCCGGTATCTCTGCCGTTGTCTAGTGTGCAAATCTGAGTTAAAGGCACACATCTGGTTTATTGTGTGATCCTCCCCACACACACACCAGGAAATGTCAGCACCCACCAAGTCTGGCTTTCAGCCTCTTCATCTCCTGGCTCCTGTAACAAAGCCCCGGGCAACAGTGGTTTCTGTAAAGCATCATTTTTTATTTCTTGCTGTAACGAAAGCAAGCTGACCTAGAAGCCCTGCTGGCTGGGGAAGGCCCAGTGCCCTCTGCTACTTGCTCAGCCTCCCTTGCCACTGTGCAGCTTCCATCCTAGGGTCTAGGGTTCTGCTCCAGTTTGCAGTCCTGTCACCAGAACCTAGCATTCAGGGATATGATCCCAAAAGTATCTGTTTTGTCTCTGCTCACATCCCCACTCTGACAAGCTCTGACTTACAAGAGTGCTCCTTTTTGTTGTGGCTGTCCTCAGGTTGGTAAGACTTGAAGAGGATGTCCAGACCAAGGAGACCTCCGCATTCACCCATTACAGATGCGTTCTCGAGGAAATATGCCCCCACTGACACCACCAACAGCTGCTGGGCTTTTAGGAAGGTCAGACCAAGTTGAAGTCACCAGTACAGCAGGGTAGTGTGCTGTCAGTGGCCATCACTGTTGGGCACAGATAAGAACAGGTACCCTTGAAGGCCTGTCCTTTACAAACGCCCATCTGGGCCAAGAGTCCAGGGGTAGTGACACAATGGCCCAGGTGTTTGTTTAGGCAATGACAGGATCTACCTATACTTTCCACAGGCTTCACTTTGCCTGTGTCTTTTCACATAGCCAGTGCCTCTGCCATAAAACTGGGACCCGCTGTTCTACCTCATGTTTTCCGCAGGGACTCACACATACTCTGTGAATGCTCCAGCCACAAGTGGACTAGGCCTCTCTTCTCTGGAGCAATGTGGAGTCCTGCGATAGTGACCACCATTTTGCCAGAGGCCCATAGAAACCAAAGCACCCATCAGAGAAGTAACTGGGGCCCAGCCCCTTCAGAAGCTCCTCTATGGGCTACTCTGTGCCCCTTTGTATGCTTGGGTGGCCCCACTACCAAGCCCAGGGAATCTACCTCTGGAACTCAGCCCTCGTTTCCTGAGCAGGAGTGTCTGGCTTCAAGAGTGCATTATGGGACAAGAACATGCCAGGAAGAAAGGGTAGGTGTGGATGCTTTGGGCTGGGAACCTTAAGAGCACCATGGCAGACTGGGCAGCTTAAACAATGGACATTTCTAGTTCCTTAAGTTCTGAGGTTAGAAGCATGTGGTGGTTAGACCACCGGTGATGTACGCCTTTAATTCCAGCACTCAGGAGTCAGAGGCAGGAGGATCTCTGAGTTTGAGGCCAGCCTGGTCTACAGAGTAAGTTCCAGGACAGCCAGGGCTACACAGAGGAAACCCTGTCTTGAAAGAAAGTTTGTGATGGAGATGCTAGGAAGATAAGGACAACAATCGTAAGGGGTATGATGACTTCATGTTCACAACTGCATTGATTTCCAAGTAAGGTTACAGTATGAGCTACTAGAGGGTAGGATCACATGTCATCTCATCGCAGAATAAAATGCTGAGTGCCCCCTGGGTATAGCAATAATTCTGTGGGGAACATTGATGAAGGGACCAGGATTTGGCACAAGACCAAATTCTCGGCACAAAGATTTGTTTGTCTCAGAGGGACAAAGGGCAGGGAATAAGAGATGAAGACAGGAGATAGAGGAAGAGGGAGGTGGGGAAAAGAACAATGGAGGAGGGAAGGAATATTTGTGCTGGAGGGACAAAGGACTGCATCTGAATAGAGAGGAGAGTTGGCCCATAGGCAAATGGCAGTCTATAAGGGAAAAGGGAAAACCTCAAGTTAGGATGAGGTGTTTAATTTTAACTGGGCATGTTAATTAGGGCAACCAAAAGAGGCTTTTGATTGCTGGAGTTCAATACTTTGATAGCTGGACCTTGGTAGTCAGCCTCAGGAGGAGGAAGTGGCCAAATAAGGGAATAGACCTTGGTGGCTAGCTTTAAGAACATAATATAGTGGGTTTTTAGCAAGGCAAGGGAACTTGGGCCATGTTTGCCATTCTTGGGCCAACTAGAGTTCCTTCAGTGGGTACCCAGACTAAACAAGTCAGCTTGGGGCAGCATTCTCTTTGTAGACAATGGACAGTCAACTGAGGTGGTGGATCCTCCTGCTTTTGAGGAGTGTGGTAGTTTGAATAAAAATGGCCCTCATGGGCCCATAGTGAATGGCACTGTCAGGAGGTTGACCTTGGTAGAGTAGGTGTGTCCCTGTTGGAGGAAGTGTGTCACTGTGGGTGGGCTTTGGGGTTTCAAAAGCTCAAGCCAGGTCCAGTAGCTCTCTCTCTTCCTGGTGCCTGCCAATCCAGATGTAGAACTCGCAGCTCCTCCAGCACCATCTGTGTGCCCCCTCCCCTGCCATGACAATGGACTAACCTCTGAGCCTATAAACCAGCCCCAATTAATGTTTTCCTTTATAGGAATTGTCATGGTCATAGTATCTCTTCACAGAAATAGGAACCCTAACCCTAAGACAAGGAGGGAGACACAGTGGAATATCCACAGAAGCACTATACGTCCATTAGGCAAAAGGATCAATAAACTGTGATGTCTGCACAGTGATTATTCAGCCCTGGCAGGACACGAGATGCCGACAGAACACACACAGCATGGATGGCCTTGGAAACATGCCAAGAGAAGAAGCCAGTCATGAAGGGCTACACACAGTCTAACTACATTTTTATGTAGGACATGTCCAGAATAGACCTTTACAGACAGAAAGCAGGTTAGACTTTTGCTAGGGACAGGCTTGAGGGGTAGTTAAAGGGTACAGAGTTCCTCTGGGTGCTGAGAATGTGGTAGGATTAGTACTAACAGCTTTAGAACACCGAATATACCAAAATCCATAGAAATAGACAAATAGGGTGAGTAATATAGAGAATGAGTAAGATGAGGAAGTCACATCCCACAGCCAAACTGCAAGTTAGAAAAGGACTTTTGCAAGGTCGACCATGTGCTTATCCTGGGGGCCAGGAAAGAAGATGTCTGTCCACAAAATGACTGTTACAGAAATAGCCATAACGTCTCTATTTGTTAAAGTCCCAAACTGAGTCAACCAAAGTGTTTATCAACAGGTAGCCAAGTGCGCATCTGTGCTGTTTTCATAATACCACAGGAATAAGTTGCTGACGACGTCCACCCAAAGGCAGAGAAGGAAACTATGAGCAGAAATCCCACACCAGATACGAAAGTGTACAACGTAAGATTCTGTGTGTTCCAAGTTCCAGGATCAGCAAAACTGTTCTTTCAGGAAGGCAGGAGGATGACTGCAGAGAAACATGAGGCCACTTGCTAGGAGTGGAGGAACTGTACAGATAAAAACAGCTACTCAGCCCACTGCTACCAGGACTGCAACTGAGGGCCCCTAACAAATGCCAGCATATCAGTGTTGATTGAGCTTCGTTTCTGTCGGCCGTTGCCACATCACCAGCAGGTGGCGCTTCTAGCTCACCCGCTCCAGTCTCCACTGAGCCCTGGCCATCTTGTTTCCATAATTGCTGGAGTGTCTGCAAATAAAGAGGGTTTGCGGGGGAAGGTCATTATGACTACTGAGCAACAGCCACTTTGGGTGACCGTGCGATAAGACAGTAGCAGCAGTCCTAATCCTCGCCGCCGCCGACAGAGCGTGGGGTGGAGCTGGGGACTGTTGAAGACAGTGGGAGGTGGGAGCCAAGCAGGGAGCTAAGTGGAACACGCTTTTACAGAACGGGACTTCATCTCTGATTACTCGCCCCACCCCAGGTCTCTTACCTAACCATTACCTTCAGGCACGTGCTGCCCCTGGTGGAGTCCATGCCCTCTGCCAGATCTGGCAACAGTCTTCGCAGTCCGTCTGTAGAGCTGCCTGCCCCCTTCTTTTTCTTCTATGAACCAGGGAGGTCAACATCTTATCACAACCCTGAAACAGGACATGGCCAACAGAAGGCCCAGAACCACAGGACTCCTTTTTTTTACAGTTATTCTAGAAAACACTCCAAACTTCCTTCTTTTAATGGCTCTAGAGAAACTTCAACTCTACTAGTCATATTTGGGGACCAGAACACCCCAGAGTTTATTGAAGAAAGAAAATCCTAAGGCCATCTTCTCCACATCAGACTGGCTTCTCAATCACCCCAAAGGTTCCCTTCTGGAGCTTGGGTTCACAGTGTAGCTTTGTTGAGATGTCCGTGGAGAACCCAGTACAGGTCTTATAAGCATCTGGATCTGCTGGAGACAAGCATAGAAGCCAGAGTCACCACTAAGTCTTTTATCTAAGGTCACTCAGTGTCCTTGCCTTGCCTCTTTGTCCTGCCGACTGGCCCAGTGTTCATTCTCAACTCAGGTTCATGAAGATACACAGTCCATAGGCCCCATCTCCAGCCTCATCCTCTCCGGGGGAGGGTTTTGTGAATCAGAGTGTTTAATCTCACAGGGAAGGAGCAGCAGACTTTCACCTACGGAGTCCAACACCATGCTGGCCCAGTGTGTGTATATGCATGTATATGAGCATGTATATATGTATGTATAAAACAAATTTTAGTGTGTCTCACCTCTATGGGTGAGATATCTTGATCCAAAGTGACACCTTGACCTAAACCAGCATCAACTAATCTCTTCAACTGCATGCCTGTTCCTCCCCGCCCCCATCCACCCACATTCTTTCTCAAGGCACCATAACTGCAGAGCCAGGGTTAAAATGGAAGGCAGATCTTTTCAACTGAGAGAGGAGCTGAGAGTCCATGTGACCATGCCACCTCCTTTTCTGCTTCCCTTCTTCACCCCTCCCCCAACCACCTTGCTGTGACCCGATCCTGCCCTACATTCCTGCCTTGGGCATCCTCCATACTCACCATTCCCTCTGCGTGCCATGCTCTTTCTTCCAGATGCAAACATGGCTAACTGTTACTTTCTTAGGAACTCAGCTTAGCAGTTACCTTACAGGAAGGAGAACACTTTTCCGGTCCCGTACTTTCAAACGTTCTTCCCCCATGGACCCTTCCTATCTCCATGGTCCTTTTGCCTCGTTTGTAGAACCATCATTTGTCGTCCTCTTGGCCACTAAGATGCACATTCTGTGAGTGCAAGGACTGCTTCATTTATCGCTATTCCCAGAGTCTTAAACAGAGCAAGACTTGGGTTTATTGCCAGAGTTGTCTGGGAGAGAGTTTCACAGTCTGAACCTAAACAACCAGGGTTCCAGTATTGTCGCAATTATCCCTGCTCAGCATCCTGAGAACTGAGAGGAAAACCGACCCACCAGGGACCAAATGATATGATGATGGAGAAGGCACCGGGGAAGAATTCACGCTGGGGGAAACAGGCCAGGCACAGTGTAGCCTGGTTATCTGACCCAGATAGCTGATAATGGGGAATGCTGGTCCTGGGCAGGGCAGTGGAAGTCCAGTGGCCAGCACCCCTATGGGACACAAGGGACAACCAGGCAGGAAAACCCCTGCAGTGGCACCTGAGAGACAGCTTGAGGTATCAAAGAGCATGCTTAGCCAGGCCTGGTGCCATTCAATGTGACAGCGACCTCCTAGGTTGGAAAGGCTGCATCAAGAGGCTGGCAGCGCTCAGTTTAAATCATATTCAACCTGTGCTCCGTTGGCAGCCCTTGTAAGTCATATGCTGTACATCTCTTCTCTGTACATTTGAGTTTGCTGGCTGATGGTGCTGCTGCTCCAGAGAGCTCACAGTCTGGAAGGAGGGACTGGCTTTTCACTCATCTGACAGGTGCCACATGCTGTGGCAGGCATAGTACTATGCCCCTGGCTTGTAGCAATTAAGAGGGCTGGGGGGAGCTCAGTGGGGTATTAATTACTCTTCTGCTGCTGTGACAAAAATGCCATAACCACGGCAACTTAGAGAAGGAAAGGTTTATTTGGGCTTATGATTCCAGAGGGGTGAGAGCCCATTATGGCAGGGAAGCATGATAGCAAGCAGCTGGCTTGAACAGGATGCTGAGGACTCACATCTTAAATCACAAGCAGGAAGCAGAAGCAACAAACTCAAAACTGGTGCAAGGCTTTTGAAACCTCAAAGACCCCACCACTACCAGCGTTCCAGTGGCATACTTTTTCTGGTAAAGTCACACCTCCAATACCTACCCAAACAGCTCCACCAACTGGTGACAAAGTATTCAAACATCTGAGTCTAGAGGGGGAACATTCACATCCAAACCACCACAGTGGGAGAACTCTTACTTCGCATGTGCAATGCCCTAGGTTCAAGCCCACCATTTAGGGGGAAGATAAGAAATGACATGTAGTCTGGAGAACAGAGGGGCAGAAATTAATAAGCAAATGCTCGGACAGCTCGACTCAAATAGCCCCACGAAATGGCTGAGAGTGATTTTGATGTTTTTATTAGTAACTTAGATAAATGTCGGAAGCTGTCTTGGGAAGGAGGAAACTGTGGCTGATCCTTTCAGAACACACTGCAATCATCTCGACTTTGACCAGGACGAGACCTTCCCATTCCCCTGAGCCTGACCCGGGAAGTCATTCCCATGAGTCTGAGGCCTTGGTGTCTTTCCCATGGCCACAAGTCTGTTTTCTAGGAGTCCAGCCTCCACTCAGGGGCTACAAGTTGGCCATCCATGTGATAGGTCTGGCTGGATGGTGAGGGGAGCTGGCTGGTCACTGAGGCACCAAGCACGTAGCAAAAAGGAGGCTGTCCCAGACTCAGCTGAAACTTGCCAGGCAAGCAAGCCCCAGGGAAGGTGAAGAGCTGACTGAGTTTCTTGCCAGCTGTGTGCGTAAGAGGAACAGTATGGAAGCAGTAACAGAAAGACTTTGGTCTCAGGATTTGGCTCCCTTCCATACGATCCTAGCTACACGTTCAGCCTCTTTTGCCTCTTCTCCAAGATTCCCTGAGCCTTGCCCGATGAAGCCATAACTTCACTGAGATCTAGAGTATTCCACATTCCCAGAACTGAGGACTTGATGGAGCCCAGTTGTCTGAGGCAGGCTGTGTCATCTGCCTGCAGCAGAAAGAGGAGCAGAATCCATGTCAAGTGGAGAACGTCAGGCCTGGGGCCAGGGTCGGCTTTCTCAGCTTCCTGTGATTGTGGCCAAGTTTCTGATCCCAGTCACTCACCTAAGATACAGACCATTGATGAGTAAGTGGGTGGGACATGCGAAAAGGTGCATACTGCCCATCCCAGGTCACCGTGGCCTCTGGGACTCAGCTCCAGTGTCAAATGTGTATGTAGAGTCACATCCGACACCTGAATACCTTCTGTCCTCTTGCTGCCCATACACTTTTGGAAACACAACTTAGATGTCTCAAGACTGAGTTTCCACATTTGCAAATGGGGTTAATACACACACCGTCATCCTAATCTTATTCCGAGAATTAAATGGCAATTACATGAAAAATACTCTCGGGAGTATCCAGGGCTCATGCACGTTGCATGCCATGCCAGTAATGTTACATGGAAGGAGCCCAAATCATTGAGATCAAATTTAACAGCAGAGAAGGGCAAAGTTCCTCATTATCGTACAAACCATGAGCCCTGCATAAATATTTTTCCATCTCTCTCTTAGAAAAGTCACCCCTCCCGGTAACAAGCCGCTGGAACCTTTGGTAAGCACCATCAAATGAGAACACATCTCATGTGATGACTGTGGCATTGGCCTGTTTCCTTTCTCAGTAAACAAGCCTTGATTAGTCCTGTCTGGGGGCCCCCCTGAGTGTGAGGCTGGAGGTTGGGGGAAATGCCCAGGCCTCTTCCCATTGGCCTTCCCGGCTGCAAGTTCAGATGACAGCCTTGACTCCCCGGAGCAGCTGGCCTTCTTCCACCCAGAAACCCTGGAAATGGATCTGCTCGAGAGTTAGCCAACGAGCGTTTCTTGGAATCGTAAATGTCTGAGAGCTGCTGCAATACTTCAGATTATCTTGTTTTCTTTATCCGTGGAAGCCAAGGTTTTAATGCAGCATCTGTGTGAGTATCTTTTGATAATAAGAACCAAATGTTGTTGGTGGAAATGACTGGAAATTACACCGAGGATCAGAATGTGGGCTTTTAGGTTCCCTCCAGAAGGCCCCCTGAGAAACAGACACGGGAGACATCTTTCCTACAAATCACCTAGGGATGTCGTAACCCTGGGGGCTCCTGCTGCCTCCTCTCTCCAGGCCTGGGTGGGCTGGGGCTGTGCAGCCTCTTGGAGGCTTCTGCCGGCTGGTATCAGCTCCAATCAGATCTCCGGTCCTTCTCTCCTGAGTTTCTTCCTTCGCCACATCTATGAACTTCTACCTAGACATCCCACAGGTGTGTAAAACCAAACCCATCATTTCCCCCCAACCTGGCTTGCTCTTCTATTACTAGATGCCACCCTGATGAAAGGCAACCCAGGTCCTACAAGAGAAACCTGGAAATCATTCCTGACCCTTCCCCATGTTGTTGCCCTTACCAGCCAAGGCCTACCTCACTCTGAAGTCACTCCCTCTTTTTTTTA
>NC_022017.1:25997281-26011253 GCF_000317375.1 Microtus ochrogaster | reverse complement strand
AGGACCAGGAAAGCAGAGGTCCTGGGGTTCATTGGCTAACCAGACTGGATGGATTGATAAACTGTCCCAATGAGAAAGCCCCTCTCAAAAAAATGAAGAGGACAGCCTAGTCGGAAAGCAACTGCCATGCCATCACAACTGAATTTGGGTTCTCTGCATCCATGCACCCACATAAAAAGTCAGGTGCTATAGCTTGCACCGATAACCCTAGTAATGGCAGGGTGGAAACAAGCAGATCCCTGAAGCTTAGCCAATCAGTGAGTTCTAGGCTTGGAGAGACCCTGTCTCAAACGCAAAGGTGGAGAAGGAGAGAGAAAGACTCTATATATTGGCCTCTGGCCTACGCACCCCGGGACTCACATATACTGTAGACTAAACGTACACGATTAAAAAAAAATACATGAACAGAAACCTAAATTAAGGTCTGACACTATCAGTATTCAGTATTCTCAATTTGAACTCCTCCTTCAAGGAAAAATCGTAAATGGTCTCACTATAAACCTATCTAGGATCTATCAAGGAAGACTTTTCAGAGACTGCCCTTATCCCCTCATGCTCAGGGTATGGGCTGCACCCATCCTTCCTGCTCGTTCACCAGGTCCAGCGCAGTGGGACCTGTGGGCAGGTGGAGGGACTAAGTACTGTACACAGCAGGGCCTGGGGCAGGGGGATAGCTCTGATGAAGTCCTACCTAGTGGACCTCTGTCCCCGGGTGTGACACACCACTGCTGTCTTGAAAGCAAAATAACCATGATAACCAATGTGCGGTCCTCACAGGATCTAGCCTACTGACACTTCTTCATAGAAGAAGTGGGAGAGGGAGAGGCGACTTGCTTTAGATTCCAGCCACTCCCCCCCCCCAGCATCCTTGGTTGCACTCCATCCTAATATACTAGAATATAAAGGAGGGGGAAGATTGGTTCTAGTGTTATAGCTTTCATGAATCGCTCCCTGTGCTGGGGTCGCCTCTGCTGGGATTACGCTTTTTGGTGACCCACACCCCTCCCCCATGCTCCTGTAACTTAACTCTAAGAAACAAAATTGGTTTGGGTGTAATTGTTTCTTTTGTCTGCTGGAGTCCTATCTGGGGTGAATAGATATATTCTATTAGTCCCCATTCACACACACCCTGCAAATAAAGACGCACCCTGCCATTGAGGGCTCTGGGCTGCGAAGTCAGGAAAGACTGAGAGGAAAGTTGGCAAAGGAGGGTCCTAAGAGGGGGCAAAGGGTACCAGAGAAGATGCTGAAGGCAGACCAAAGGTTTGGTCAGTCCCTGGGGCCCAGCAAGGCATTAGTGGATGACAACAGCTGGCTCTTTAGAGAAAAGACTGAAGGTTGCAAGTTCTCCCTGACTTCCTTTTCACAGGCTCCTGCCATCTACAAGGGCTTTGCCGCGGAGACTCTATGTGGAGGCCCACATAGGCCCACCATCCCTCACCTGGAATTAGCTCCTTGAGCCCAGGCCAGCATCTCCTTGGTGTAGGTAGGCCTGCCTGCTGCCGCCTCTGGGGCTTCTGATTAATCACAGATTTGAGTGCGTTTGTTTGCTTTGCTTTTAGAAGGCAGCCATGAGGTAAACATGTCAGGGGAGACAAGCAGCCCTTTGCCTGCAAACATCCCTTCCCAGCCAGGCTGCCCCGACATGCCCAAAGTGACAAGCTCAGTGTGGGGTTCTCTTAGCTGCACAGCGCCTTCTTTAGAGCCCTTCTCCATCCCGCGTCTTTTGCTTGGGCTCCTCCATGTTCTGCTGAACGTAACTTGAGAGTGTCCCCCTCATACGGCTCCTACCCCAGTGGATTAGTTGCAATCCACTAATGAGAACTCCGAGGCCTTAGCAACCAAGTCACGAGGGCAGTGAGGACTGGAACTCAGAAGTCTCACTCCTGAAAGCACGCTTGGCAATCTTAGGCCACCCTGTTGCCAAGCAAGCTCCAGCCCTTCATCTGCCTCTCTCTACGTAAGGCCATGAACTTGGGACGCAAGTTCTAAGGGAACCACGTGGCACAAAGCTTTGAACAAAGTACTCAGCAAAGGCTTGCCCACAGAGCACATGGGTGCTCTCCTTAATCACCCACCCAGCAACACCTCACCCCATCAAACTCTCCCTCCTTAGTGCGAGCCCCTCTTTTGGATTGTGACATTAAAAGCCCTTGGGTGGCCTTTATCCATTCAATTAGCATCCATGAACCCATCTCTCTGAGGGAAAGTCACCACACAACCCATGTTTCCAGATTCGCCATCAATCACTCTGTGGTTTTCCTGGGGCTGGCGGGCCTGGCTCTGGACACAGCAGGGTCACAGAACTGGCAGTGGGGTGGCCTCTGCACAGAGGAGACATCCAAGGAGGGGGGTCCACTGCCAGCCACCCCAGCCGCAGCACCGCCTCTTCCGTGGGGCACCGAGTAATTGGTTCTGTATGGTGTTTGTTATGGCTTATGTCAAAAACTCAGAGAAGAAGCCCCTGGGGGAGGAAGGCTTTTGTCAGACACCACATGGCTGAGCCCCTGCTGCGGCTCGCTAACCTGGTCTCAATTAGGGGTTTGTGGGACTCAGGCCCTTGAGTTTGTTTTTGAAGCTCTTTGACTGAATTCTGCCTCCTCGGAGCTTTGCTTCCTCTTCAAAATGCAGATTTGCAAAAGGCTCAGAGGTGTGGCTGAGCCGGGTCCTACAGTCTGGCAGGGTTGCAGTACTGTTCACTCTTGCCCCTCTGCACCAGGCAGTGCCCAGAGCCAGGTTGTGGGACCGACCCTCAGGCAGCTGGATGCTTCCAGCTGATGCTGGTCACCTTGACTGATGAGAAAGCCGGATGGAAACTTGGGAAGAGATGCTGTTTTCTTCTAAGTCTTGGGCACCATGTTGCCATCTACAAAAATACCCTTTGCTATATTTAGGCTATGCTAAAAGGCCCTGCTCCCAAGAATGCTTCTCAGACTGTTTTTATCATTTAATATTTTTTCCTGCCACCTGGAGAAATCATCAAGCATTCGAGTCCCCCGCATTCACTCGCCCTGTAGCTCGCTAATTAAAACAAACCCCTGGCCAAATTACAACCTTCAAACGGAATTCGGGCGTCAGTGGAAAGTATTGGCTTGTGCTCCCCCTCACCCTCATGTCTCCCTGCTGGTGTTTATGAGGCACCTGCCCTGTGCCAGGGCCCGCTCTGTGCTATAGACAGGGTTGTTCACTTCAGGCTCTTGTCCCCATCCCCCACACCGTGAGGTGTGGGAACCATGAGTGTCACCATTACACCAGGTGAGAGACGAGAAGGCACACTAGTGAGGTGCGACCACTGCTCCCCATCCCCATAGCCTCCGGGAGTGGGATGCCAGGCTTTTCTTGACTGTCCTGGGACTGATTGGTGTGGTGTGACATGCTTCCTGGAGAGAAGAGAACAAACATTTACTTACCCTAGATAGGGACCCGAGGTCAGACCAAGGTGCGAATAACACCATCTTGGTGAATCATTGAGGGTGTTTTTATTTGTTATGCATACAGTGCTCCTCCTGCATGTACACCTCCATGCCAGAAGAGGGGAATCATTGGGTTTCATTTGCCTTACGGACAGGCGTATGGGTGAGAGGTTACTTTCGGGAGCAGAAACGACTCAAAGGAAGCTATATTTAACAAAAAAAGCCCTCCCCAGCATGGGTGACAGCTCAGAGAAGCTGGAAACCTGGAGCTCACTGCACAACCTGCAGGAGGCTCCACATATTGGAAAGTGTCCCTTCCACGTAGTCCAGCTGGTCTCAGTCTCTTCTAGATAGCTCAGTCAGTCACCGCTCCTTCCAGGCATCTTGGCTGGTCTACTCCAGGCAGCTCAGGACATATGAGAGCTCCCATATAACACAGGGTGGAGATATCTAGTGGTCAGTTTCAGGGACTTCCTGAAACTTCTGGGTTGTTTACTTCCTGGGCTTAAGGAGCCTATTGACAGGATGGAGTTCCACCTCCCCCTAGAACATCTTGTATCTTAAGGAGCTTCCTTCTTGGAAGGATAGTTTCCTTCCCCTTTAACATACTGTGCCTTAACCAGCTTCCCCAAGAGTAAAATGTTTTCCTTTGAAAACATCCTATGTCTCTGTGAACTTCCCTCCAAGATGGAATAGTTTATCTCAGAGGAAATTGCTATACAACATGACACTAAGCCTCTCTGGAAGGAGACCCCTGCACAACAATGACTCCCTCCTGGACCCCAGTTAGGCACAAACCACACCCAAACACCTGTTTTCACAGAGAGATCCTTTATTAAGTGGGGATCAAAACTGGCTGCTTTCTGACTCAGAAAGCACATGGCCTTGCTGGTGTAGTTTTTAAGAGGAGGAAAGGGGAGGTCTGTGTTAGAATGGGCTAGAATGAGGTGGTAAAGGAGGTAGGGAATGAGAGAGAAGGGGGAGGGGACAATGGAAAAAGGGGTATTTGTCCCAGAGGGATAAAGAACTGCCTCATGGAGAAGGGACAGACGTGGAACATAGCAAATGGCAGTTTATAAAGGTAAAACGGAAAACCCCGTGTTAGGATGAGGAGCTTAACTTTAGTTGGACATGCTAATTATGTGAACCAAGGGGGCTTTTGATTGCTGGGCTTTAATACTTTGATAGCTGGACCTTGGTAGTAGGTAGGCCTCAGGAGGAGGAAGTGACCAAATAAGGGACTAGACCTTGGGGACTATTTTAGGAATGCAATCTAACAGTTTTTAGCAAGGCAGAGGGAATTGGGGAGAAGGGCAAAGCCCACCAGAGCCACCTGCTCCAGTGGGCTTAGTGTTCCCCTCCTTCCTCCTTATACGACACTCAGTGCTGGAAGAGGCAAGCTAGGGACACCGACTTCTAAGGGTCCAGATTTTGTTTGCACATGGAAGTCCACAGGAATCTGGAAGTGCAGTCTGAGGAAGGGCTCTGACCTGGAAGGGGGTGATGGGAGCCCGGCTTTTAGCACAGTGGCTCCTCAACCCGGGCTCCTCTCTGAGTCTGCTCTTCACCTCTAGGTCCCCCTCACCTGTTCCTGGGGACCTAGCACTATAGATGTGAAACAGAGACGCTCCCCTAAACCTGCCTCCCTCAAAGATTAGCTCTGCGGTGGGCGTGGCCCTTGGCTCAGACACCTGGTCTGGTCAGCTCACAGACCATCATCTGCGCTGCTGTTTGGGCTTAGGCCTGACTTCTGAGAGCAGCCAGCAACTTTGTTGCTGCGTGGTTTCTGACCTCCTTCTGGGAAGGCCAGTCATAACAGTAAGGGCTGCATTCTCCTGAAATGGCCATTCCCTGCTGGCCCAGAAACCTGAGAACAACTGTGACATTCAGCAGTGACACGGGCCACATGCGCATGGGATTATTGCCTCCACCTAACAGAGAAAGGAGCTAAGGCTGCCATGTTTTGTTTGCTTGGTTTGCATGGGGGTTTCTTGTAGCCCAGGCTGACCTCAGCATTCAACTGCTATGTAGTTGAGGATTACCTTGAGTTTCTGATCCTCCTGCCCCACTTCCCGAGCGTCGGGATTATAGGTGTGCACCTCCACACCAGGTTTTTGTAATGCTGGAGATCACATTCAGTGTTTCAAGTGTGATAGACAAGCATTCTACCAACTGAGCTATGTCCCTAGCCCCTTTTGTGAAGCGGTCTTTTGTATAGCTGTTTGAGAACCTTGGGGCCAGATTCTTCCAGGAAGCAAACCTGACTTCATCACTCTCCCAAACCATACTGGACCCACCCCCAGCCGACTCCATCCCTACTGACACCCCCGCCACACTCCCACCCCTACCTCTACCCCACCCCTACCCACACCTCCGATACACCCATACCCACCTCTGCCAAGTCTAACCTCAGAGGTGTGGACAATGGCTTTAAGCCCTGTCAGTGATGATCCTGCCTGCTAGTCTAGCCTTTGCCCCTCGAGAACCAACTATACCCAAAAGCCTTTGCAAGAACCTGCATGGCCCTTCCCTTCAGGGTACATGGCAAACTCCTCTTCTTCCTCCCTCAGTCTGTATTGGAGCATCAGTGTTTCAAGGCTCAGCCCCAACATTGGCTTCTTTCTTCCCACTTCTAAATTCTCCCATGCCTGCTACACGTGCCTTCCATGGGACACCTCTGACCGTCTTTTGTCCACTTCCCGTGGTTGACAGTAGGACCTGAGAGGAAAGCTGGGGTGCTGGGGTGGTTCTTAAGGCTTAATGTTCAGATAATGGATTTAAGCATTGATAGGGTGGTTTATCACGATGGTTCTAACTTCAACAATCATTAATCCATCAAGGGATTAATAATTGATGAGACTATAGTGGCCTAGCAGAGACTAGAGAAGGTGGGGCCTGACCAGAAGAAGTGGGGGGGCCGGTGTTGTCTTTAAAGGGTACATCTTTTTGCTGGCCTCTTCTTCTGTGTTTTCCTAATTACCCCCAAGTACCTCTCACTCTGCCTTGTGTGGCTCTGGTAAGAAGAGATGCTGCCTGGATTCCATGGTCAGTTTCTCATTATCACGCATGTGCTATTTTGAACCGTAGTGCCCTGGCTATGTGTAATCTCAGTCTGGGAGGATCTGTGTCCAGGCCTCTGAAAAGTCATAAAGGATAATCGCTTGTGTCCATGTGCTATGTGCTGGTTTTACAGGTCCTGAAACATTCTTAGCCAGCAGCTCTGCCTGCTGGGTAGTCAGTCAGCCTTTGGAGCCTGAGGCTGTTCTCCTCCAGGGACCTCCTACATAGTGCAGCTAAACCTGCCCCTTGTTTAGTTGTATGCAACAAATCTGCCTCCTAGTTGAGATATATAAAATAAATGGGCTGAGCTTCTGGGCTGTAGTTGGTGCCTCCACCAGAGCAAGCAAACCCACCCAATCCTGGTTTTTATTTATGAGTGTCTGTGTGTCTGTCCTTCCTTCATCGCTCATTGCCTAGTCAAGTTTCCAGGACTAAGCGATGTAGGACAAGGCATCTTGTTTTTCTAGAAAACAGAAAAGTCAAGATGTCTCCAGGCTGGTTTCTTCTGAGTCCTTTCTCCTGGGCTATTTATAGACATCCATCTTCTCCCTGTGTTCTTGTGTGGTTATCCCTTTGTGCAGGTCTATATTCCCATCTCCTTGCAAGGACAGCATCATATTGAATTAGGACATGTCACAATGATCTCATTCATCCTTAGTGCCTTACTGACTCCAAATATGTCAGGTGCTGAGATCCTGGGGTTTAGGGCATTAGTGTATGGATGTGGGGGCAGGGGTCCCGGTTCAGCCATTATAGTACATAAAGGTTTAAAATAGGCTAAGTTCCGAGAAACGGATGAGCATCCAAGAGTCAATGATGGGGTGCATATCTGAATTTGGAGGACATCTTGGTTGGGGATGTGAATTCTGTCTAAAGAGTGACAGAGACCAAGGAACAACAGTATCAACACTGAAAAAGGGACGGAGGAGGACACAAGACCAGGACCCACGAGGAAGAAAATGCCGACGGAAGCTGTGGCCAGTGACTCAGAAGACCCAGGGATAGGTGGAGTCCTAGAAGGCCCCAGGCAAGGAATTACTTTAACTCTGTGGTTCTTAATTTTACGGTTGGGCAGGAGAGGGTCACCACAACATGACTGTATTAAACTGCATTAAAGGGTCACAGCATTAAAGTTAAGAAACACCGCTTTAAGGAGTGGCCTCTGTGGATCCAGTTTCTCAGTATGATGCCATACGCACACATGTCATTGTCATCGCTCTGAGGGCCTCCTCATACCTGGTTCTCATTCAGTTCTCTGTTTCCTACAAGATGCAGCACAGTTAAGAGCAGCAGCTGAGTTTCATCACCCCAGGACCGTGGCTTGGAAAGAGAACAAAAGTTAAAATACAAAATATTGCATCCACCTGACGGGTATGGTTTCCTATGCTCCTGAAATCAGCCCGCTGTCTGGAAAGGGCAAATCAATATGTCTTTTGATCTTAAGATGCTCATGTATCCCACAGGAAGCTCTGAAGTTAAATGGCACATCCAAGTGAATATTCTACTTGGAAGGTTAGGAGGAGGCGGGGACATCCACCCAGCCCGTGCTTACTGCAGCCTTGTTTGGTCTCTCGGCATCCATTGGTTGGAGGGACCTGATGCCTTCCAGATGCTCCCAATATTCTCCAGCCAGGAGTCTGACTAGCCAACTGGGCCCCCACCCTCAGTCTGGATGTCCACAGCCAGATGGACCTTCCCAGGCCAGCTTCTCACACACCCACTGCAGCTGTGCTTGTGGCCTTGCCTCTTATAGTAGATAAAGCCACGCAGGGGACCCTGCAGACCCTTCGGTTCTAAGGCTCACCTTGTTGGGCCTCATTGGTTCACTAGGTCTCAAAGTACGAGGACCCCCAGCCACCCTCCCAGGCCTGTCTATCCAGCCCCTCTTCTCTCTTCTTCTGCCTGTGTTGTGGGTATCCTGCTGCCCGGATGGGTCAGCTCCTGGTGGCAGGACCTCCAAACTGTTGGGCTATACCTGTGACTATGCCACCCTTGGCGTTTGCTATAGGCTGACTTGGATGCATAAATAACTTTCTTCTCTTAGAGTAAATATCAATTTCTCTCTCTCTCTCTCTCTTCCTTCTGTCCATCCATTCATCTTTCCTTCCTTCCTTCTTTCTTTCTTCCCATGTTTTGCTTTTTGTTTTGTTTTTTTTTCGAGACAGGTTTCTTTGTGTAGCCTTGGCTGTCCTAGAACTAACTCTATAGACCAGGCTGGCCTGGAACTCACAAGGATTCATCTACCTCTGCCTCCTGAGTGCTGGGATTAAAGGTGTCTTTTACCACCACCTAGCTGTAAATATCTTTCTTATAGTTTGATGTCTCTATAAATTAGGTCCTGATTTTAGGAGTTATTTTTAACTTTGTTCGTGTGCATGTATGTATACATGTTTGTATGTACGTGGGTATACTTATATGTGGGTGTGCATTTACACCGATGCAGGTGCACATGCATGTCCATGAAGAAGTTTGAAGTTGTCTTCTTTGATTGTTTTCCACTTTATTTGTTGAGGCAGAGTCTCTCACTGAACCACAAGCTCACCAATTTCCTAGTTTAACTAGCCAGCTGGCGCCAGGGATTCCCTGCCTCCCACACCCCGGGATTGCCGGTGACCACCATGTTGACCTAGTTTTCGCATGGGCTCGGGGGATTTGAACTCCACTCCTTATGTTGTGTGGCAAGCACTTTATCCATAGAGCCATGCCTACATCCTTCTTTTTAATTTTGTATTTAAAAAAAAATTAAAAATTCACAGAAAGTTGTGAAAAACAACACAGAGAGACTTCTGTTTCTGGGCAAAGAGACGGATGTACTCTTCCCATCCCACCCACCAAATGCAACCAAAAACCCTGACGGACAGGTGGGGGCCAATGAGGGACATCTGGATCTAAGGAGTCCAGGAGGATGACATTAACCCTAGTCTAGAACCACTAACAGATACAGATTAAACTCGGCCCAACAGACCTGGGACCCTGCAGCCTACCAAGGCAGAAGAAGTGGTGTTCTTCCACTGCGTACAACCGTGGGGAGTGAGTACTGCACACGTGCCAAGCCCTGTGAAGTGTCTGTCCAACCACCCTGCCAATTGGCATTGCAGGGCAGAGAGCAAGACCGTCATTCCTGCCAGGAGGACCAGGTTCCTTGCCATGGTGTCAGTGCAGACATCTCTCACCTAGGATAGCAAGGCAGTTTCTCATTCCTATTTGGAGTGAAGACTCTCAGCATGTCCCCTGGTGACAGAGCTGCCCCCACCCCCACCACCTCCATGGCTCCAGGAATGTATTGGTGGAAGCTGGCGGAGAGCTAGAACTGTCACTCACACTCAGAGTGACAAGGAGCAGACTTCTCCCACCTCAGGTTATCAAGGAAGGCTGAGTAGGAAAGCTGGCCTTCACCCTCCACTGTGGTAATGGGGCTGTAGCCCCTCCCCCTGCCAGAGCTGCACGAGGAAAAGCCAGCTGCAGCAGGACACTTAAATAAGATCCAGAGTTCTCGGATGAAATACGAGACTGTTCAGGTTTCAACGGAAAAATCACTCATCGTCATACCAACCGCCAGAAAGATCGCAATCGGAGTGAAAAACGACAAGAAATAGATACAACTGTGGGGTGGCAGGCATGTTAGATTATCAGGCCAAGATCTCGAGGCCGCAATGATAAAAATGTTTCAGTAGGCAATTATGTCTGGAAGAAAGGAAAAAGAAAAATAGAGGCTCAACAAAAAAAAATCATAAAAGGAAACAATGCACATAAACAGAAATATAGAAAAAAGAGAAAATATCCAGTAAGAACAATAGAAGAAAGACCAGCAGAAAATCCTAGCAGAACGCTGGGGAGAATTGTTAATGGGACTCTGTAGGAAGAAAGGGGATAGAGACGAAATAATTCAAAACTTCCCGAAATAAAGGGATTCACAAACCTCTGTGCTTAGTTAACCTCCAAACCGATGCCACCAAGACAGCGCCACGTCAAACTGCCTAAACTGCTTCAAACTTGAAAGGAGCATGCAACTTCCTGTGGGGAGGTAATAGTTACTGCAGAGTCCTCATCCTGGCTGCAGGGTCAGAAGGCAGGCTCTCGACATTCTACAAGACAGAAAAAAGTCAGCATGGATCCCAGTGAAAATGTGTGTTAAGAACAAAAGGACAGAGAGTGGGAAGGATGGCTCAGTGGTTAAGAGCACTTATTGCTCTTGCAGGACCAGGATTCCATTCCGGGCACCCGTGTCTGACAGCTCATGATAAGCAGGAACCTCCAGCTCCAAGTAGTCTGACCCTTCTGTATGTGCATGCACACACTCACACACACTCACACACACTCACAAACACTCTCACACACACACTCACACACATACACAACACACTCTCACACACATATATACATACACACACACTCACACATACACACACTCTCACACATACACACATGCTTACACACAACTACTAATAAAAAATAAAATAACATGGTTACTGAGACATGAATGGGTAAACAATAAGGTCTTTTCAAAAAGAAAGTAAGGCGCTGGAGAGATGGCTCTGTGGGTAAGAACACTGCCTGCTCTTTCCAGAGAACCCTGGTTCAACTCCCAGGCCCCAAATGGTGGCTAACCACTGTCTGTAAACTCGGTTCCAGGGAATCCAACAGCTTTTCTTACCTTCTTGGGCTCCTCTATGCACATGGTACACAGAGGTACACTTGGGCGTGTAAGTGTGCTCATGCACGCGTGTGCATGCACACACAAACAAAATAAAGTAAATAAATATTTTTTAAAAAAGAAAAAAAGGAAAGGAACCTGCTATGGTGACTCACACCTGTAATTCCAGCACTTGGGAGGCAAAACCGGGCAAATCTCTGCTAGTTTGAGGCCAACCTGGTCTACGGAGTAAGTTCTATGCCAGTCAAGGCCACATAGTGAGACCCTGTCTCAAATGAGAAGGAGGAGAAGAGGAAGAGGAAGAAGAAAGAAGGGAGGAAAGAAAGAAAAAGAAAAGAAATGATAAAGCAAGAAGTCTCAGAATATCAAGAAGTTAGACAAACAATGGAACTTTAAAAAATTTTTCTTAAATTTTACAGCTGTGGTTGCTTCCTGCATTGTATGTCTGTGTGACATTCAGGCTTGGAGCCTGTGGAGGCCAGAAGAAGAGTCAGATCTCCTGAATCTGGAGTTACAGATGGTCATGAGCTGACATGAGGGTGCTGGGAACTGAACTCAGATCCTCTGGAAGAGCAGACAGTGCTCTTAACCACAGCCCCAATAGGTATTATTTTTCAGATATTGGTACTACTCTACATAGATGTGAAGTAAATACTTAAGATGATTATAAAATGGCCCAATGGTGCCTGTAACCCCAGCTACTTAGGAGGCTAATGCAAGAGGGTAGAAAATTCAAAGTTTACTTAGACTACAAAGCAAGAAAAGAAAAACAAACAAGCAAAAAATTATGATAGAGAGATTAAAATGAAATTCTAAAAAAAAAGTCAGGTCACTTTATAGGATAAAAGAAAAAGAAACAAGAAATGGAACAAATAGAACAAAAAGATGAAAATAACAACAAAAGCCAGATGTTGTTGGGGCATGTCTTAAATCCCAGCACTTGGGAGGCAGAGGCACGAGGTTCTTAGTAAGTTTGAGGCCAGCCTGGTCTACAGAGTGAGTTCCAGGACAGCCAGGACTATTACTCAGAGAAACCCTGTCTCAAAAAATAAACAAACAAATGATGACATGGCAGACACAGGCTCTGGTGTGTCAATAATTACATCAGCCATGAATGTCTCATAGAGAAATTACACTTAATCACCCAACTAGACACAGATTGGTAGAGTGAATGAAAATACTGGACCTAACTACATGTCTCTTGTAAGAGGCTTGCAACTGTAGAGTCAGGATGACAGTTTACTGATGGAAGCTCTCTTGTGCAAGCATTATCCAGAAGAAAGCATGTTGCTGTATGAACAAATCAGGCAAAGCAGGATTTGGAGCAGAAGCAGAATTTCCAGAGACAAGGAAGAACAATGTATGAGGGTGAGGGGCCAGCCCACCAAGACAGCAATTCTAAATGTGTTTGAACCAAAAAGCAGGACTGTGAAGTATTTTACAACTGAAAAAGAAATTGGGTGGTCCTTGGACTTCCCACAGGGCAGGGAACCCTGATTGCTCTTTGGACTGATGAGGGAGGGGGACTTGATTGGGAGAGGAGGAGGGAAATGGGAGGCGGTGGCGGGGAAGAGACAGAAATCTTTAATAAATAAATAAATTAATTAATTAAAAAAAACCAAACCACAAAAAAAAAGAAAGAAATAGGGGCCAGGTGTTAGCAGCACATACCTTTAATCCCAGCACCTGGGATGGGAGGCAGAGGCAGGCGGAACTCTATGAGTTCAATGCCAGCCTGGTATACAAGAGCTAGTTCCAGGACAGTTAGGGCTGATACACAAAAACCAAAAAGAAAAGAAACAGGTCACTCTGCAGGTAACCCTCTGTCAAGAATGAGATGGAATACCAGTAAGGAAATAGAAGAAGCAACTACACTATCACCCAACAGAGGCAGAAATACACCAGCTTTTCACCGCTAGTATAAGGGCAGGTGTGTGTGTGTGTGGGGGGGGTCCTTCCTAGCTTTCTGCCTTCTTTAGGCCAGGATCTTTCTAACTGACCCAGGAGTTTCTAGTCTCTGCCTCCCATCTCTCCATGGGTGCCCTGGGATCATAGACATAAGTTACCATCCCTGGCTTTATGTGGATTCACTCTCACATGACAAATGCTTTACCCGCTGAGCCACCTCCGAAGTCTCAATGCCCTTATTCTTCATGGCTCCAAACTGGAAGGGTGCCAACTGTCCTTCAGCACCGGTAGGACGTGTTGAAGGTCAAGGATGAGGCCCACCTTTCCCAAGGTGAAATTTCCTCTCCTTCCCAACTTGCAGAGACATTTTGTCTAGGATGGGTGTTGGATTATGACAAGTGCTTTTTCTATAGATATTGACATGGTTGCATGATTTGTGTCAACGTGGTGAATCACACCGATTGATTTCCAAATGTTAAGCTGATCTGGGAGTCTGATGACGGGTCCTACTTTGTCATCACGTAGCGTTCTTTTTATATAGTGCTGGATTTGGTTCCATGTTTGGCATTGCAGATTTCTGTGTCTGTATTCATGAGAGATAGTGAATTGTAATTTTCTTTCTTTTTTTCCACATAGTCTACAAATATCCCACAACACTGATGTGTCTCCATTCAAGCTCGCACAGTGATCCCAGATTTATGTTACTCATGCCTGTCTTTCTTCATCTCCTGTCACTCCTACTCAGGTTTTCAGGATCCAGCTTTGAGGGACATGGCACAGTATCACCTTTGAGAACATTCTCTCAGTGACTTAACTTCCTCTTACTAGGCATTACCTCCTAAAAGGTGCACCGTGTCCCCACAGCACCAAATGCTAACTTATAGTTGCAAATAAATTGCCTTATTATAGCTTTCCTGTGGACCTGGGTAGACCATCA
>NC_022017.1:25989761-25997047 GCF_000317375.1 Microtus ochrogaster | reverse complement strand
CTTCTTCTTCTTCTTCTTCTTCTTCTTCTTCTTCTTCTAGCTCTTGTAGACCAGGCTGGCCTTGGACTCACAGAAATCCACCTGCCTCTGCCTCCCAAGTGCTGGTATTAAAGGCGTGCGCCATCACCGCCCAGCGCAATTTTCTTTTCTTGTTTAGTTTCAGTTAAAAGGGTAACACTGCCTTTATAGAATGAATTAGTAAGGATTCCCTTTCCTCTGCATTCAGAAAGAGTTAGTGTAAAACGAACTTGATCTTTTTTCCTCCTGGAATGTCTGACGTAATTCACTTATTGAGTCTTCTTGCTTTCACTCCCTTCCTAAGGCAAGAGCTGCATAGTGTATGTGGAATGCGGAGGCAAGCGCTACAAATCTGGCTGGTTTCCAGGCCGCAAATAAGTACGTAAATGGGGTTTATGGCTGAAGTTGCAGGCATATATTCAAACTTCTCGAAGGCTCTGTAGTTCCTGCTGCAGCCCTTTGCTCTGCCGTCCCTGGCTCCACACTGGGCTAGGACAAGAAGAAGGTGATAGAGGACACTATAAAGCTGAAACAGAGACAAGCTGGTCTAAACTCTGCAGACTATCCACTTCTACCTGCGTGGAGCTACTTGCTTTAAAGTCAATTGACTGTAAAACTCACCAGTTAGCAGTGGCAAGTGGTGGAAGGTATAGCAAGCAGTGGCACGCACTGCAAGCGGTGGCACGCACAGCGAGCGGTGGCACACCCCTGTGCTCTCAGTTGCTTGGGAGGGTAGGTGGTAGAATTACTTAAACCTTACAAGCTCAGAGAAAACTAGTGAGGCCCTTTTTCAAACACCTACCATCTCTTGACCACCAGTCTTAGAATTGGAAGTACAGCTCAGCAGCAGAGTGTTAGGCTAGCATGCACAAGGGCCTGCGTTCCACCCCAGCCTCACACCCACAACCACCAGAGTATAGATGACATCCATTTTATGTGTCACAAGTGACAACGGATGAAGTTGGTTACATGTGTGCAGACCACAGACAACTTTCCCTTCCCACACAAAAGCCACTTAACCGGATTCTTGGGGGGGGTGTGAATTTGAGTCTTGCTTTCCTGTCTCCAGAGATGGCTGCCTCCTGAATAAACAGTCTTTCTTGTGAGACTCATTCCTGTGATTGACAGCCTGTGCAGTGAGCAAAAGCGACCCATTTCTCCAACACATTCCACCATTGTTTGATTGAGACAGCATCTCACCCAGGCTATCCTGGAACTTACTGTGTAGCCTAGGCTAACCTTGGACCCAGCTACGTCATCCCTCCTAGTTCTGGGGTTGCAGACATATGCTGTCGTGACCAGCTAATACTCCCAGCTCCAATAGCTTTTAGAAATTAAAACTAATTATGTATGTGTATATCTGCTCATGAGGGTATGGGCCAATGCCTGATGTCCTCCCTCTCCACCTTATTTTGTGAGACAGTACCTCTCACTGAACCATTTCTAGCAGACTGGTTCCCATACTCTGCTTTTGAAGACAATGCAAGAAAATGTCATCTGGAAATCTTTCCATTTTGAGTGACAAAATTAAAGCCAGAAAAGGTGGATGGGCATGGAAGCACACATCTGTAACCCCAGCAATCAGGAGCAGAGGCAAGCAGATCACTGGGAGAGTCTGAAACCAGCCTGGTCTACACCGTGAGTTCTAGCCCTGCCAGGCTTATAAAACAAGATCTTGTCTCCAAAAGCAAAAACATAGTCTGGGTTGTAGCTCAGTGGTAGAGGCTTGCCTGGCACACACAAACTCCTGGTTCAAACCCCACGTGCGGCCTAAAATCAGGCTTGGTGGTATATGCCTACAGTCTTAGCACTTGGGAGATGGAAACAGGAGGCTCAGAAGTTTGAGGTCAGCCTGGGCTACACGAGACCCTGCTCATGGGGACCTGCTGCTTTGCTAAACACATGACCCAGGAGTGTGGAGTGCTAGCAAGTACCCCTCTGTTTGTGAAGTGTGGAGGCACACAGGCAGTAAAGCCCTCATCAAAGTCTTGCAAGTGACTTCAGTGTTTGAAGTCCCAGGCGAGGACTTATGTATTCTGAATTCTGTGTCACTATGACTCAATTCTTTCTTGTTCCACTAAAGTAGACCTCATCTCTTTATGGTCTGTTTCATTTTCCATGAAGCTTTGAACAGTATATTTTGATTTCAGAATGAAGTCATAAGACCTCAGAATCGTCAACAGATGGTCTCTTTCTAGAATCTGAGTGTGTGTCAGGGGTGTTTTATTAAAAGGATTTTGCTGTGTAGAGGGAGATTAGGCACAAATGAAGCTTGCCATAAAACACACACATGCTCTCTGGGGAATGTCTCTGTTTTGATTGCAGGGTTGAGTCCTGGCAGGGTGATGATAACGATATCTTTAGCATATAGATAATTTTCTTTTCTGTTTTTCAATTTGGGTTTGGGTTTTGTATGCTTGTCCTAAATCTCTATTGTGACTTCAGTTTGCCCAAATTTACCTTGAAAACTGGCATTTGGGATTAGCCTTGAGACTCTGAGGTGGTGCAGACTTCCAATTTGCTTCATGCATTTTGTGCACTCGTGGTTCCAACGTGCTTTTGTGCCAACAGTGAACATGTGCTGGGATGCAGGGTGGTTTTGGAAAGTGCTTGAGACACGTACTTTTAACTAATCCATTGCAGGGGTGGGGCGGGGGCAGAAAGAAAGAGACAGCATTTTCCAGAATATTGGCTCAAAAGCAATTTACCCAATTGTCGGCTTTCAAATGCTTTGAGTGAAGGATTTTTCTTCCCGGAACAGGCCCTTGGTTTTGTTCATTCCTTCATTTTAGTTCCTAGCTCAGGGTCCAGTAGAGGTGGATTATTTGAACATGTCTTTTTCTAAGAGATATGTTACACGGGCAGTTCCTGGAAGCAGAAGTCACACCTCACGACAAAGGGACTATCTGTCTGTCTATCAATCATCTATCATCTGTCTGTCTGTCTATCTATCTATCTATCTATCTATCTATCTATCTATCTATCTCCACCCTCCCTCTCTTCCTCTCCTCTCTTCCTCTGTCCTTCCTTCTTTCCTTCCTTTCTCTCCTCCCCTCTCTCTTTCTTTGAGACAGTGACTTAAGTTCAACTGGTCTTGAACTCAGGATGTAGCCAAAGACAGCCTTAAACTTCTGGTCCCTTTTACCCCCTCCTTCTGAGTGCTAGGATTGCAAACTTCTGCCACCACAGCCTGGTTTTATGCCGTGCTAGGGGCTTAGGAACTGAACCCAGGGCTTTGTGCATGCCAGGCAAACTCTCTGCCAACTTAGTTTCATCCTTAGCCTATTTTTCCCCCTTCCTTCCTCCCTCCAAAATAGAATTTAGAAACTTGGTTGAGACATTGCCTTGAAATTAAAGCAGCTGCTTAGGCTGGAGGGAGAGACTTCTCCATTGGTGCAGAGTTCCTGAATAGGGCTTGTGCCCTCTCTGTATTCCTCTGAAGAAAGAGTCTATTCAGCCATGGAGTGCAGAGAGGACCACTGGTGGCAGCTGTCTGTTGCATCTTTCTTTCTTCTAAGGACCACAGTCATATGTATTCTTTCTGGAGGCCTACGTGGCCCCCAGCTGAGGTTACCTGTATCCCATTATCTGAGTTCCCTTGTCCCTTTTGCATCCTTTTGACGTGGACTGATCTCTCTGCAGTCAGTCCCATTTTCTTCACAGCCTGTGCGTGCACATGTATGTTGAAGCCCGACGTGCATGCCGGGAGTCTTCCTCCATCACTCTTCTGCCTAACTCATTGAGGCAGGGTCTCTTCGCCTAACTTAGAACTGATATGGCTTGTCTTGCCAGCGATCCCACCTCCAGCGTGAGGAGGTTGGAGTTGTCAGCCTCCTTCTCTCCCTCTTCCCCCACCCCCGTTAAGTATTTCTTGCTGCCTTTCTCTGACTTCCTGTTTCCTGTGTTCTGTTATACCCAACCTATTAGTAGTCTCATCCACGAAGCTCTTAATTTTTGAGTCGTAGAACGTTATTTTAGCGTTTTTTTTCTTCAAAGATTCCAACTTGGATTTCCCATTGCGAAGCCTCACTCTTGTTACTTTGCATAGATTGCCTCATCTGCTAAAGTCCACATCTGTATCCTTCAGATTCTCCACCTCTAGCTGGCCTCTTCCCTTCATTGTGTGCCAGATTTCTCTAGCTCTTTCCATGCCTAATATTTTTTAATGGAATCCTGGACGTTATATATCAAAGCAAAGAGGTTCTGGACAATGTCTTTCTCTCCAGGCATGGCCCTTCCTCCTCTCCTAAAAATGTTTAGGATCCAAAGACAGAAGCTAAATATAAAACTGCCCCCCTTTTTGAGACAGGGTCTTAGTGTGCAGTTCTGGCTGCCCTAGAACTCACTCTGTAGACCAGGCTGGCCTCACACTCAGACCCACCTGCTTCTGTCTTCCGAGTGCTGGTTTAAAGGCGTGCACCGCCACTGACTGGCTCCTCATAGTCTCTTCACCGAGAACTTGGTGGATCTCCGTCTCCTCTGCCCTTGAAGGCTCATTGCTGCTCAGCTCTCTCTGCTCCACAGAGGCTGAACGCCACAGATGTGCCTCCAAGGCAAACAGGCTGGTCACCCCAGTCCCCTCCTGGACTCTCGGTGCCTTCTCCTTGTGATTTCTCAAGCGTTCACTACTTTCTTCTTCCTCTGTAAGAAGCTGGGAGAAGCCCCATCCTTGGCCCCAAGAAAGAAGACTAGGGGAGGACTAGGGAGGTGGTTCAACCCTCAGGACTTAAATCTAGATTTCCAGCACTTAATGAAAGCCAAGTATGGGAGGACATGTCTACAACCCAGCATTTGTGGGAGGGGGGTGGTCACAAAGAGACAATGAGTCCCCAGGACTCAGGTTGTAATTGTAAGTGTATCTTGCCTTTCTTTCTTTCTTTCTTTCTTTCTTTCTTTCTTTCTTTCTTTCTTTCTTTCTTTCTTTCTTTCTTTCTTTCTTTCTTTCTATGTGTAGGTACCAGAGCTGGAGTTACGGATGACTGTGAGCCACCAGATCTGGATTCTGGGGACCAAACTCAGGTCCTTTGTAAGGTAGTGCACATGCTTAACCACTGAACCATCTCTCCAGCCCCCTCAGTGAATTTCTGACCTTCATAGTGCCCTTTCATGGAGGCCAGTGTTTACTGATGTTTACTTCTGTGCCTGGGATAATTCTTGGAGCCAGACTCAGTGGTTGTTGCCTGTCATCCCAGCACCCAGGGAGCTAAGGAAGGAGGGTTATGAGATTGAGATTAGCCAGGGATATATAGTGAGACCCTGCCTGGGGCAGGGCCCAGCTCCTGGCACACAATAAGTGCTCAGTAAAGCATTTGGTGTGGTATATAGATGAATGAACGAGCTGTTCACTCTATGTGCAAAGAGGCTGAAGGTGAAAGAGAAAGGAGCAGACAGAAGGGTCCTAAGGGCTGGCTAGGTACGGCAGTCTGTGGTCCTGGACCTAGTCCTTTAGACCGGGAGAAATCAGCAGGGACATAGCACAATTCCCTTTCCTCTTGTCCAACAGTCCTGAGTGCCATGACAGGAAGGGAGGATGTAAGGCCACATCTAGAAACATCTCAGTCCCCAGGACAGCGCTCCAGCTGGGCTGGATCCCTTGGTGAGACCTCAGGATGCCTGCAGTGCTTGCATGGCCACACCCACCTGCCCTGCCAAGCTTCAAAGACAAACAAGGCAAAGTCAAGCCTGGAGGACGTGAGGAAGAAGCCCAAGCCTGCTGTCTAAGCTGTGAGGTCTAGAAGAGGGCCTTCATGATGCCCTGGGTGGCGCACATGCCCAGATGCAGAGTGCAGGCACAGGCATCACTGTGTGATGCTTGCAAGAGGGTAAGACGTTTAAAGAGAGCAGTGAGTTGATTGTGTGCCAGCAGACTCTGAGGAGCCTGCCCTCCTCCCCCATCAGGGCTCGTAGAGGCATACATGGATAACAGCTAAAACCTACGGTACAGGGACTGAGATAGCCCAGCTGGTAAAGTGCGTGCTGCACGAAGACCCGAGTCCTACTCCCATGCACAAGCTGGTCACAGTGGTGTGTGTCTATAACATCAGCCCAGGGAAGTGAGGAAGGAAACCAGCCCCTGGGGCTTGCTGATCAGTCGCCTAGCCAAATCAGCCACCTCCAGGCTCAATGAGAGACCCTGTCTCAACAAATTAGATGTATGGGGGCGGTGGTGGCTGGAGAAATGGCTCAGGGGTTAAGAGCACTGCCCTGGATTAGGATCCAGATTCAGTTCCCAGCGTTCACAAGATGACTCACAATAAAATCCTGTACCCTCTTCTGGTGTCTGAGGCCACCAGAAATGCCTGTAGTGCACAGACATACATGCAGGGATAATACCCATGCACATAAAATAAAACAATAGTATTTAAAGAAAGCCAAGATGCCGAGGCGTCTCTCCAAGATGTTGCTATCTTTCTGCCTCAGGTGCCTCCCTCATCTCCCTCTGCCCCGTGGACCTTTTCATATCCTTTGCTTCCAAGATTCAGGATCTTTGGGAAGACTTCTGAGCTCTTTGCCCATCGCTTCCTCCACCATCATCACAGCCAGCTCTTCACAATCCGGACCCAAGAGCCTGGTTAAAAACTTCACACACGAACCCTCCCAACGCTAACAGGAGGATGATGCCATTGTGTTTTTTAATGAAGAAGCCACAGTAGCTCAGGGAAAGCAAGTGGCTTGCACAGTTACTCAGCCAGTGGGAAGAAGAGGTTGCATCCAAGTGCAGACCTGCCAGAGCAAAGCTTGCTCTAAACCACGGAAACACATGACAGTCAAGAGAAAGTGGCCATGGCCTCCAACACTGTCTCTAGCCGCTCATCCCTGACCCTTGGCCTTCAGGATCCTACCCAGGAGGCCAGGAGAGAAACCTTTTCTTTTTTTATTTTCATTACTGTATGTGTATGATGTGTGTACCGAAGTGTGGTGCTGGCCTACCATGGCATGTGTGTGAAGCCCAGAAGACAACTTTCAGTTCTGTCCTTCTGTCACGGGTTCCAGGGACCAAGTTCAAGCTGTCAGGCTTGCACAGCAAGTGTCTTAACTGCTGAGTCATCTTTCGGACCATCACAAGGCAAACTTTGTTCAGGGTCCTCTGAGGAACCCTCACTTCCTGCAGGGTGAACTTCTCAGGATCCCCACAATTCTGCCTAGCTCCATCTCCCCCTGCTTTTCAGGGCCAGCACAGAGCTGGTGTGTGTGTGTGTGTGTGTGTGTGTGTGTGTGTGTGTGTTTGTCTAACAGGGTTCACTTCTCAGGATCCCCACAATTCTGCC
>NC_022017.1:25969264-25989591 GCF_000317375.1 Microtus ochrogaster | reverse complement strand
GTGTGTGTGTGTGTGTGTGTGTGTGTGTGTGTGTGTTCGTGTTTGTCTAATGAGTGAATCCAGTCCAGTGTGAGTGGATCTGGACGCAGACCTGGAGTGGAGGCATTCGAATGAGTACTGACTTGGTGACTTAATAAGATTATGCTCCCAGCCCAGTCCCTTCACCTTTTCTGACCGTCTGTTTTCTCATCCATAGGTTGGGGGCAATGAAGCAATGAGAGATGGAAAGACCAGTTAATTCTGTAGTTAGTCGTGAGGTGTGGTGAGGGTGCTTCAAGCCCAGGTCCAGGGACAAGGGCTTTGGCCCTGCCCCTTGCTCTGCCAAGTGTACACGTTTACAGCCACAGCTATCCCAGAGTCTCCTGAAACATAGGACAATAATACAAAAGGTCATGGAGTTTCTTCAGAGAATACTCTAGCAGAATCCCCTGCCCCCCACTGGCAGTTCAGCTGATCTGAACATTGTGAGCGCCTCAGGGGTTCCTCCATTTCTGCAGCTGGAATCTATGAGAAAACTCCAGGCCTTTAATTGGAACCATGTGTCCTTCCAGCAAACAGCAGGTGGCTGGGCCAACAGAGAAAGGTGAGCATCGGAACAGTATGTGTCCTTTGACCTGTTCATCCGACTTCTGGGAATCAGTCCTAAAGAAATAACTCCAAATATGGGGAGGCTTATGAACAGATAAGACTCCTTGCAGTATTTCTCAGGACAGCAGGGGAGAGGGCACTGAGGAGGAGGAGGAGGGATGCTGCTCCACCTGGCGGGTTGATGCCTCAAGCGGGAGTAGCCAGGGAGCTCCAAGGCGACACTGGAGAGTCCAGGGAAGAGTTCAAGTTCAGAACTGCGTACCCTCGTGATGAACTATGGAAGCCACATCAAAAATACCAGAATGAGCTCGCTGCAGCTCCAGTTACATCAAAAGGGAGGCATTGTGGGAGATCTTTGTTTCCATTTCTCCAAGAAAGCTTTGTTTTCTCCAATGTGGTTCTGGTTAAAAGTGTATAGTAAATAAAGAGCCATTAAGAGCAAAGAAGGAACAGCTAGTTTTCTGAGAGAGAGAGAGAGAGAGAGAGAGAGAGAGAGAGAGAGAGAGAGAGGTTTTTAAGTTGGTGAAAAACAGTTTCTGCAAACTCTCTGACCTGCTTTAAATTTCTTTTTCTTTCTGCAGACAATGGAAGCCCATCCTGGCTGATGCTAATAAGTAGAACATGTTCCAGGGAAAAATACTCAGGGAAGCAAGACAGATCAATGCTACCTTCCTAACTTGGCTATATTTCCTTCCAGGTTCAGTCTCCCCCCACCCATGTGTGTGTGTATGTGTGCACGTGTGCTTGTGTGTGTGCGTGCGTGTGCGCATTCTTGTGGAATCAAGACTAATGTTGGTGCCTTCCTTCATTACTCTCCATTTTGTCTCCTGAGACCAGGTCTTTCTCGATGAGCCTGGAGCTCATCAGTTGGCTGAACTGGCCCTCTAGCAGGTCCCAGGGATCCTCCTGCCCTGCCCTCCCAGTGCTAGGCTTGCAGGAGGCCACACTGCACCTAGCTTTTATGGGGATGCTTTGGGTCCTCATGTTTGCCTGGCAAGCACTTAACTCCCTGAGTCATCTCCTCAGTCCCAATATTCATACTTATTTTAGCAAAGGCAGTGTACACACACAGTCTTAACTTCTTCTTGATTTTTATTCTATTTAGATAAGTTTATTTCAGCAGATTTCCTGTTTACAAATGTGAAGAGCTTTACCATATTTCAAGTGGGGGATGTTGTATTTATGTGACCGTCCCTGTATGACATATTTCCTTGTATTTCTTTTTGTGATTATGTTTCTACAAGTCTCATGGTGATAAATGTTTGTACATAAAGCTCCTGTAGTTGCCCACAATAAACATGTAAAATCATACAACTTTGATTTATATCAGCAATGACAAATTAAAAAAACATGGAAAAATATTCCACTCAGAATGGCAATGGATTATAAATTCTTAGTACTAAAATAGTAAGGATGGAGGTGTGAGTTCAGAGCCACAGTTGAATATATGCTTAGCATGCCCAACCCCTAGTGCCAATGTGAGGATGGCAGTGGTGGTGATGGTGATTATGGTGACGTGATAATGGTGATGGTGGTGATGGTGATGATGATTGTGATGACGGTGATGGTGATGGTGGTGATGGTGATGATGATTGTGATGATGGTGGTGGTGGTGATTGTGATGATGGTGATGGTGGTGCCTATTTTGATGGTGAAGATGGCGATAATGGTGATGATGGCGATGATGGTGATGATGGTGATTGTGGTGATGGTGATAAAGTTCCCACACACAGATGAACCTGGAGGACATTACACTCAGTGAAATTAAACACCCTCAGAAAGAAAAATATCCTGTATCTTGAAGGTCATTTAAAAAATTACTGAACATTTATGAATAGAATGAATGATGTTTACCAGGCCCGGGGGGCAGGCAAGGAAGTGAGGGGATTTAGGGCAAAGGTTTCCAAGTTGCAGACTCAGGATTAATAAGTTCAGAGCTTTCTGTAGTGGAAGTTTTGCTAGAGAGTACACTTTAGACACTCTAGCTATCCAGTAGCTAGTTAGATATTATCAGACTTGGAGGACTGGGGCCCTTGCATTGTTATGAACAGCAAAACAAAGATTGGGAGAATAAGGCTTAAGTCATATCTCTGACCACAGAAGGACAAGTGACATCCTGACTTGCCCAGAACCATTAACTGAACTCTACAGTTGAAGAGTTTCTGATAAAGAGAAAAGATATGTCAATTCAAGCCCAATGTGGTGGTGTATGCCTTTAACCCCAGCTCTAGGGTGGTAGGGCCAGGCAGATCTCTGTGTGTTTGAGACCAGTTTGGTTTACAGAGTGAGTTTCAGGACAGCCAGGGCCTCACAGAGAAATCCTGTCTTGAAAAACAAAAACAAAACCCCAAAACAAAGCAAAAAGTCAATTCAAATGGGCCTGTCAATCACCAGGACAGGACAAAATCCCTCAGGAAAACTGCCAGTCCTGGAGAGTTCAGACAAGAACCTACCTATCTGATAAATTTTTAAAATAAACATAGAGATGAACCTTCACGTGGTTTGTGTTGAGAAAAAAAATAAACGTAAGTGACAAAAGGAAAGCTAAAACCTAGGAGGCATGAAGAAGAAAGGAGGGGCCACACAGCGGGGCAGAGGAACTGTTTTCTGTGTTTTTGGCACACCTGCTGTTCTAGGCTGAAGTCTGACTTTGCAAGTTCATAAAATAAACCACTTTTCTTTTGCCACTTTGACTCTCTGGTCCTCGCTGATGACGAAGTGAGTCCCGGACAACTGTTCAGCTCCAGAACTCCACATGGCTCTCCCTCCTCAGAGCCGGGATTACAGACGCCTGAGGCTGTGCCTGGCTTTTTATGTGGGTCCTGGGATCTGAACTCAGATTCTCATGTTTACATGGCAAGCGCTTCACCAACAGAGTGCTCCCCAGTCCTTCCATGCCTCTTCTTGTAAAGACCTCAGTCTGAACCCAAGGGGACCCCCTTCATGCAGTCACCTTTATGGCCTTGTCTCCTACACAACCACCTGAGCTCCTAGGGCTAGGATATAAGCATGTGAACTTAGGGAGACACATCCCCGTCCTCCACCCTGAACAATGACACTGTGCCGGGTGAGCTCTATGGGAGATGAGAGCACAGGTCCAGCCAGCCCTGCCAGGTGTGCATGTGAACCCCAATTTGTGGAACTAGCAGCCCCTTTGGGAATGCTGCCTCCCTCCCTGTGAGATCCGGGAGGCACCCTCCTCCTAGCCAGCTGTTTTAAGTGAAGTGGGATCAAAGGCCTGGCCTGTGCTGGGACTGGACACATGGAATCCTCAGACAGATGTGTAAGATGGGCCAGGCAGGGAGCTAGGCGTGCAAACACCATTGCCAAATCCTGTAACTGGAGACTGCTCATTCATTTCCTGGCCCTCTAGACCCAAATAATCACACAAAAATTATATTTATTACAATACCGTTTGGCCAATGTCTTGGGCATATTTCTAACTAGCTCTTACATCTTAAATTAACCCATTTCTATTATTTTATATTTTATCACGAGGCTCATGGTGTGTTACTTCTTGCTTCTTGGGCAGTTATATGGCTTTTGCCTCCTTTGGCAGCTACATGGTATCTCCTTGACTCTGCCTACTCTCTATATCTCTGTTCGTATTTTCTGCCTGGCCTTACTCTGCTAATCCATTGGCTGAAACAGCTTTAGTTATCAACCAATAAAAGCAATGCATATACAGAAGGACATCCCACAACAAAATCCTAATGCTGGTTCCATCACTCACAGTCATCCTTTCTGTGGAGCCCCTGACTCTGGTCACTGTCCCATGCTGAAGCCCTCACCTACTATTTATCCCCAACACTCCCACACCTGCCTGAATACAGCCTGCTCCTCACTAGTCCGGGCTCTGTTCTCCTCTCTGAGGCCTGTTCCTCTGCCCCCTGAACTTGCTTCCTTCCTGTTGGTGTCAGGGCCAGCGTTGGGACACCGCCTCCAAGAAGCTTTCTCTGATTACTTTATGCTTCCTCAGACCCTGGGGTTTGCCCAGTGGCCTAAGGTTGTCGTTGGATGTGGAGAAGCATACAAAAACAACCAGCATGTTTGTGTTACCCAGAAGCCCGTTGAGAGACGTCACTCCAGGACTTTGCCCTTCCATCCCAGACTCCAGACCTTCTCACCATAATAAGGAATGTGGCCCTTGGGGGAGCCTTGGATGAGGCTGAGATGTGAGGAGGCACAGGTGCCAGGGTGGGCTCTGTGGCAGGAGCATCTGCTGGCACTATTCATGTTTTGCATATATGGTGTCATTCATTGCTTTCTGCAGCCCACACAAGGTCACCCCATTCTCTGAATTTCTCACCCTGGTTATGACTGCCAATGACCATCCCAAGAAGAAAAGGTCCCTAAAGAAGGAGAGACTAAAAAGGCTGTGAGGTATCGTGCCCAGGCCTCCTCCCAGTCTGCAAGGTAGCAGTGGCCCAGCAACAATCCTGGGGACTGGGGTCTCTCAATGTCTCATGTAAAGGGCAGAGTAGAACACTGGTCCTAGAAGTAGGTATAGTGTCACCCAGGGCTCCCATTGAAGTCTGAATTTTCCTTAACTTGTAGCAGCACTGGGGTATTCAAGCCTCCACAAGGACTTCTGAGCACAGCAGAAGAGGCAGGCCATCCCTGCTCTCCAGGAACCCATGGGCTAATGGACACAAAAGTCAACCCACTTAGGGAGAAATAAAGGAACATGAGGGGATTGGAGGCTTGGGGTTCGGGAGGAGTTGGGTCAGGGTAGGGGACATCCAGGCCCAGCATGGGAAACAGGAAGGCCTCTCAGAGGTGCATCTTGACTGAGGCACGAAGCAAGAAGCCAGCTGCTTAAATGTAAGGCCATGAAGCCTTTGAAGCTCCTTTGAAGTGGGCTTAGAAAGCAGATGGAAGCCAATAGTCGAATTGCACCCGAGGCTCCCTGCCTGGGAGGTTCCCTGCCTGGCAAGGGCCTCTGCCTGCTTCTGTAGAGGCAGAAAGCAAGGGCAGGGCTTAGGTGCTCCGGGAGTTGTGCAAAGGCCATGGGGCCGCGAAGGAGGTGTGAGGGATGTGAGGGGTGCACCGAGGTCAGAAAACCATGAGGGGGGCAGGCACGATTTCATATACAGAAATTCCAGGCAGCCGTGCTCCACAGCCTGGCAGCTTGAAGCCATTCATCTTGAGGGAGGGAGAGTTCGGGACAGCCTACCAGCGCCAGCTATGATCTCTCAAGCAGATGAAGAGCTGTTTGCTATCAGGAAAACCATCTGTTAATCTGGCTCTGGCGGCGATGAGACGAAGCTGGACTGTCACACAGGCCATAATGAATGACTTCCTGCTAGGAGTGGGTTGCGTGATGGTATGGGTGTGTGTCATCTTGTCTAGGACCCAGGGTCAGAGGTCTCTGCTCTCGCTCTCCACATGGAACTTCTCTGAAGAGCAGCCTAATTTTATTTTCCTTAATTTCCCCCCCTCTGTGTAGCCCTGGCTGTTTTGGAACTTGTAGTAGATCAGGCTGTCCTCGAACTCAGAGATCTATCTGCCTCTGCCTCCTGTGTACTGGGATTAAAGGCATTGGCCACTACTGGCTGCCTCAGCCTCATTTTCTTAATTCTTTATTTTTATTTTTTTATTTTCAAAGTACAACCCAACATGTGACTTGTGAAGTTTTGTTGTTGTGTCTCCCAATAACACGGGGTCCTTCTTTGGACTGAAAACAAGAGCCAAAGATACCCTCACAATTTAATCTTTTTTTTCTTTCAGTTGCCAAGAAATTCAGGGCCAAGTTGAGATACAATAATTATATCTCACTAGGTTTCTGGCATAATTGCTAGTCTAATCTAACTATGCATACCACAAAGGCTATTGATGGACATTGCATTTTTCTAGATTTTTTTTTTTTGCTGTTACAACTAACTCTTCCATTGTAACAACTGAATAAAAGGAAGTAAGTCCCACAGAGGGATACAAATGGCCCATGAGAAATGATTGGTCCTTTCTGAACACGGAAATTAGGCTTTTGTTTGTTTGTTTGTTTGTTTGTTTTTGCTGGTGAAAATACCCTGCATGAAAAAACGCTAGCTCCCACTGACTGGGAGGCAGAGACTCCACTTCTGGGTCCTTTTGACTGAATGTGAATTCCTCCCTCTCTGGCTTTCCAGGGCACCCATGACAGGAACTACAGAGATGGCCCAGCCTAGAGCACAGATCTCACCCTGCCAGAGTTCTAACCAGGCAGAATCTGAACCTCCCAAGACAGGAGAGCGGCCATTAGCTGTACCCACGGCGCTCACAGAGTGTGTTCACTAGGTGTACAACCAAGAGCCTCACCCAGACGGGAACATGTTTCTGCACTGCTGTTTGGTAGAAAACAGACACCCAGATGCCAAGAGGAACTGGAACCAGGCGTGAGAGGACATAGAGTCCCATCCCAGGGATGCCAGTCTCCAGTCTGAGATGAGAGAGTCGTCAGCTGTAGGACAAAGCTGCTCCCTGAGTCCCCCACACTCCAGTGGGCCGAGGTCGAGGCCTGACTGACTGCATGCCTGCATATAATCAGAGAACATGGAACTTGGAATGCTAATCTAAATGACAGAGTGCACTCTCCAGTGACAGTGTGTACTGAGGGGTGGCAGTGTGATGGGGCCGGGACTGCCGGGGTGAACTATCAAGGATTTGGAGACAAGGGTACATTTTTAACAGGAAGTGAGGGAGATTATATAAAGTACTCTGCAATAGTGATCTTTGGCCACAGATATCAGTCCCAAGGGTGGTGTCAGTACGGCACTGCACAGGGTATTGGTTTTTTTTTTTGTTTTTTTGTTTTTTTTTATTTTCGAGACAGGGTTTCTCTGAAGTTTTTGGTGCCTGTCCTGGAACTAGCTCTTGTAGACCAGTCTGGCCTCGAACTCACAGAGATCTGCCTGCCTCTGCCTCCCGAGTGCTGGGATTAAAGGCGTGCGCCACCACCGCCCGGCCACAGGGTATTGTTATAGACATCCTCGCAGAAGTTTTTCTAGGCAAGGCTAGGGTGGCCTTTGTGCCAGGCTGAGGTTTTGACAGCACCTCCTGGGATGGATGGTTCCTGTTACTGGGCAGTCATGTGTGAAGTCATGTGTGAGCCCCTCCCTCATTCATGCCCTCCTGTTGATTCTTGTTATTGGGGTCTGACAGGAGTGACTCCATGTCGATCTGACAGCTTCCTCCTCCTTCTCTTCTTCCTCTTGCTATTCTACTTCCCCTTCCTCATCCTATTTCACTTCTCTTCTTTTTCTTCTCCTCTTTGTATTCCATTTCCTCCTTCTCTTTTTCTCTTGTCCTCCTCCTGCCATCCCAACTAAGAAAGAATTGTTTGAGGTAGAGCCTCACTATGTCTTCCAGGCTGTCCTCCCATTCACATCTTTCTGCCTTTGCCTCCAAAGTGCTGGGATCACGTGTGTGTGCTCGCTGTGGATACAGGGCAACTGATGCTTTGCATTTTGTGGAGACTGTGTGGGAATGCCTGGTCTTTGGATGGACAGCCCCCCTCAACATCTGTATAAAGCTCAGGCCTTCAGTCTTTCCTAGGACATCTGAGATCTGGGGTCTACCTAGAATGGAATAAGGAACGCGAAGTCACACAGGATTTGGGGATTGCGGTTTTCCTGAAACTAGTCTGATTCAGATCATTTTGTGAACAGAGATATTGAGTCTGGGGCCAGGCTGGAGCAGGAGAGTTGGACAGTGGGGAGGAGGTAGGGATTGACACTGTGCTGCCGTGCAGTGGGGGCCTTTGCTGCTGCCACTGTCTACGACTGACAGCAAGAGAACCACAGAGTTCTAGGCAGGGACCCAGTCACAGGGTTTTGTATTCTTTACCTCTCAACTGATTCAAGGCCTGTCACCTCATTTAACAGATGAGGACTGCAGGCAGATTTTTCACTGGGGCCGTAGGTTCCTCAGTAATGGTATGGAGACTTATTATTAATTATAAAAGCTTGGCCGATAGCTTAGGCTTATTTCTAACTAGCTCTTATAACTTAAATTAACCTTTACTTTCTGCCTAATGGCTTTATTACCTCATCTCCATATTGCCCATCCTGCTTGCTCTGCATCTCCTGGCATCTCCGCCTTCTTCTTCCCAGCATCCTCTCTGTCCCCCAAACCCTGCTTGGCTATTGGCTGTTTAGTTTTATATTAAACCCTTCTTACAGCGTAAAGGAATATTCCACAACAGAGGACACAATGCACCAAGTGGATGAGTGATTCACAGAGGCTCCCAGAGCCCGGAAGTGGTCTATCCTGCACTGGACTTGGGTGCTCTAACACAGAGCCATGCATTCCCCTCATTCTTGGTCATCACCTCTAGCTCATCTTGGGGTTTCAGACTGGCACCTGTTTCCCTGACATCAGCTGACTGGCTTTCCCAGCTACCAGACGTGTGACAGGACGATCTGGAAAAGCTGTGTGGACGGGCTTGGGGCAAACACCTAAAAAATGAGAGAAGATGAGAATGAGAGCAAATGGCAGAGCCTGGTGAGGGCTGAGCACAGACCCGGGTCTCCTGCCTCCCCTCAGCCACCTTCTCTTGTCCTCCAAACTCTGTAACAACAACCAAATTAATCACAAAGTACTAAGGAGTCTCCAACCTGCTCACAGCTCAGGGGCCCCTCCTGCTAGGCACCTGCACAAGCTCAGGTCTCCTAAACCACATGAAGAAAACAACTCCACCATCTTCTCCCACGCCAAAGCTTCTGAGCCTTCGCAGAGGCTGTTCCTTCCCTCCCTCTCTCTGTTTCTTTCTTGTTATGAGGTGATCTCACACATCCAACTCTATCTTTGACCTCACTATGTAGCTGGGGGGGGGTGACCTTGAACTTCTGATCTTCCCCTTTATACCTCCTAACTGCTGGGATTACAGGTGTGTACCAGGATATCTGTTTTATGTTCACTTTTGGGGATCAAACCCAGGGCTTGTGTATGTCAGGCAAGCATTCTACTAACTGAGGCATACTTGAGCCTGCCTCACATCTGGGAGGCCTCCTGAACCAAGGGTCAGTCATCAGGCCCTTTCCTGGTCTCTCTGCAAACCTCCAGCATTAAACATCTTTTGAGATGAGGTCTCATTCAGAGATAGCTGGACACAGTGGTGCACGCATATAGACAGACGTAAGCTACTTAGGAGGCTGAGGAAGGAGGTCACTGGAACCCAGGAAGCCAAGGCTAGCCTGGGCAACATAGCATGGCACCCCCTTCCAATTTTAGTATATGTGCTGCCGAAGCGAGCACTGTACCCCCCCTTCCAAAATCAAACAGAAGGACATATTTCATAATTGAACGGCCTGGTAAGTAAGTTTACATGCATTGCCTATGTTAATTAAACCAGTCCTAAACTGCTGCCTCCAGACATTGCCCACCCCAGGAGCACCAGTGTCCTTCCTTCTGACCTGCTGTCCGTCCTCCCCGCCCCCCTCCCCCAGAACTATATAGCAAAAGTTCTTCTGTGGCTGGTTCCACTCTGCACCGTCAGAGTTGAATGTCCTAGAGTGTGACCTACTCCACATACTTATTCACTGTGGCTGGTGTTGGGTGGCTCTCACAGGACACTACAAACACTATCTAGCTCACGTCTCTGTGTGCAGACAGGCATGTTTATTCCAGCAAAGCCTAATCCCAGGGTTGAATCGCAGGTCCCACACTATCAGCTAAATGGTGTCCTAAGGGCTTCCGAATTTACCTGCACTGGGTTTGTTTTTAAGCTATTTGTTTGTTTACTAGTTTTTCTGAGACAGGGTTTGTCTGTATAGCCTTGGTTGTCTTGGAACTTGATTGTAGGCCAGGTTCAGAGATTTACCTGCCTCTGCCTCTGGAGTGCCCCACACCAGGTTAAAAGTATAATTTTTTGGCATTGTTTTTATTTATTTTAAGCGAGTGCTGGAAATTCGAACTCAGGTCCTTATGTCTTCACAGCAAATGCCATTACCCACTGAGCCATCTTCACAGATTCTTTTTTTATTTTATTTTTAAATAAATCTGTGAGTCCTCTAAACTGACTGATGGCCGCCATGCATTCTACACAAACTGGCTTCTGCTGGTCGGGCCTATGGTTGCTTGCCCTCCTGACCTGTCAGGTCAAACTCTTTTCCAGGAGACTTTCCCGGCTGTGGGGACCCCTGGTTTTGGGAGTCTGTTTGACCTGATTGGCAGTCCTGGCGTGCCGGGCCGATCCTAGCCGCTGGTGCCAACCCCAGACTTGCCTATTGCCCGGGTTTCGCGCGGTTAGAAAGGAGCCCTTGAAGGGTGCGGGAGCTGGCAAAGGGGAATTCCTGAGGGGCTTGGGATGCTTAATGCCGAGCCCCGCAGGGTCTGTGTGCTCGGCAAGCCTCCTTTGAGGGGCAGATGGGATGTGGATCGATCTTGGGACGCCGCGCCTAGGTGGGTGGCGGGGCCCGTCTCACAGCGAGGCGCCCCGCGTGCGTCCCTGCAGGAGAGCCTCGGTGGCGGTGCGCCCCCCGTCGCGCAGTGCCGGAGGGAGGGTCCCCGCGGGCCCCGCCCCCGCCGCGCCTCCTCCGGGCGGGATAATTGAACGCGGCGCGCAGGAGCCTCGCGTTGACTGCTCAGGCCCGGCAGGAGCGTGCAGCCGCTGCCCTCCGCGCCTTTTGTCCGCCGCCCGAACTCGCCGACCCCATGGAGCGCCCCGTCCCGCTGCCGCTGCTGCTGCTCAGCAGCTTCTCGCTGCTGGCGGCCCGAGGTAGGGGCGCCCCGGGCCCAGCCCCCCCCCCCCCAGGTCCCCATCCGGGCCCCGCGCTCCCTGGATGTTTGCAGCTGTCGGTTCTCCGAAGCGCGTGCGCTGCGCCTCGCTGCGCCCAGCAGTCACCGCATGGCCCCCAGAGCTGCGTGGAATCCAGGCCCGCAACCTCCTCTCCCCAACCGCATTTCCGGCTTGGCCCTAATGCTCTCCTCTAAAACAAGGGGGACTTGTTTTAAATTCCTTCATCTTTCAAACAGATCCATCAGCCGGCTCTCGCAGCCACATTCTCTGCTGGTGGAGACAGCTAGAAGACCGCCCGCAGGGCCATGGGGGTGGGAAGCACTCTGCCCTGGCAGCAGCTTTTGTGCGTCTCTCCCACCGCCTCCAGCCCCTACCCTCGGATGGGGGATGTTGCACCCATCCTGCTCCTGAGCAAACATACAGGAAGGCAGGAGCAATAAGTTCAGGGATGGGGGCGGAAAGAAAAAAGAAAATAGAGGACCGAGCGGAAGATTTTGACTACCTCCTCCCGGCTGGGCCACAGGAGTGCCCTCTAGCAGTTTGGTGGCCCAGAACCGCTTCCCCCAAAACAGAACCTTAGAGTGGACTAGAGTCCGCCTGGCTGTGCTTTTCTCAGTCCATAATCCTCCAGGCCCTGGGGGCAGGCACTTCACCTTTACATCGGAAAAGCTGTGCGGCTTCTGATCTGTACCTTTAACCTCTGTGACTGCGGGGCCACCAGGCAAGCCTGGCTCTCCTGAGTCTTTGTTTCTGCAGGGGCCCAGCTCCAAACCACCCTTGCAATCTCTAATTCTTTATCTGTTGGTTAGTTTAGCTTCTTTTGAATTCTCTGATAGCTACCCTCCTGGTCAAGAGGTCAGGGGTTGTAGATAACTGCTGGCTGGAGTTTCAGGGAGAGGCACAGGGAGGGGAGAAAGGGCTGACTGGTTCTGCATCCTGGAGTTCTGGCTGTTCTGGGCACTGGCTGCAGCCTTGGCACATCTTGGTTCCCTTCTCAAGGTAGGAGACAGGGTAGGTAGGCTCTTAGCCCACTCTTCATGCCAAGAGCTTTGCAGCCCCTCAGAGCTTATGGGGGGGCTTCTTGGAGGAGGCTGTGTGCTTGGACCAGAGATGGTGAAGTGGGTGTGGGCCAAAGAAGGCATTTGAGTCAATGCCAGGGAGAGTGAAAACCAGAGAGGATTTTGATTTACAGGGGTGGAGGGGTGGGGGGGGGACACATTGTTGGAAGTGGGAGGGACCTCTGATACCCACATACTACACAGATAAGGAAACAGGTGGAGAGATGTGGGGCCCAAGGCCTCCGTGGCAGTTCTTTCCTGCCTACTGTTGGGGGAGTGTTTTTTTACCTGCCAGTGGGTGCTCACTGTGGTGTGTGAGCATCTGCGCTTGCTAACCTGTAGTCTCTCAGTGCTGCGAGCATCATTCATCCTTCATAGAAAAGCTTCGACCTGAAGCCAGCCAGAACAGAACATCTCGGGACCCATTTTGTTTCTTGTTGGGGGCACTGCCTTGAGTTTGGTCAGGTCGGTTTGGTGTGGTCTTGGGAAAGGGTTAGGAACTGCTTGGCTTCTTCCTGCAGCTTCCTGTAGCCCTGTAAGGTCAGGCCCCAGAGAGCTGTGGGGTTGGCAAGAAAGCTGCTATCTAATAAATACCTTGGAGAAGACAGACAGACAGTGTACCCTGTTGCTAATCCGCTGCCATTCATTTTGCCACCAATGTGGTCACCTATATGCAGAGGTCCCTCGTCTTTGCTGCATGGCTGTCCTGTGACTGATCTGTCCTGTTGGGTTTGGCTGCTCTGGGCCAGCTGAGGGTGTGGGGAGGGGGAGGTGTTGGGAGAAAACCCTGGTGTTTTCTCCAAGGCTTTCTTGGCCTCTGGCTCCAGCCTGCAGTTTCCGACTGATTAAAAGAAAGTCCTGTTGGGAGAGAGAACAAAGGCAGAGAGCATTTGGCAGAAACATGTGGCTGTGAGCTGAGCTCCTGGAAGTTTCCCAGTCAGGAGGTGGAGACTGGAGGCCGGAAGAAGGAAGATGAGACTGGGGGCTGGGGGACCCTGGAGCAGCATCAAGACCTCCAACACTGCCTTAGACTTCTTAACTCTGAGCTGCATGCTCACCCCCACCCCCTCATTGTGCTGCGGAGGGCAGGAGGACTCAGGAACCCAGCTACTTAGCACACTCATCGGGATACTTGGGTACCTATTGCTTTGGAAACCAGTTTTCCTATCTACAGAAGAATCCAGTAGGATGGCTGGGTGGTTCCCTGTTTGTGAACCGAGATAACAAACTCCTGCTTGTGAGGTTGCCGGAAGGGTTAAGGAAGAGAACCCGGGACTAAGTAGCATCAGAATTGCCGTTGTGTCTTTCATGTTCGTGATTCGAAAGTTCTGCTGATATTGAACTTCAAACCCTTCTTGAAGGAGGCCCAATAAAGCCCCAGACTACAGCCCTCACAGCCAGCCCTGGTGGTGAAGGTCCGCAGAGGCATTCGCTAAATAGCTGCCTAGGGACAGCTCAGCGCCAGACACTGAGGTTTCCCAGATGTGGCAGGGGATGAAACAAACTCAGCCCTTTCCCTTCATGTGGTTCAGAGCTTCCAGGAGATCCAGCTAGATGAGCCAAGCTCTACAGGCAGAGTCAGGGGAGACTTTCTGGAGGAGGCATCGTGCAACTGTGGAAGAGAATCCTCCTCACCATTCACGGGAAGGTGTGGGTTGGGCTGGGAGGAAAGTGTGTATTTCCAGGCAGAAGGAAGGGTCTGAGCAAAGTCCTGCCAGAAAAAGAAACCATGAGTATCTTAGTTACTTTTCAAATGCCGTGACAAACAAAACTCCATAACCAGGGAAAATTATAAAAGAAAGCATTTAATTTGGGGATCATGGTTCCGGAGGGTTAGAGTTGGTGGTCATGGTGGGGAGCATGCCTAGCACCAGTGAGAACTTGCATCTGATCCACAAACGTGTGTGTGTGTGTGTGTGTGTGTGTGTGTGTGAGAGGGGGGGGCTAAGTGGGAATGGTGAGAATGATGTAGGCTTGGAAAACTTCAAAGCTCACCCCTAGTGACATGCCTCCAACAAGGTCACACCCCTAATCCTCCCCAAACCGGTCCACCAACTGAGGGCCAAGTATTCAAATATGTGAGCCTGTGGGGTCCCTTCTCATTCATTTCACCATAATGAGATACCCAGGAACTTACAAAGGCTCTGCCCTACCCTTGTGCCTGGGGAAGCCCCCTGTTTGTAACTCCTTGAAGGCACAGCAACCTAAGCAAAGGGCACTGTGGATAGGTAGCTCTGCAGATAACACTTTGGGGAAATAGTTCTCAAAGGGCACATGAGAGTCTACCAATGCACTTATTCTTTTAGGTTTATTTATTTTTACGTTTTATGTGTATGAGTGTTTTGCCTGCATGCATGTACACACCATGTGCGTGCAGTGCTTGCACTGAGGAGTCCAGACGAGGGAATCAAATCCTCTGGAACTGGTGTTACATTTGAACGATTATGAACTGCCATATGGGGCTGGAACCTAAGATCCTGGGCAAGAGCAGCCAGTGTTTTGAACCTCTAAGTCATCCTTCCGGCTGTACCTGCCCCCCAGTACATTTTATCCAACAAAATATTTGACTGTCAGATCATAACAATTTGATTAATAGCTGCTTTGACGTACCTGGTGCGCGTCCAGTTTCTTTGAAATGATCTCAGCTGTGGCTGTGTAACAAAATAGGGTGGGAGGAGAGGAATCTTTCCCAGTGTGCGGGTAAGGCATCTGCCCCACTCAGGGCAAGCAGGGCTGTTTCATAGGCTGGCCAAGCCTCACCTCCTTCCAAGGCTGGGTCAGGGATGGAGCAGGTGCTTGGCATACTCCAGTGGTCTGTATGTGTCCAGGACTTAGATACAGGGGCTCCAACCCCAGCAGGAAGCAGGAGGCAGCTGGTCTCCATTCTGAGAGTGGCCCCAGAGGGTAGGTGATCCAAGCCTGTATTTCTGAGCCAGCCTCTTTCACTGTAGCTACTATGGTTCCCGTGGCCGTTAGGTGACTTAGTCTTGACAGTTCTATGAGGCGGGTGGCCCAGTATTGTTCCTGGGCCTCTTTTTCCTTGTCTTGTCACCTACTGGAATTAAGATAGACTGAGTTTGGCCACATGCCTTTTCCTTTTTGGCTTAACATTCTCTTGGGAGAATTCCATTACTAGGAGTCAGTACTGCCTAGAGTCTGATTGAGAGTGGCCGTGCAACACTATTCTCCGTGGACAGTGGGATTCTTCACACTAGCCCTGGGCCCCACTTCACTTGTAGGGCCTTGGTGCACATCAAATACCTCCTCACAGAGGAGACTGTCATTGTTCCTGTCGTACAGGGGATGTAGAGGTGCTCAGAGACTAGGGATCCCAGCTAGCCCGGCCTATCCGGCCTACCATTTCAGTCCTAACAAGGATGCTCAGTGGTCTCCCCTTTCTCCTGTTAATTCTCCGGTTCCTGAATTCCAGCTTCAGTGAGGGGGTGGGACTTCCTCTGGGATTTTATGGTGGATTTATATAGTGGAACTTTAGAAGCTGAGCTGGGTTGAGGTAGGTCCAGTCAACCTCTCCTTTTCTTCCTGAATCCCTTCAGAGTCCATGTAGAGTTGCTAGGGTCTCAGGAGATTATTTTTCTTTACTCACAGACGTTAAGTAGGGGCTGTTGCAAAGTTGCATTGGGACAAAGTACAGAGTGGAACACAGCCTGTCACCTCCCCCCCCCCACACACACCCCGCCCTCCAGGTGTTAAGTTCAAGTATAATCACTTGTGCTAAGTGCTGGGAACTTAAGAGAACAAAGAGACTCTACAAGGCAGGAAACAGAGCTGCTCTGAGCCTGCATGTTCCAGCGAGTCGAGGGTGGTTAGGAGTCCCTGAAGGGAGAGCTGTTGGCAGGAGTGCATTGGCCCAGGACCACCCGGCTGCAACTTCTAAAGGCCAGGTGTGAGGACACATGACAGGTGGCCAGAGAGGTGAAGGAAACCAAGGGGGGAATAGGTCCTGGAAGCTCAAGGGACCCCCGGGGCTGGCTAGGATACTGTGGAGGGGCCAGAGGCGAGGATGGCAGAGTGCGTGCTAGCCTTGGCACACGAGGTGGCTGCCTGGGCTGGACCTGCTCCAGGGAGCTTCAGGGGGAGGATAATTCAGCTTCCCAGCTGTGCACTACACGTGCCCCCTCCCTTCTGCTGCCTCTTGGCTGCTCCTCTCCCTTAGACCCTTGTGCTGTCTGTGACATTTCTGGGGCATGCATAGTCTGCTTGTTTAGGTTTCTTTTTTAATTTATTTTAATTTTACGTTCATTGGTGTCTTGCGTGTATGCAGTTGGTATGAGGATATCAAAATTGATGAAACAGGAGTTACAGATAGGTGCGAGCTGCCATGTGGGTGCTGGGAATTGAACACCAGTCCTCTGGAAGTGCAGCCAGTGCTCTCTCTGGCCTCCTCCTCCTCCTCTTCTTTCTCTTCCTCTTCCTCTTCCTCCTCCTCCTCCTCCTCCTCCTCCTCATTATTATTATTATTATAATTATGGGTTTGTTTTTTTTTTAGAACAGGGTTTTTCTGTATGGTCCTGGCTGTCCTGTAACTTACTCTGTAGAACAGGCTGGCCTTGAACTCAGAGGTCCACCTGCCTCTGCCTCCCTCCCAAGTGCTGGGATTGAAGGTGTTTTGTCACAGCAATAGAAACCCTCACTAAGACACTCCCCAGTACCAGGATTACAAATGCATGGCATGTGTTCAGCCTTTTGTGTGAGTTCTGGGGCTCCAGTTCAGGTCCACATCCTTGCATGAAAAGCCCTTCACTGACTAAACCATCTCCCAGCCCCTTGGGAGTGTTAACTCCTGGAAGAAAGTTAGCCTGATGCCTAGGAGCCGAACCCTTGTGACCACTGCCACTGCAGTTTTGTGGGTCGGCGCCATTTTCTACAAGAAGGATTTGGGTCAGGTAGTGAGGAATACGCAGTTCCTATGAGAACAGCTGTCCTATTTGTTTGGTTTTGAGGATTCTGTTTTAATCCTGTGGTCCTTTCCCCAGGATTACCTCCGTCACCTGCCCATGAATGCACGACAGGTTGAGGAACTGAGGCTCCAGAGGCTAGAGAGCTATGGCAGCTTGTCTGAGGCTGTGTACTGTTGCCTTACGTTTAGATGGCATCTCGCTATGTTGCCCAAGCTGGTCCCCATCTCCTGGATGGTTACGGATTGTTCTAAGTCATCTGGGTGCTGTGCTTCAAACCCCTGTCCTCTGCAAGAACAGCCAGTGCTCATAACTGCTGAGCCATCTCTCCAGCATGGAGGATGGATGACACCAGCAAGTCGCAGTGTTGCTTGCCTTTGGACCGTTTGGCTGAAGGTCAGCTGTATTTAGCAAGAGAGTTTATTCTTGGTTTAAACTGTTAGCTACATATGGGCTTGTCACACAGATAGCAGAGATAGAGGTTAAAACTAGTCAATGGGTGGTATTTCTCCTCAGAAAAGACAGACAAGCGTGACGTGAGAGAAGGCCGGAATGGCTGGAGGGCCCTGCTCTGTGAAGGGACATTGAAGCCCAGGGAGTGTGGGCGAACTGATGGATAGACTTCGGAGCTGCTGCTGGAGGCTGCCTCACAGAAGCAGCAGTGATGGCCTGGAAGCAGAGTAGCAGATAGATCTTGCCGGGACATGGGAAGGAGAGGAGACCCTTGCCCTGGAGTCTGGCTGAAGCCCCTTGTCAGCTGAGAAGCCAGACTTCCGGCAGATGCAGTTGATACTCCTTTCATTGCAGATGCTTATATATTCAAGTGAGATGAGCCAAGCTTTAGACCTGAGCAATATGGAGTTGAGTAGGGCCTCATTCCTTCACCCAGGCTGGGCCTGGGAATCTCAAGCAACATAAGGTGCTTTACAGTGTAGCTGTCCCATCTTTCCCATATCCCAGTGGGCTAGACTCTTCCACCTTATGTAACAGTTGTGATCCCATCAGGTGCCCCTTGGGTAATCATTTAGGATTCCTAGCAAGCCTTTGAAGAAAGTAGCTTCAAAAGCCACAAAGATAATATGTGTGACTCTTAGAAATCAGCTAGCTCACGTCCCTCAGGGAGCCCACGCCCTCGCTTGGCTCTGTTTTCCATTCTGAGACTCTCCTTTGAGATGCCCATCCCCGTGTGCTTGGGTTTGTCTTATCTTTCTATGTGAGCAGCTCTCTTTCTCTTAATCCTCATACAAGGCTTGTTTTTAAAAATACGGATTAACCCCCAATTCTGGCTAGTCTTGAAGTTCCAGCCTGAGCTGAGGTCCCGGAATCCTGCAGGCATCAGTGGGGAGCTGTGCCTTCTCTCTCCCTTCCCAATGCCGAAATTCTTATAGGCTCCAAGTCACTCTTCTGAGGCAGCAGAAATGCTACTCGGTGGTGCTAGAGGTTTGCGTGCAGGTTCAGGTCCCTTCGCCTCTCTGAAGGTGTTGTCAGTGGGCCTGTGTCTGGCCAGCTGTGGGCCAGATGCTGTGGTGTGCTCTTGGTACCTGGGAAGTGTGGACTTGGGTGGGATGTCTTGCTCTCTAACTCGCTGGTAGACACTGAGAAGTTGCTCTGGGTGTGATGTGAGTGAGCCCCATGGTGGAGGAAGGGTCGGTACCTCTGTGGGCCTTGGGGAGTCCCTAGATTTTGTGCTGGGACAGTAAGGCACAGGATGCTAGTGTTCAGGTAATGACATAATAACTTGATCTCCCACAGCTGAGCAGGTGTGGTGGTCAGGCCTCTCCTCACTGCCCTCCTGGAAGCCAGGGTGCAATGAAGCCCCCCCATCTGAACCACCCTGTGGGTAGAAAGAAAAAGTTGGCTTGGGAAATCGAGTCACCAGGTTGTTTCGCAGGAATTGACAACAGCAATGTGTGATGGGAAAGCAAGTGGATTTTACATGGTCGGCAATTAGGGGTCTTTGAACCAATCCAGTTCTTTCAGATTGACCAGGAACTAGATGCTCTTGCCCGATGTAGTTGGATCTAGCTTCCTCAGCTTCCCAAGCAGTAGCTGGGGTTTATAGGAATGCACCACTATGCCTACCTAAACCCTATTTGTTTGTTTGTTTTGAGACATTCTCACAATGTACCCCTGGCTGGCCTGGAACCCATAGAGATCTACCTGCCTCTGCTTCCTGAATACTGGGATTAAGGGTGTGTGCTACCACCATGCCTGGTGAAAACAATTATTCTTTTAAGGATTGATTTGTTAATATTTATGTGTATGAGTGTTTTGCCCGAGTGTGTATGTGCATCACACGCATGTAGAGCCCAAGCAGGCCAGAAGAGGACATCAGAACCCTTTGGGTTGGAGTTACAGACTGTTGTGAGCTGCCATGTAGGTGCTGGGTCTGACTCTGTGAAAGCAGTAAGGGCTCTTAACTGCTGAGCCATCTTTCCAGCCCCTAAACATTAATTTGTTTTTAAATGAATGTTTTCATTGTGGTAAAATGTATATCACGTTAAATATTCACCCTCTTAACTATCAGGTGTTAACTCCTGATTTGGGGATCTTAACTCCACAGATCCCCAAAGAGAATTGTCATTGCTGTGCACATGTCACTACCGTTTATCTCTAGAATGTTCTCATCTTCCAAGACAGAAATCCCATACCTGTTAAATCATAATTTTACTCCGTCTGCCCCCACTCCCAGCCCCTGGCAAACACCTACTTACCGTCTATAATGTTTTTTTTTTTTAACATTTAAAAAAGCGTGTATGTGTATGGGTGACCTGTGAAATGGCGCATGTGGAAAGGTCCGAGAACATCTTGCAGGAGTCTGCTCTTTCCTTCTACCATGAGAGTCTTGGGGCTCGAACTCGGGTCTTCAGGTTTGGCCGCAGTCACCTTTATACCGAATCGTCTGCTGGCCTTGTCTATGAATTTCTCTTTCAGGGAACTTCCTGTGTGCCCTTGCTTGAGCACCAAACCCGCCTCCCTGATTTTATTTGATTTTCGTAAGGAGGATATAGCTGGTTTACCTAAAAAGGAATGAATGTGGATGCAGTA
>NC_022017.1:25964891-25968919 GCF_000317375.1 Microtus ochrogaster | reverse complement strand
TGTGTGTGTGTGTGTGTGTGTGTCCGTGTCCATGTGCTTCAGCCAGCCTGGCTCTGCTCTACAGAACCTATCTTGCACGGGACACACACATCTTGTTTAAAGACCAGCCTGCTACAGAGGATGCCTTTGCTGGCTAGCATCTTGAGCTGTGACACCAGGATATTCTCCAGGATGTCTCATTTCACCAACCTCTCCTCTTCCTTACCTCTCAGAGTTCCTTTAATGGATAGGGAATGGCTGGTGCTGAACCCCCCAGGAAAGTAAGACCCATCTCCAAGGCTCAGAGGTGGCGATTCCATGCTCCCTGGCACTTGCTGAACTTCTAGCCAGTCTTACTTTGGCTGTGGCCAGCCCCAGCCTAGGAACCTTCCCTCTGTCTGGTCTCTCCCTCCACCCTGAGAGGAACCAGGATGAAGTTCCTTTAGAAAGGCAGGGCATCCTGCCCAAACAGCCACTCTGTATTTGAGGGTTGATCATGCCTTTCAGTTCCTTGTTCTTTTGCAGTTAATGCTTCATGAACCGCTGTGGGTGTGATGACCAATACAGGTGCTGTGGGCACAGCAAGGGGTGGAAGATGCATCTCTGCCCATGAAGATGGTCCAGTTTGGTGTGGGGAGGGCGGGGGAAGTATGCGCCAGGGGGCAGGTGCAGGTAGGGTCTTGGTGTCTGCTGGAACCTGGGCAGAGCTGGCCCCATGCTGCTTTGGGTCAGTGAAGTGTAGCTCCAGCTGGGTTGGGGACACTTTAGCATTATTTTTGTTCATGGTGACTTAACTCAGTTCAGCTTCAGTTCCTAGCTCTGTTTGAAGACCTTCCTTGCTGTGACCATTTTGTGGCAGAGCACTGAGGTTATCTGAGAGAGACTAGTGACTATGGGATGGGGGTGGGGGGGCAGAAGTAGGAAGAACCCACCCAGATGGACTTTCCACAGCTGCAGGGTGGTGGCACCAGACCCAGATGAGGAACTGGAGGGGTGCTGGTGCAAAAGGACCTGGAGGCTCAGCTGCTGCAGGGGTGTGCCCAGGAGGGGAAGTCAGGGCAGTAGCTCAGACCCAGGTGTGCCCATGCCGGTCTCCTCCACTGCTCTCATTTAGCTCCCTGAGCTTCTGCAAACCCTTCTAGACTAGCATGGGTCCTCGTGGGCTCCTTTCCTGCTGGCCTGGTACGTCCTTAGACAGACAGCTCCACCTCGATCAAGGAGCCCACGAGCTCGGGCCAGTCAGTGCAACTCCGGGTAACATAGGTCATGCTTGGCAATCCCGTGGCCTCACTATCCATTTAACTATGGGGCTGGGTTTATAGAGTGCTTCTTGGGTAGTGATCTGCTGTGTGTTCTCAGTAAACGCTACTGTCCCTAGCCTGGCTGCATTCCTCCCCAGGCCCGAGCCAGAGCAAGTAATTGTGGCTTAGAATGAGATTAAATCCTCAAGTTCTACCCGGGTGTTCTGCTGGGTTTGGGTACACCTTCCTGAGAGAGGGAAAAGTTAGAAGTTACATATCCCTGAGTGGGTGGGTGAGGCAAACAGGGCAGGAAGTGGTTGCAGCTTCTCATGTGCTGGACTTGAGATGGCAGCGTGACGCTCAGAGCTTGAGGGGCAAGATGTGGGAACTGAGTGGAACATTGTTTGCAAAGGCCATGGACCCAGGCTTGTTTCTTGCAGCAGATACTCCTCTCTCCCGCTCTGGCTACCATCTAGCCTGGCCTTGGTCCCTGCCTGACTCTTCCTGGTCTCTGAGGGGTATGCGGCCACCGCTCTCTGGCTTACAGGCCACCTCAAACCCATGCAGCTTCAGGAGAGCCCTCTTCCCCCGAGCCTTCAGACAGTCCTGCTCTGCAGGTGTCAGGTCTGGGACTTTTAGCCTGAGAACATGTGAGCCACATTCCAGGGACCTTCCAAGTTTCCAGACTGCCTGAAGTTTTAACGCCTGATTGTCTTGCTGAGCACAAGGTTCAGAGTGTCCAATTTCCCCTAACAGGCAGCATTTCAAAACACATCACAGGACTCATGGTTCCCACCCACCCATTCAGAATGCGGTAGCGCTAAGGGAATTCTACACCCACGACCAGCAGAGGCTCCCCTCTCGCGTGTGACAGCAGGCATCCGTCTAATAATCATCTAACAAGTTGCCATACCACTGTTCAGAACATCGTCAACTCGCTCTGTCTTCTCAGAGACCGCAGAGGTCTCATGAGCTCTGTTTTAACACAAATGAGCCATAAGTCAGAGAGGGGTGAAGTGGCCTGGTCAGGGTGACCAAGAGAAAGTTCCTGTACTAAACCCCAAGTCTGTTTGGCTCCAAAACTGTGTCCCAATCTTACTCTCGTTTTTCTTCCCTTTGAGGGGAGGTTGCTGTATATCCTGGACTAGCCTTGAACCCAGATTTGCAGAAATCCTCCTGCCTCAGCCTCCTAGCTCATTATCTCAACTCTTTGCTTCCGTGTCACAGTTTTTGCCGAAGGATAAGGGCACAAGGGGCAGACTCACTGTCAGGATGTCTGGTTGGGAGAGTGTATTAGATCAATGGAACGTTAGAAACAGCGAGATGTGCCCTGGGCATGAAATAGGAACCCAGGACCCTAAGACTAGCTAAGTGGGCCAGCGGGCAGTAGGTAGGTGACTGGCAGTGTGAGGGAGGGGTTGGGTCCTGAGAAAAGCTTAGAGGAGACAGGCTGAGGATAGGAGTGTAGTCACATCTGGCAAGATTGTGCAGGTGTGTGTGAGTGTGTGTGTGAGTGTTGGGACTGCATGGGAGAGGGTACGGGGTCACACCACAACACTTATCTAGGGGCTGAACCACAGCTGCCTCTTTGGAACACTTAGGGCCCTGCTTTCTATGAATGCTTCCTTGTAGATTGAGTGTGTGTGTATGTGTGTGTGTGTGTATTCATTCATGTGTGTGAATGTGGGCACTCACATGCCGTGGCATGCTTTTGGAATCAGAAGACAATCTCGGGTGTCAGGGTACAACCTGGGGTGTCTGTCAGTCAGGGTACAACCTGGGGTGTCTGTCAGTTCAGGAACAGCCTTGATGTGGGTCTTCATCTTCTACCTTGTTGAATGGGTGAGCGGATGACTGGAGCCTGTTAGGGCTGGCACCATAATGTGACCCTCACTCTGACACTCTTGTTCTGCAAGGCCTGTGACTCTGGAGGTTTGATGTCTGTGGAGCGAGGACAGCAGAATGGGAGTGGGCTGAGTCACTGGCTCACTGCAGGTTGTCAGACCTCACTGTGGGACAAACTGTCCCTTCCTCACCCAACCCAGGAACATCCTCTGGGGCTCAGGGGAACCTGGGAATTGTAAGGAAGGGATGGACACATCTTTCGCTGTAGAACACAGTTCAGTGTTCTCCAGACATCCTTAGGAAAAAGGAAAAGCCCCACATTATCACGGTAGGAGGGCATATTTGTGGCTCAAAGTGAGGGCCCCCTCTTCTTGGCCATGTGGGATGGTTCAGCTCAACTGTGTCCTCACCATACTAGGCTGAATGTTTCTGGAAGTTCCTCCTCTTCCCTCTCTGAGGCTTAGGAAGCCCCAGTCTCATTCAAGAGTAATCCTCCTTCTGGGCCCACCGCCAGGGCTCACCTTAGAAAAATATTGAACTTGAAGCACTGCAGCTATTGGGCTGAGAAACTCTGCTAAGCTGAAGGGGTGTTGGAAGGCTGATAGTGATCTCTCTCTCTCTCTCTCTCTCTCTCTCTCTCTCTCTCTCTCTCTCGTGTGTGTTTGCACATATGTCTTTATATGTGTGTTGCAAGTGAGTGTATAAGTGTGTGTATGTGTGGATGTTTCCGTAGTTGGCATTCTCAGGATTGGCTTATAAAGTGATTAAGAGTATGTTGTGTGTACCTACTGCCCTTCCAGACTTGGCCTGATGTTGTAGTTGGAGCTGCAGGAGGCAGATTTCCCAGCAACATGGCTGGGGTGGAGGGTACAGAGGCAGACATCCTAGTGACATGGCTGGGGTGGAGGCTACAGAGGCAGACATCCTAGTGACATGGCTGGGTGGAGGCTACAGAGGCAGACA
>NC_022017.1:25937798-25964791 GCF_000317375.1 Microtus ochrogaster | reverse complement strand
GGGTGGAGGCTACAGAGGCAGACATCCTAGTGACATGGCTAGGGTGGAGGGTACGGAGGCAGACATCCTGGTGGCGTGGCTGGGGTCGAGGGTACCAAGCAGGTCACCCACTGGCTGGTTCTCTTCCCTACACAGTGCACACAGAGCAAGTCTCCATGGAGGATTGCTGCACAGATGGGAATCAAATGGCTAACCAGCACAGGGACTGCTCACTGCCGTACACCTCAGAATCCGAGGAGTGCAGGTACGTGCGTCACACGTCCAGGGTGTGGATGGTGGGACCTGCCTCCCTCCCTCTGCTGCTCCTTCCTCTGTGCTCTGAGCCCTGCATACAGAGCGTGGCCCGTCCTGGGCTGCCCTGTGCTCACTGGAGCATCTGTTGCTCTTCCTGCAAAGTAAGATGATCCAGGTGTGCAGCCCGGTCTGCCGCGGCTGTCTAACCCTGGATGAAGTCACTTTCCCGAGTAAAAGGAAGGCCTGTAGTAGAGTGTCAGGTGAGACCATGTGACTCGTGAGCCCTTTCCCAGACCCGAGAACCGGAACGGTTTATCCACATAACTCCTCTGCTCATATCTTGTCTGCTCTCTCTAGATTAACTCAGGTTAATTCACCTAAGAGTTCAGAGGTTTTGTCCATAATCGTCATGGGGGAAAGCAGGCAGACATGGTGCTGGAGAAGGAGCTGAGAATTCTTACATATTGTCTCACAGGCAGCAGGAAGTGGTCTGAGACACTGGGCATGACTTAAGCATATTTGAGACCTCAAAGCTCTCCTCCACACACTTCCTCCAACAAGGCCACACCCACTCCAGCAAAGCCACACCTCCTAATAGTACCACTCCCTTTGGGGGTCATTTTCTCTCAAACCATCACAACGGCCTTGCTCCAAATTCTCTTGTGTGGGGTAGTTGGATCCTACGACAGTTCTCAGCTCTTTAGGAATCACCATGCTGTTTTTCAAATAGCTATCCATGTTTCTTTCTTCCCACTGGGGACAGGTCTTCCCACATCTCCTTTCTCATCTTTACTAGTGTCTTAGCTACTTTTCTGTTGCCATGACAAGACAGCATGACCGAGACAGCTTATAAGAAACTTAGAAGATGGGCTGGAGAGATGGCTCAGAGGTTAAGAGCACTGACTGCTCTTCCAGAGGTCCTGAGTTCAATTCCCAGCAACCACATGGTGGCTCACAGCCATCTGTAATGAGATCTCGTGCCCTCTTCTGGCATGCAAGCATACAGGGAAGGAATGTTGTATACATGATAAATAAATAAATATTAAAAAAAAAGAAAGAAAGAAACTTAGAAGAGCTTAAAAGAAAGCTGTTATTTGGGTTTACAGTTCCAGGCCGTTAGGGTATGTGACGACGGAGCAAAGAAATGGTGGCAGCAACAGCTGAGAGCTCACATTTTATACCGACAAGTAGGCAGAGAGAGAGCATGCACTGGGAATGTGGCAGGTCCTTTGAAACCCGCCAGTGACACATCTTCTGTCACAATGTCACGCCACCTCATCCTTCCCAAATAGTTCCACCAACTGGGACCCAAGTGTTTAAATATATGAACCCTTAGGGGCCATTTCATCCAAACCACCGCTCTCAGCACTTGTTGCTTTCTCTCTAGTGGCAGGGGCACTTAGTGCAGTACCTCTGGTCTGCAAATCCGATGAAGCCCGTATGAAATTAATGGCACAGTGTAGACACATCCATCCCAAACCTGGAGGGTAGCTCTGGAGTGACACGGAAAGCTTGATCAGGCTTCCAAGCTCCGGGAAGAGAAGGACTGGCCAGGCTGCTGTCCATGGGCACAGGCAACCTGGCTGGCACAGATGGAGGCCGGGAGGCCCTTTCCTATCTTGCAGACAGCATAGATTAGGTGGCCGGTTCTGCCCTTCCTGGCTCTGGCTTTTGGTTACTTTAGTCTGGACGAGAGCCACGCGTGACACCCTTCCTTCCCTGTTGCCTGCAGGGCAGGCTTTCTGGCCTCTGAGATGTCACAAAATGTGTTTGTGTCTGAGAAATAGACCCTGGTAGGTTCCGGTTCTCTTCAAGTCCCTGTTTTCTGAAGAACTTTTTGTGGCCAAGCCTTTGGGTGGCAGGAAACTGTGGCCGGGGACATGCTGGTTGCTGCTGTCTTTCCCTCTGGGTCCTTCAACAAACTGTATCTTAAGACTGTCCAAAACTTCTCCTCTGAGCCTGGAAAATGGTGCTGAGGTTGAGAAGAATTGAAATAGGTGGGAGGAGGGGAGCAGGGTGTAGCCTGGGGCCTGCAGCAGGCTGCTTTGTAAATAGGTGAGAACATTCTTTAGCCAGTCTTGGCCAAAGGCTCTCAACTTTACACAGAGCAGGGTCTCTGGACTCCCACCCCAGACACCATGTAGCATTTGATCTTTCTGACTAAATGCCTGCCAAGTGCTTCCCATGGGAGCCGGGATATGGGGGCTACTCCACAGGACACCGTCCCTTTCCTTGGGCTTCTGTTCTGAGCTGGACTCCACCGGAGAGTCCTGGCGCAGCCTCTGCTCCGCCTGCAGGATGGTCCAGGAACAGTGTTGTCACAACCAGCTGGAGGAGCTGCACTGTGCCACGGGCATCAACCTGGCCAGCGAGCCCGATGGCTGCGCCACCCTTCACAACAATAACAACAGCCTCGAGACCATATTCGTAAAGGTGAGTGAGGCCGAGGATCACCCAAGGCCACCCTCCTCCCTGTCCACCCTGTTTACCTTACCTTGTGAACAGCAGACCACTTAGGTGTCTTTCCTTCGCATTTAGCAGGTAAACCTTACTAGCCAGACTTCAGATAGGAAAGAGTGAGATGGTGAAGGCCCAGCTCCATCCACCCTGGGGAAACAGGAAAGACTGAGGATTACCCTGTCCCAGCCTTTATATGGATGGCAAGACAGAGCAGGGGTTTTCTGGAACTTTCAGAACCTTCTCAGTTCGGGGTAGCCATCCCCCTATTGCCTAGGAGGCTCAGATACATCTCTGCACCTCAGGTGAACTGAGGCTCTGGGCTCACACCAGAACTACACTGGGGCCTCTAACGGCATGGGACTTGGGAGTTTAGAGAAGCGTACACTCCAGTGGCTTCTCAGCAGCCTTGTCGAGGACTCAGAGGGTATTCTCCATGGCACATAATCAGAATAAGTAGCATGACCTTTCCTTTGTTTTGGTTTTTCAAGACAAAGTTTCTCTGTGGCTTTGGAGCCTGTCCTGGAACTAGCTCTTGTAGACCAGGCTGGCCTGGAACTCACAGAGATCCGCCTGCCTCTGCCTCCCGAGTGCTGGGATTAAAGGTGTTCACCACCACCGCCTGGCTACGATCTCCTTTCCTAAATGCTCCTGGAGCCAGATAACTGAGCTTTATCTGGCTGTGGAAGTGTCGCATGTGTGCTTGGGAGGTGACGGCAGCATCTCCAGGCTTGAACACAAATAGACTAATGGTCGGGCCCAGGAAAAAAAAACCAGCGGGGTGGAAAGCTCCATTTTGAAATGGTCCCTGCCCCGCAAGAGACTGCCAGAAGTGTTGATGACTGTGGCTTCCTAGGACACTACCTATCTCCGTCAGGAATGTAGCAGAATCAAGGAGCGGAAATCTGACTGTAGTCTGGATTCTGGGAGCGTGGGTAGGAGTGTCTGCAGACAGGAAGAGACTGCTTCTGAGTCCGGGGCTCTGCCTTGACAGCCATGGCCAACCACAACCATCATGCATTTATCGGGCGGTGGGGAGGGGCACCAACATAGGGAAGCTAGGCAGGGCTAGAATGAGTGGTCTGGTTAAGGGGTCTGTCAACCAGGACTTTGGGAGTACAATGACCACCTCTATGCCTGGGGAAAGAGAGGTGTGAGGTAATAGAACAGTCTAGCAAGAGAGAGAACCCATGACCTGGCTAAATTAATGAAGTGTGTTTCTGGAAAAGATCACTCACACCCCAGAGGAGGGTGAGATCACAGCCACTCTCTGTGGCCACAGAGTAGTTAGAATGACATGGAGAAGACCCCTCAGCCTCCACCGATGCTGAAGCAAAGCTTCTTGTTATGGGCTTTCTGAAAAGTTCTTTGACTATAGAGAACTGACTGGCTTTTCATGTGTACTGCAGGACCTGGGTTAGGACATAGGTCTGACTTTCGGGATATGGGGTCTCTGTGCAAGACAGTGGTCTAGTCTCAGGCCTTGCTGGGGGCCTTGAGGCTCTTGTGCCCTTGGGGTTGAGAGGAGACAGTGTACACCCAATCTTCTGGCAGAGAGACCTTGCAGACAGGCGTTGGTCTGCTCCGCTCTAGAGATGGGTGGGCTGGCCTGGGGGTTGCTAGTCAGGAAAGGGATGCAGTCATGAAGCGGGGCAGGGTGGGGGGTGTGGAGTGCCAGACTTTCTAGATTCCTTTCCATCAGATCTAAGAGCTTGGACTTCTGACGTTTAGAAAAATTACCCGTATCAGATGTTTTCTTGCTGTCCAAAGAACATGGACAAAAGGGTGTCAGGTGTGTCCCTGGGGCTCTTGTGGAGTCCCAAGGGCCACAGCCTCCTGTCACCAGTATGGAATCTCTGTTCACAGAGATGCTGCCACTGTTGCATGCTGGGAAGGGCGGCCCAGGCCCGGGGCCAGCAGTGTGAGCCCAATCTCATGATAAGCTACCAGTGTGGGCTGGTATTCCGTGCCTGCTGCGTGAAGGGCCAAGAGAGTTCAGACTTCCCCCGTGGCGATGGTGGGGACCTGCAGGACACAGGTAACTTCTCCTTCTTCTGGTGTGGAGCTGTGTGGTAGCATTCTTCAAGGTGTGTGTGTCTGTGACACGGTTGGTTTATCCTTTCTGTGGCTGTCACATGTCTGGATTCTGCCAATCACAGATGAAAAATATTACAGAAAAGATCATGAGTTTGGGTCCCAACCACCCACATGTGAGCCAGGCAAAGTGGCAATGCATCTTTAAGACAAGGTGCAGGGTGTAGAGCAGATAGGAGAATTCCTAGATCTTACTGGACAGCCAGGCTAGCCAAATCTGCGCGCCTCGGTTCAGTGAGAGACGCTGCCTCAAACAATAAGGTGAGAGCAATAGAGGAAGACACTAGATGTTGACCTGTGACTGTCACATGTGCCTGTAATGGCTGTACACACATCTGTCACCAGCCCTGCCTATCCTTTCTCTGCCTAGCTATTGGCTGGTCAGCTTTTTATTAGACCAGCCAGGTGCCTTAGGCGGGCAAGGTGAAACAGCCACACACCTTTTACACCTTTTTGTAAATAAACAAACTCAGCATAAACAAAGGTAGCACACCTTTACACAAAGCAATATTCTGCAGCGTGAACAAGTGTAACACATCTTTACCTAGTTAAATATTGCACAACACCCATGGGTACCAAAGGACAGCTGTGTGGAGAGAGATGCAGGATCCGGGTTGGAGGGTTGGAGGGCAGACCTCAGGGCCAGGGCCCCAGAGAAGAGCTGATGGCGGCTCAAGTCCAGAGGCTTGAGCAGAATCATTCTCTTCTGCATTCTTCATCTCTTAGGGCTTGGTTAACACTTAGCATTCACTTAACGTTCAGGAGGGTCATCTGCGCATCTCAGTCAAAGCTCATGGACTTAAATACCCATCTCAAAAACACTACCTTCATAATGACATCCCTACCTTCATAATGACATTCCATTAAGTTGCCCCATGAGGTTAACTATCATGGCTGTGAGACTGGATAAGTACTGGATGCTCTTCAGGCGTCGGGCCCCATGACTGACTTGCCCTGGTCACAGCCCTGGACAGGGTGGGTAATTGCCTTCTAATCTGATTCTCCCACAAGGATCTTGATGTTTAAGGTTACATGGTGAACAGTGGAGAGTGAACTTGGCCTTTTGAGTCTCTGGATCAGTGTGGGCCGGTGCCTCCGTGTTTAAGTAGCAGGCTCTCTCTCAGAGGAACTCTCAGAGATATTGAAGTTGCTGTTACAAGCTCTCCCTCTCCCCATTGTCTACAGCCGGTTGTACTGGAAGCTCTGAGGGACATGGCTCTGTGGTGGAGGAACTTCTTGGTTTGTTTGTTTGTTTATTTTTGTGTGTATGGATGTTTCTCACATATATGTATGCATACCATTTGTGTTTGGAGGTCAGAAGATGAGTCTCAGAGGTTAGAGCAGGGAGTTGGAGGCCGAGACTGGAGTTGCTGGTGGTGTGAGCCAACTGTGGGTGCTGGGAACTGAACCCAGATCCTCTGCAAGAACATGTGTTTTTAACCACTGAACCAACTCTCCAGCCCCGACCTCCTGCTTCTTCAACCAGCTGTCACACTGTGAGCGCCTGAGCCACGTGGGGAAGCTCCGGGAAGGTGCAGGCATCTGTCCGCCATGCTTGCTGGGAATTTTGTCTCATTCTCACTTCTCCTGAGCTTTATACTCACAGACTCCGACATTCAATTCAGGCCATATGCTGGGAGATCTTTTAAAGGCTTAACTGGCCCTTCAAGTGAAGGCACATTTAATAAAGAGGAAGGAATGCGGAGTGTGCAAGCGGGCCTCCTGCCCCAGGCCGACAGGAGAAGTAGGTATGTCTTCTCAGGTGAGATCGGATGCTGTTTGTGTGATCTTGTCTCATCTCTCTACCCCCAGCTAAGATTGCTGATGTTGAGGAACAAGAGGACCCGTACCTGAATGACCGCTGTCGAGGTGAGGCCTTGGGACTCGTGGGAGCCCTTTGGTTAGCAAAGTCCAGGGGACAGCGTTGACTGCTGCCAAGACTCAGCTGGAAAGTCCTTCTGCTCTTGTGGCCCCGTGGCCCCCTGTCTTCTCCGTCCCTGAGTGCTTAGAGGAGGCCTTTGTGGGAGTGTCTCGTAGAGGCAGGACTGATGTGAGTTCTCTGGGCACCCACAAGCTCCCAGGCTCTGTGACGGTGACGCTTCTCCAAGGCTGGGACGCCCCGGGAGAGTAGCTGTGTCTTGCTTTTGTGTCTCTGGGGCCCCAGTTTTCCCTTTAGAGTCGTGGTCTCCCAGGAGACCTTTGCACTTAAGTTAGAATGGCCTTGCGGCTTGGTTTTCCCTGGTTTAACTATTTTCCTCTGGGAAGATCCTGGCACAGCTTGCCTGGCAAATCTCTTTCAGCCTCACCCAAGGGCTCCCCCTGTGACTGGGTGTTAATTACAGAGGCGGCTTAATCACAAAATGGTGGAACTGGTGTACAGTGTCAGCCAGCTCTGAGGCCAGGAGGAAGGGGAGGGGGAGAGAGAAATAAGAGCTCTGGGAAGCCTGGCGTCCTCTCTGGGTGACTCCCGATGATTCCCGGGAGAGTGACAACTGGGTGACAGCTGGGAATGTGCCATTTAGGGGAATGCACTAGCCTGGATGGTAAAGTCTGTGTTCCCCTGGTATCTGGGCAGTGGCAAAAGAAGAAGAAGCTGCAGGCACAGGCCTGTCCTGATGGGGTTATACCTCAAGAATCCCTGTGTTGGCTTTGTAGGGAGTGTGGGTCATGGGTCTCAAGGGAAATGCCAGGTAGCAAGAGGCTGTCCCCACAGTTGTGGCAGCCTGGGCTAGTGTTAGTGGGAGTGGACAGCTGGCAAGGCCTCCAGGTGGAACCTGCTCCCTCCAAGTCTCCTGCTGTCAGTGAGCACTGTGCCTCTCCAGGTCCCCTCTAGCCATAGAAACAGCGCATGTTACCTAACTTGTCAGGTCCCTGATGCCTTCAGTAATCCCAGAGGTACACAGAGCCTAGGCCTAGGAGTGTCCCAAGGACCACATGTTGCGGCAGCAAGGAACCTGTCTTCTGCATCAGTAGCACATCCTGAGAGGGTCTCCGAAGGTCCCTCTGTGTGTTCACTTGCTCCCTTGGGCTCTGTTTGCAGGTGGCGGGCCCTGCAAGCAGCAATGCCGGGACACCGGGGACGAGGTGGTCTGCTCTTGCTTTGTGGGTTACCAGCTGCAGTCGGATGGTGTCTCCTGTGAAGGTAACATCTGAGGGCTGGTCACTGTGTTTGGGAGCCTCTGCTGGAGGCCTGAGCAGGCCTATGTGGCACAACCTTGGCCCCATTCCTGGAGGGGAGCCGGGACCTGCTTGCCAGTGCTGCCTGGAGTTGGGGTTCTGGGACTGAGCTGTCTTCCAGAAGAATATAGACACCGGTGTGGGGATGGGGCTGCATTGGGCCTCACCTGAGTTCTGGAAGCGGGATCTGCTGAGAGGCCTTGAGTGAGTCCTTTAGCCTCTCCCCCTGTTTAGGAGATGGGGATAATGTTTCCTCTTCTGTGGGATTCTTGAAGATGCTGTGATCCCGGGGACTGGTCCTTACTCAGAGTGATCTGAAACTTAATAGGGCTTGATTTGGTGATGGCCCCTCTCCAGAGCCCTACCCAGAGATGTGCCCAGAGCAAGACTCAGTCAGTTTGATTGGGCAACCTGAATGCAGGAAACCAGATCCACCATGGCTTCTGGAACATTTTATTCTGCTCGAGTTTAAGGCTTGGTTGTTTTTGCTGGTTACTTCACACCTTAATCTCTTTAGATATCAATGAATGCATCACAGGCAGCCATAACTGCCGACTGGGAGAATCCTGCATCAATACAGTGGGCTCTTTCCGCTGCCAGCGGGACAGCAGCTGTGGGACTGGCTATGAGCTCACAGAGGATAATAACTGCAAAGGTACAGCTTCCATCCAAGTCTAAAAACCGCCCCTTTCCCCAGTTGTGGGTGTGGCATAGTGGGAAGGGCTCAATGGGCTCTGTGGTGCTGCCCCCATGTGGCTGCCTGGGCTACTGCAAGAAGGAGGTGGTCAACCTCCTTGCAAGTACGCAAGGGTGGCACAGAGCAAATGAAGGAAGAGCTGGGTCTGTGATGAGCAGGTTTACCTTAATATGGTGCTGCCAAGTTAATGATGCCAACACATTTGACTGAGAAAGCTCGGAGCCTGATCCTTGGCAAACAAGTCCAGGGTCCTTACTTAACGTTTTCCATACAAACAAAACCAAGCCAGCACCAGACCAGGCTCCAATGAAGACTCTAGCACAGGTCTTGTGTAAAAATGTCAATCATTGAATTATGTGGGGTGACCCAAGAACCAGACGCCTTCTCCTGGCAGCCAAACGGTTGAGCAATCCTGCTGCCCCACCCTGCATTGCTCTCTGGCTGAGCCTCTGGACTGCAGAGCCCGGGAGCTGAGCCAGCTGAGTAGATTACACTTGAACCTTTGACAGCCATGAACTTCAAGGCAGGGCAATCCATCTTTGTCCTCTCTCGATGCAACTATTGTTAATATTTGGAATATTGTGAAGAAGATCTCAGGATGAAAAGAATTACGGAGTCTGTGTTTATTGTCGCTGAGATAATTGCCGTATGATCTAATCTAAACATACACTTCTAAATGAGGGCTACTACCTGCCAGGAGAATGCCTGGCTAATTTGTTAAATAACAAAAAGCTTGCCTCATAAGTCAGGGAGGGGGAGTTTTTTTTTTTTTAAGTCTTTAGCAATTTTTTTTTGCACAGTTTGGCTCTCTGCAGGGCTTTTGGTGACACCCTCACTGTTGAAATGTTTTGGGGTTATACTCTGAGGAATCTGAGCATTTTTAAAAGTACTTTCTTGTGATGTTAAAGTATTGTGAGACGCTTCTGGCGGGACCCTTGCTAACAATCTCCTTTTTTTATGATGCACCAGATATTGACGAGTGTGAGAGTGGTATTCATAACTGCCCCCCCGATTTTATCTGTCAGAATACTCTGGGATCCTTCCGTTGCAGACCCAAGCTGCAGTGCAAGAGCGGCTTTATACAGGATGCTCTAGGCAACTGCATTGGTAAGACATGCTGCCACGAGTGGGGATGGTCCACCCAGCAGGAGACAGTCAGCATAGACCAGGGCCTGGGACAGATAGCCAATGCCATTGGCATTTGTGAGCCATGTCTGGGTCACAGTGACTCAGCTAGGCAGTTACAGTTCAAAAACCTCAGAGCACATACCCAGGTACTGGTGGGGTATACCAATAAAACTTTATGTCTAAAACTACTGGCAGGCGGGTTTGATCTAATGTCTGGTCTAAGGGTCTAATCCCCATAGTTTGAATGGCATGTCGGTTTTAGAGTCGGAAACCCTTAGATTTTAGCTTAGTGTCCTAAGATTTGCTTGCTCCACCAAAGCCTCAAGTGTTTCCCCTGTAAAAGGGAATAGCTGTGGGGAGCTAGGCTAGAAGCTTGGACTAAGGTGGGTGCTTGCAATGGGAGGGTACGTGGGAAGCAGCATTTGGTATACGGTTGTTTTCTGCCGCAGCCTCTTAGGCCTTCGGAAACTCACAGAAAATGGTTGAAGTCATAGAGCCAGAGTAGAGACTCCAGGGGCCCAGGGATGGGGAGCTTGTGTTCAGTGGAGACAGTTTCAGCCTGGAAGGTGAAGAGGCTCAGCGATGGCTAGGTTGATAGCAGAGCAGAACAACGTGTAAAGGAGAGGAGATTATGTGGACAGTAAAGAGGTCAAAGAAAGGCTGCTCGGGTGGGAGGGGCACCCACCGCTCTCTTTTTTTGTCTTGGTGCTGCTGTGGAGCGTCTGCCTGTTAGCATTCAGCCCAGATCTGCTTGGTAGGCAGGAGCTTCTAAACATTTCCTTCGAGGTCAGAGAGTTCCTTCCTCCAAACTGCAGGAGTTGCTGGTTGCAACCCAACCTCCTTTCTCTGCTCTTAGGGGAAAAGACTAGATACTGGTATGCAAGTTCCTTTCTTGTTTTTCTCTTGACTCTTAGATAACCTTGCCCTGGTCTTGTCTTTGAAACGGGATTGAAAGTTCATTTCTTTCCCTGTCCCTGTCTTTCCACCCCAAGGTAGAACCTTTCAGGATGGGAGCTTCACCCGAGCCCCACCCACATACCCTGGGTCTTAGTTGGTGTAGAATGTCTGAGCTGTGGGGACCTTGGCTGGGCTGTGAGTTGGCTCCTTGCCAGCCTCCTGAAATCAGCCTGTCATCACTCTGCACACGTGCAGTAAGCAGGGTGGCTGTGACCCCCTGGGGCAGGGAGAAAAGAGGATCCTGCCAAGACTGGCAGCCTGCTGGGGGGGGGGGCTCTGGAGAGGCCACATCAGCTGAGGATGGAAACCCTGACTCATGGCAGAGTTGGCCTTGCTTTCCTCTCTGAGAAAAGCTTCGCAGGTCTCAGCCTGCCCCAGGTTTCCCTCCACAGAGTGCAGGGGCAGAGGTGCTCAGTGGGCCATCCCTCTGTGTAAACCCCCACCCTCCCACCCCACCCCGCCAACCCGATCAGATCAAAACCCTGGAGGGACCCAGGATGTTGGCCAGATCACATCCTGGTGACATAAACTCCTGCATCACGTCTGTGTAGGTTTACAGTGACATTGAAAACCATGATGTTCAGTATAGAGTTGTCGTCACCCCAACTTGGCACGGGGGAGGTCCCCCTTTGTACTTACTGGTCACAGCCAAGTTAAGGGCTTACTCTTCTAGAAACTACCTCTTCTAGTGTAAAAATTACACATCCCTGGTTCCAAACGAGGGAAACCTAAGAGCAGAAACTAATGCCCTGCTTGCTGGGCCAGCCTCCTGGTCGGCGGGGCCGCTCTTCTGGACATTGCTCCCCCTGTTTGTTTTCTCAAGGAAACAGCACTGGACCATTGGACTACTTGGTTTTCCCCTCTCGACCACGTGTTTAGAAATCATTCTGTATCAGCGTTTTTATTCATGTTTAAGATAATAACTTCATCAACAGAAATAGCTATCAGGAGACTGCGTATGGAAATAAGGGGAAGAGTCCCGCACCGTGGTGCATGCCTGACATCCCAGCACATGCAGATTTTGAGGCAGGAGGAATGCGGGGAGTCGGAGGCTAGCCTGGACTCTGTAGGGATTAAAGTCCACCTTGGGCTAAATGTTGGGACCCTGGTTCAGAAAAGGAAACGAAAATAAAAAACCAAAAATATAGGCCATCCGGAGACAGCTGGGGGTCATCTCTTCTCTGTGTGTATTCAGGGCCCACAGTCCACATACTTCTTCCCGTGTTCTCTTGATTTCCCAAAGCAGCTCCCCCACCCCCCAATGGGAAACACTGACCCAGGCTCCGCCTTCCCAGAGCCCTATTCCACTCCCATCCCCGTGCAAGGAAAGTTGAACCCTGCCAGGTCAGGCTAGCACAGCAGACAAAAGTCTGGGCTGAGAAAGCAGAGGCCTTCCCAATTCAAAACGTAAAAAGCTTTAGATCTTTGAGGTTGACTCCTTCAGCACAGCGAGGAAGTCTTTTTGGGCCTTTCTTACCCCTTTTCTTCACTCTCTACCTTATGTTCCCTTTTTTTCCCCTTCATTCCCTGGTGAAGCGGGAGGGGGATGAGGGAGGGCAGTGCTTTCTGCATGCTAGTCCACAGGTGTCAGTTTCTTCAAAGATCCCGGGGCCATCGAGGGTCCCAGCTGGTCTTAGAAGTGCTTTGTCAGACCAGGTGAGCTGGGGATGACAGACAACTCGTGTTCCTGTGCTGGCACCACAGGAATCCCACGAGGGACAGCACACAGCATGTCCCCAAACCCTCATCTGGCCTTCCTATCTATTCATATTTCTGCTGATCCACTTTTTTTTTATTTCATTCATCCATTGTCGTTCTTTCGTGGAGCTCAGGCGAGGGGACTGTCTTCTCTGACAGTTTGGGAAGCCACACCAGAGGGAGCACTCGGGGCTGAGGGCTTCACTCCTGGCCACTGCACTCACCACTGACAATAGGCAGGAGCTGCCAAGCTTTGTGTAAAGGACTAGATAATGGATATCAGCCTTCCAGCCAGCTGGTTTCTGTGGTGGTGATGCACAAGCAGCTGTAGACCACATGGAAGGCAGCAGGCCTGGCTGACTGCCAATAAAGCTTTATTTACAACAACAAGCAGTGGGCCAGATTTGGCTAGGGGGAATAAGGAGACTGGAAGTGACTGTGAAGATGGATGCAGTATCCACTTCCGACCTGGGCAGTGTTGCCCTCTCTGCCCCTTGTGAGCCTGAGGAGTTACTTGCTCTCTCCAGGTTTGGGGTTCCCAGTGTAACATACAGGCAGTAATGCCAGTTCTGCCACAGCAGGCTGGTGATTGCAGTCCAGGGTGCTAAAAGATGTGAGCGTCCCTGTAAACTCTGCAGTGCTACTTTGTCTGTGTGGAGGCCCATTCCAGGAATGAGAGGGAGCCTGAGGAGGGTAGGGCTTGGTCGTCATGGAGCAGACCCGCTTTCTGACTTCAGCTGTGAATCTTGAGCCATTGCTCCTTCTTGCTGTCCCTGACCCCAGTGTGCTTTGGGGATGTGAACTCAGGAGCTCCCGACTTTCTGAGTTCTAGATCCTTCTAGACATGCTTTAAGAAGAGGTTTGGTTTTGTGTGGACTTGACCGTAAAGAGCTAACAGATATGTATCCCAGTGTTTGTTCCTTGAGTAATTACCGGTACACGTTTGTGTGTGTCTCTCCATGGTGAATGGCCAATGGTCCCCATACTGTAGCTATGGAAGGAGACCCCATGCGGGGAGTTTTGAGTGGCCTGAGTCAACCCAGATGGGGGACGCAGGAAGGAGTCTTCTGTGGAGAAAGTGGTCAGAGGCACGGCTACTGCCCTGACTGGAGGTGGGCCCTGAGTGGCTGGTCTAGGACTTGTAGATGTATCACTAAGGTTTCCAAGGACAGGACAGGGACCACGCACCAGAGGCCTCACTGTGGTCTGGAACTGGTACAGAGGGGTGTGTACCTCTGTCTCCTAGGCATCGAGCTCAGGGGGACCCTAGCTGCCTGTGTAGGTCAGGTGCATGCAGGAAAGGCAGGCCAGCAGGGGCCACAAAGGATGTAGAAATTACGGTTGGAAGCAGGGGGGGAGGGCAGGGAGGGACTTGAGGTTGCTTGTCCTTTGGCCTTTACCTTTGTGTAGGGCAAAGGGATCAGGGACTATGGTTTGTGGCTTTGGTGAGAGAAGGAGAGGCTCTTCTGGAGGTTCAGTGGCTGTGTTCGTGGATAGCTTCTGTTTAACCTTGCTGTACCTTGTCTCTTCTCTCTGTAGATATCAATGAGTGTTTAAGTATCAGTGCCCCATGCCCTGTGGGGCAGACATGCATCAATACAGAGGGCTCATACACATGTCAGAAGAATGTGCCCAACTGTGGCCGTGGCTATCATCTCAACGAAGAGGGAACCCGCTGTGTTGGTTGGTATCAAACGCATGCGCACACATGCACGCATGTGTGCACACTTTCCTGTCTGTTTCCAGCACAGTCTTTCCCTTCTCTAGAAGAGAGAGTTGGATATATCTATGCACATCTAGAAAATCTTAACTAACATGACTACAAACTTGGCTATCATGATTATCTATTAACAAGCTTACATTTTAAGTGAACTACACAATCACAATATCTTAATCAATAGCAGAAATATGCATTTACATATAACAAAATTGACCTTAAATCTATATCAATAAAGCAAAATCTATACTAATACAAAAAAAAAGAGAGAGAGAGAGTTGGTCTCCAAAGTGAAGACATTCTGTCTGTCCATCCATCCCATTGCCCCTCCCCAGGGTTAGACCTTTGCTGTCTTGCCCAAACTATTACATAGTGCATACCGACATTTCCAGTCTTGTCTTCAGTCTGCCCAGTGCTCTGAGGCTCCCTGATCACAGCCTCTTGGTGGCTAAGAACGGACATTCACCACTCAGTTCTCCTAAACCGGTCATACCAAACCTAGATGGCACAAATCTTGCTACTCCCCTGTTGACCAAGGTTTTCTGTCCCACCTGGTCCTGTAGCCGTTAAGTCCCAAAGAATCACACAGAAGTCTACATTAGTTATAAACTGATTGGCCCATTAGCTCAGGCTTCTTATTAACTCTTTCTTAATCTTATATTAGCCCATTATTCTTGTCTGTGTTAGCCACGTGGCTTGGTACCTTTTTTGGCAAGGTAGTGATAATCTTGCTTCTTCTGTGGCTGGGTCACTACTGCAGACTGCACTTCCCTCTTCCCAGAATTCCCATTGCCCCACCTCTACTTCCTGCCTGGTTGCCCCGCCTCTACTTCCTGCCTGGCTACTGGCCAATCAGCATTTTATTAAAATAAGGTTGACAGGGTATAAACCATTGTCCCACAGCACTCCCCTGGAGAACACAAGAGCACTGGGTAGCGTCTTATTTATTCCCACTTCCTGCCTGCTGACTCATCTCTGCCAGGAAAGGGATCTTCCTCCTCACAACCCTTAGCCATCTCAGGACCTCCCTCACAGCCCTGGGCACTTCCTGTCTCACTGGAGATTAGGCCTGTCCCATCATAGGTGCTCTGTGAAGAATAGGGTGCTGCTGTCAGTGTGAAAGGCTCTCAGTGTGTCTCAGTGTGTCTCAGTGTGTCTCAGTGTGTCTCAGTGTGTCTCAGTGTGTCTCAGTGTGTCTCAGTGTGTCTCAGTGTGTCATCATAGGTGCTCTGTGAAGAATAGGGTGCTGCTGTCAGTGTGAAAGGCTCTCAGTGTGTCTTCCTTTCTCCTCCACTAGATGTGGACGAGTGCTCACCGCCTGCGGAGCCCTGTGGGAAGGGCCACAACTGTTTGAACTCCCCGGGCAGTTTCCGCTGCGAGTGTAAGGCTGGATACTATTTTGATGGCATCAGCAGGACCTGTGTGGGTATGTGAATGTCTTTCAGGCTTTAGGGCTCCTGGCCAGGTGACTCCACACAGGGGACAGACTGTGGCACCTATGGTGACCATGTCCATCCCATCCTCATCTCAGGAGGTCCCAAGTGTAGGCAGTCACAGGGTGAAGGCCCACAGTTAGGAGCCACTGTCTAACTGCAGCTCTGCCACCAGCTTGGCCTCAGGCCATCATCAAGGCATGAGCTGTGTCAGCCTGCTTCCTTATGGAACAGGAGTTCTGTCTGACCCCAGCCTCCAAGGGTTTATAAGACTCCAGCCCAGGTCTGCAGCCAGCAAGATGACAGTGATTTCCCAGATTTGCTACAGACCTATAGGGCTCCAGGACTTGGGATGCACAGCTCCCTAAGACAGAACGAAAGGTGGCCAGGAGTGGAGTCAAACCCTATCCAGCTACTGCTTGTTGTTACCAAACCAGGATACTCAATGGAGGCCGATAGCTGCCCTGTCTCCCCCCTGCAGCAAACTCCAACAAACTCTCCAGTGGGTGGAGGGCTGGCAGAAGGACGTCTGTCCAGATGTGCCACATTTGTCAGAGCACACAGAGACACAGCCAAGGGAGGCCTCAGCCCTTCCATCTGAGACTTGAAGGAGGGAGTCAGGGGCCGAGGACCGTGAACCGCTGCCATCAGCAGAAGGGTGGGACATGGCCCTGCTCCAGTGGACGCGCTCTGAGCTGACTGCCCCTCTGTTTCAGACATCAATGAATGCCAGCGCTATCCTGGGCGCCTGTGTGGCCACAAGTGCGAGAACACGCCAGGCTCTTACCATTGTAGCTGCTCTGCGGGCTTCCGGCTGTCTGTGGATGGCCGGTCTTGTGAAGGTGAGGCTTGGTCAACGGGTGACCAGCAGCCTTAGCCACGCCCATCCTCTACTCACAGACTCCTTTGGAGTTTAGTAGGCAGGCGTTTGAAGGATGTTAGAATCCCCACTCTAAGCACATGACTCCAAGCCAGTCGCAGCCATGCTGAAACTTGGCGAGTCTCCCTGGCAGGGCTTGGCCAGTGGTTTGGGTTCATGAGTCTGGCCGTGCACAGATAACAGAGTGTCTTGTAGTATCATGTGTGGTTATTGTTCCTGGATGTATTTAGGCATCTGAGCCTCGTGCTTTGGTAAGACTGAGGACACGGTGCTCAGGCCTGGCCAGCCTTGTCTGTACTATGTGTTATTAAGCATGTGCACCATGGTGTAGCAAGATGTGGTTCCTATGTCAGGGAGTATGTTTATGATGTGATGGAAAACCGCACTGGACATAGGTTGAGCAGATGACCAGGTCAGGTATGTTGGGGCCACAGATATGAAACACTGAGCGAGAGGCTAATGGCCTATCCCATCTACTCTCTCAAAAACATAGTAAATGAATGTAAGAAGGAATCTCTAAGCCAGAGGTCAGCAAGCTTTTTTCTCTTCCAGCTGTGTGGTGACTATTTTAAACCTTTCTGCCTGGTCTGTAGACAGTACTCCACCTTGCTGTGGGAACACAAAAGTAGCCATAGGTTCTGGTCAAGGGTGTTCATAGTTATGTGCCAATAAAACTTTATTTACAAAAATAAATGGTGGGCCAAACCTGGCCTGGTTCTAGGCGAAGGGAATCGATGACCAATAGTTGGGTTGCAAGTAGCCCCAAAGTTCTCAGATTTAGGAGTACCAGGGCTACTGTCCCACAGGCTATGTCACCTCTGTCACCAAGTGGCAAGGGCAGGAAAGATTTTCACTGAGAGCTAGAAGGGGCTGTGGTCATGATGGGACTCTGGGTATGCTATCATGCTGAGCCTAGGCCCTGTGGGGGGTAGGATTGAAGGGAGCCAAGCCTGGAGGCTGTCATTCATCCTGCCAGGATATGGTGTGGCGCACACAGTCGGTAGCAGGGATGGAGTAATTGCAGACTTCTCAGCTACAGTGGGCTGGTGTAGAGGCCCCTCAGTCTTCAACTTCAGACTTCACCTCCCTGTTTCAACTCTGCTCACTGTTCTCTGTGTCCTCCGTCTGCAGGGGTGTCAGGGACTTGAGGTGTGGGTCTGAGCTGTGACTTATGGGAACCTCTCTTTTCTAGATGTGAATGAATGCCTTACCAGCCCCTGCAGCCAGGAGTGTGCTAATGTCTATGGCTCCTACCAGTGTTACTGTCGCCGAGGCTACCAGCTCAGTGATTTGGACGGGGTCACCTGCGAAGGTGAGGGCACCTTGTGTACTGTGGGGAGCACCCTGCTCCTGCCATGGTGGAGAGCCTGCCAGGATTTCTGTACCCAGTGAGAGTCCTGTTTGCTCCCTTGGAGGCAGGGCTGGATCCTTGCTTTTCCTCTGATAGACCTTTTACTTGTTTTGAGAGTGAGGTTAGGAAGCAAGCAAACCCGTCTGTGGGTTGCCCTTAAATACACATGCCGAGGTGGTAACCGCTCAGTATGCTGGCACCCCAAGTGACAGGGCACAGGACTTGGCAGCAGTATGTGATGAAAGGTGAGGAGTGACCTGAGGGCCACCCGACCTCTGAGACGCAGCTCTGCTCTAGCCTTCTGAGCTCCACCCTCACCAGGCCTGGCCATCATCTTCTCTGTCAAATGCAATACTCCCTCCTAGACTGTTGGGACAGGCCAACCAGATGACAGTTCAAAAGCACCTGGAAACGTCAGTGTTATAACAAGCTGAGAACTCCCAGGTCCAAATCCAAAGTGCTCTCTCCTCCCCTCCCCTCCCCTCCCTTCCCCTTCTTCTTCCCCTCCTCCTCCCCTCCTTTCTCTTCCCCCTCCCTCTTGGCGTGGGATCCAACCCAGGGCCTTGCTCAGCAGATGCTATTTCACCCGTCTATGTCCCCAGACCTAAGATCGGAAGCTTTGGAGTCCCAGTATGACTCCACAGTGGAAAATTCCATACCGTGAGTCACAGTCCAAGCTCAGGTGCACTGAAAATACTATATAGAAATGGATTTGGGGTTTAGACTTAACTCCCATCCCCAAGGTATATTTATATAAGTGGTAATATCCCAGAATATCTGAGATACTTATGGTCCCAAATATTTCAGATGGGGGAGACTCAGCCTGTGCTTTCATGTGTTGTGTGGTGAATTTTGTATATTTGATTGGATTGGCTGGGTTAGGTGCCTTTTTTTTTTTTAAGCAAATCGTCCTCTGTTCTTCTCTGTATATGTCACACCATAATAGCCTTAGACTATATATCCCTAGACTAGCCCACCCCCTCCCTGGACCTCAGTTTTCCCTTCTGTGATGATGGTCTCTGTGGCCATTGTCAGCCCCAGGGTAAGGCCTCTTCCTGGCTTGTCCTATGCTGTTGCCCTCCCAGCCCAGCCTGGCCACGCTGAGCTGTCCCGTGGCCTCGCTGCTGCTGCTGCGGCTGTAGAGCACAGCTGGATCCTGAGGGAGCACTCTGTGCTGTTACAGATATTGACGAGTGTGCCCTGCCCACCGGGGGCCACATCTGCTCCTACCGCTGCATCAACATCCCCGGAAGCTTCCAGTGCAGCTGCCCCTCATCTGGCTACAGGCTAGCCCCCAATGGTCGCAACTGCCAAGGTGAGTGAGGCAGACTGCCTGCCTTGGGGTCATCCATGCTTCTGACCAGTTTCACAGTGTCGAAGGAGAGAGATGTGCTTCCCAGATGCAGAATGCTATCAGCGAGTAGGGAGAGGTGCCCCAGCTTCCCACACACAAGACCAAGGCTGTCCTCAGGGCTGCCTGGGCTCTGTGAAGGTTTTGTCAGGTAAGAACACCCGAATTCTCTCACTCTGTCCTTCTTGGCACTTGGCAGAGTGACACAGGGACCCTGTCCTCAGTCTAGTCTAATTGTGTATTCTCCCACCCAGTCATTGGACAGGCAGGCAGTGAGCCAGGTCCTAGGTTACAGAAGTGAGCAGGTGTCGGGTGCCTCTGCTCCTGCAAAGGGCTGGCTGTGGTCCGGTATGAGAAGCCAGAGGTCTCTGTATCTGGGGACACTAGCGATTGTGAGTGTCTAGGGGGCTAGGGTCAGCTTCAGCTTGGGCTCGGTGGTGAGAGCTGGTAGAATCTCTCCGTATTCGTCCTCCCTTTCTAAGAACTTGCTGGGTTCCCCGTCATTCCCTGTTCACCCATTTGGTTACTGACAATGGTGAGGACAAGCTTGTGGGCAAATGATCGTGTGTGTGCCCTCTGGCTCACACCAGGAGCTGCCCGAGGAGCATATCACAGGTAAAGCTGCCCGGCCCCTTCTTCACAAGTCCCCCGTGAGCTGGCAGTTCAGAGACTCCAGAGAGTCCCAGGTCCTGAACGTGAAGATGGGCACTTGTGACCCTTGCACTGTAGGTGCAGAGAGAGATGCTTCCTTGGAGCTGGCTGACCAGCCAACCTGACCGAGTGCTGGGTACCAGGTTGCGGGGGGTGGAGAATGGCAGAGGAAGATTCCTGATGCTCTACACATTTGTGCATGGGCACTCACACATACATGTTTGTGTACATAACCCCCTAACACACGTGCACACACACGCATGAATACCACCACCAAAGAAGGTGGCCAGCCAGAGGCAGGGCCTGTGACGGTCTCTGGAAGGGACCCACTCAACTTCTCTGAGGTTGGACAGGACTGTTTTTACCCCCATAGTCCTGCTTTCTGCTCTCCTGGCCCAGGTCCCTCACCACAGCCTGGAGTCCTGCCCAGAAGCAGCAAAAACACATTCCTGGGCTGGCGAGATGGCTCATTGAATAAGACTCTTGTTGCCAAGCCTGATGACTCCGAGTTCAATCCCTGGGCCCCACACAGTAGAAAGAGCAAACAGATTCTTGCAAGTTGTTCTCCGACCTCCACACACATGCTGTGGCACATGCCCACCCTGACCCTCCAAATAAAAAGGTTTTTTTTTTTTCTTCCCACAAACCCACATTCCTGAGCTGTGGTCTCTGAGATTGGCAAGGGTTGCTCTTGCCAGTGACAGTCAGACATGTGACTCCTCTTAACAGCTGCCTCCTAGATTTGGTGGTAACCCTGAACCCCATCCTCTTGGAATGTTGTGTAAGGGGCTCCCCAACCTCTAGAGGTTATAGGCCCTGTAACAGGATCTCCAGGCCTGGTCCCCTTGTCTAACCACTTTTGTTACTGCCCTGAGACCCAAGGGAAGATGCATGGCTCTCTTTTAGGGCCTGTTTCCTCACCTGTGATGTGGGACCATAGGCTCAGATTCTTCCTGACTGTCAAGATGTAGCTAGTCACACATGAGGTCAGGGTAGCCTTCCTTGAGAGCCATGGGAAGGTGATATGTAGTTGGAGCACCAGATTCTGGTGCCTACTTGCATGGGTTCAAAGCTTGGCTGTGAACAGAACGTGTGACTGTGGCCAGGTTCCTTATGCTCCGTGAACCTTTTCTAAGATGAGGACTGTAACAACACTCACATTGTCATCCCTGCTGGTGTTCCAACACCCCTCACATGGTATCTACTCTTGCTGCACACCCCCACTGAAACACTTGTGAATAAGCTAGTACGTTTGTTATTCTCCGTGTTTCATAAAGAGGGTCTGACACTACATGCTGCTCCCATGGAGGGCCAGGATGTTAATACACAGTTTGCGTGGGTAGGCATGGCTTTCATGGCTTTAGCCTATACCTCACTGTCTCTGGGTCTCCACAGACATTGACGAGTGTGTGACTGGTATCCACAACTGCTCCATCAATGAGACTTGCTTCAACATCCAAGGCAGCTTCCGATGTCTATCCTTTGAATGCCCCGAGAACTATCGCCGCTCTGCAGACACGTAAGTCTCTGGGACCCACTGTTGTCTGTCTGTATTGGGCTTCCTAAAGGCCTAGCTCTGGGCATGGGCAGGTGGTCCATAAGCTGTGACCGTAGTGTTCTCCTATTCGGCCTTAAGAATCTGCTGATTCTTGGTTCCAAGGTCCTTGAGGGCCAGTGAGACTACCCTTGGGAGGCCATGGGGATAGCTGCAGCTGAGTCATGGACTGTGGGTATGCTACCATTGAGATAGACCTTGGTCACTTCATCTGTAACATGCATATGTGAGAATACGCTGACTTGGAGGAGCAGGTGACAATGTTACTCTCTTGGTCAAAATCCAGGGTTCAAGGTGACTTTTTAAGGCATCTGCATTCCGTCTAGCAGAGTGATGTGTGGGAATAGCATGGGGTATCCTATGTCCCATACTTGAAACTGACTATGTGCCCTGTAATCTCCGGTCACCGTGGTGTCCTCTCTGGTGTCCAGGAACTCCTTCCTTAGGGAGTTCGGAGGACTCCCAGGCCATGGTTCCCACTGCAACCACCGTCATCTCAGTTCTATCCAGAGAACTTTATTTACCTGCTGTGGGGATAACTCCACTCTGGGAGCTCATTCCAGGAGTGTGGACCGATGGCCTCACCACTAGCACCGAGATGCTCAAAGCGAGCATATGGCTGGACAGCCTGGGTTTTCCATTGTGATCTCTTGACCTTGTGCTTGTCTTTGGCTCTTGGCCAGCCACCCTTCCTGCTCAGTGGTCAGTGTTTCCTTTTGCTGATGCTTCGGTCTCCAATGTTCAGCATTGGAAGGGGGGGACAGTCCTTTCTGTTGTAGATTCTGTTCAGCTTCCAGTTTGCTCTACCCTGGAAACCCTGAGTTCTTTCTGACCTTAGGGCTGCTTGTCTATCACCCTGCCCGTGTCCCCTGACCTACTGTATTTCCCTAGCATGTTTTTAATCTTCTCACCAACTTACCACCTTTTGTGATGTGTTGATGCAGACCTACAGTCCCGGTACTAGGATCACCAGCTTGAGGACAGCCTGGGCTGCCTGTTGAGACCCTGTCTCAGCACTACCAAGTGCCTTGTTTTTTTCTGTGTCTGGGTCAGGGAAAAGCTACTCCAGAAGTGGATTTGCAAATGTGTCACATCCCGAGGAGGTCACGAGTTGTGCAATAGCCTGGCTGCAATGGCAGGACTGTCCTGAGTCACCGAGAAAGCTATGCACCCTTGGTTTGAGGCCGTTTTCTGTTTCCCATTACAAATGACTGGGTTTGAGGATTCCAGAAGCTGGGCTGTGGTTGTAATGGTAACTTCTAACTCCTGTGCTGGGGGCAGGACATATGAGTCCGTGGGGAGGCAGACTGACCTTGCTCACTGAAGTGATTGCTAAGGTGAGCAAAATCCAGGTTCTGGTGGGCTGAGTATTTACAGGCTCCTGGTTAGACAATGGGCTGTGGATGTCCCGCCCATTGGGCGAACTTCTAGGAGCACACGCCAGATAGTGAACAGAGAGTACACAGGATGCTGAGAGAGTGGAGAGAGGCCGACCTGGCCAGGGGATGGGTAGAGATAGGTAGGATGTGTTGGCCAGACTTGAATTAAGGTCAGTGAGAGCTGAGTTAGGCTGTGGGGGAGATTGGGGACCTGCACACACTGAAATGGGGGTATCCCTGGGACACCTGTGATGCATTTCCTTCCAGTGTGGGGTTGATGTGTCAGGTCACAGCTGCCGCATCCCGCTGTTTCTGAAGCTGGAAGAGGAAACTGTTCTTCATAATAAACAGGCTGGATGTGGACACAGGGACAAGAGAGGTGGGGATTGATGTTCCAACCCTGGGAAGATGACTGTCCTTCTGTGACACTTTCTGTCCTTTGTCTTTGTGTCAGAAAGTGCCGGAGAGTAGGGATGGAGGAGGTGGAGTCCTCTGTGCTGAGAATTGGGGAGTCCTAAGTGAACCCCCTTGGGAATGCTCCTCTTCCAAGCAGAGACTTTATGGAGATGCTGAGATATTCTAGAAAGATCACATTTTGGGAGTCACGCTGACTTGGGTTTCTTGGAGCTTCTGTCCTAAGCTGTAAGGTGGAATGGTGGGGTGGTCTGCGGGGTTCCCCGCAGGCATGACTCTGGGGCACAGCTCCCCTATGCTTGTTTTGCATAGACCTCACCCTGGGCTCTGCCCAGCGGTCAGGAGCAGGCATCCCAGGATGCACTTATTCCTGCAGTACTGTTGGGGGAAAGGAAAGCTGGGTCTTTGATGGTCATGATGTGTAAATCTGGGAGGTCATGTGGGGATGCAAGGACTTGGTCTGCAATGTAGAAAGGCTGGGCTTCTGGTCCTGGCCTTTCTCATTGCTGTGGCCTTTGGTCAACCTTGGGCCACCTACGTAAAGTGGTACAAGCTTACCTGCTTGGTCAGGTGTTGATAATCAGAGGTAGCAAACCCGACTCAGTGCTGGCCCAGTCTGCCCGTTGAGCTCTTGTGGGGGTGAGGGTGGTAACCATTGTTCTTCTCCTCAAGGCACAAGTCAGAGGACAAGATTCTTTTTGAGTGACATCAGTTTTGTTCTGCTGGTCAGTTGGTGACAAGGCTGTGTCTAAGGTCACTTGACTCTTGAATGGGAAAGCCGGAAAAGGCATAGGAAGGGCATATGGTTATGACTTTCTGACTGACAGGTGTGCCAGAGTCTCTCTGGTTACAGCTTTCTTCTTTGATGGACCCCGTTGAGGAGGCATGGACCAGTTATGAGACCAGTGTTGAGCGGAGGAAGTGGGGCCAGGGCCTGAGTCTCCAGTGGAAGGTTTTCACCCTGCTGCTCACCCTAGCTGGCAGTGGGGTGCTAATGAGAAAAGGCTCACTTCCTGGCACATGTTAGATGAGAAGCTTCTATTCTACAATCCTTGTTTCTCCTCATGAGAATCCCAGGCCTCTTAATTCCCTTACCTTTAGAAAGGAGACACTATGCTGCATAAAATGGATGCCATAGCGTAACACTTGTAATCTCAGCATTGGTGAGGTAGAGGCAAGCAGATCAGGAGTTGAGGATCAGCTGTGGCTGCATGAGACACTGTCTCAAGCAGAAACAAGGTGAGCTGAGATGAGGAGATGGCTCACTTGCTCTTCAAGTTTGAGGACTGGAGTTCAGATCCCTAGCACCCATGCCAGGCAGGCATAGCAGCTCATCCGTGGAGATGGTGGGTTCCCATGGCAGTCTGAATAGTTAAATAGCCAAATTGTCCCACTCTGAGTTCAAGTGAGGCACCCTGCCTTGCTATATAAGGCAGAGATCAATCAGAAAAGACACGAGATGGCAACCTTAGGCATCCATATGCATGTGCACACAAATATGTCATACATGTATATACAAAGGAACCAGTGGGTGCCTCTCCTGCGGTTCATGCTCCACAGGGGCAGCTTGTTTTGGAACCATGATGGGTAAGATGTGGGGATCAATCTTCTTCACCTTCCAGTCCCCCCCCCCCCCCCCGCCCCCCCCCTCCCTCTTTCTTCTGGCCTCAGACCCTCTCTCACTTCATATAGATTCCTTTTCTCCCTGGCTACTCAGGAGCCCAACCCAGCAAGCTAGGGATCCACAAATGAGTCTCATGGACATGCCCAGGTTGCTAACAGACCGCAGAGTGCCTGTTACTTCTGTGTTCAAGGCTGTCTCTAGCATTCAGTAGGGCTGGATATATTGTTTTCCCCATCCATGGAGTCACCCTGGAGGATGGTTGTAAAATCAGTCATGAAGCTGGGTAGCTCTGGGTGCTGTGACTTAGGAAAGTGGCGTAAGGGAAAAGCTGTGGTCACAGAGGTCAAGAGGGACTTGGCCAGGTCCTAGGCCTCTCTCAGGAATGACAAATGGCTCATGTGAAGGAAATGTCAACGTGATCACAGTGGTGGCCCAGCAACCTTCTTCTTGGCTTTTGTCTCTCATCTGTACTGGCTTCTGATTATTTTCACAATGCCTGAGGTATTACAATCAAAGGTGTTGGACTGGAGAATCGGGACACATTGCACTGTAAGGCATATATCAGGAGGGAATGTGTCTGTGGATGCTAGGAGCCTGGTCCCTGTGCAGGGCAGGTCCCAGGTTCAGCTTCCCTTTACCCTGCTCTGTAATCGATTCAGTAATGATCAGCCACCAGGTTTCACTGCTGGCCCTAGTCCGACCAGCAGCTTGCCACACACGGTGGTTATGACTTCTAGGATGTTTTGATAAAATTTGGAGCAGGGAAAGAAAGTCAAGGACCAAGCCGACCTGTACAGTGACCATTTACAAAGTGCAGTAGGAGCTGAGCCCCTGTGCTGGCACAGGGGATAAAGCCAAGGAACCACTACCCCACCTGGGGAATGAGTGGCCTAAAAAGAGCCAGTCCATGCCCCCTCTTTCCAGGGAGGGCTTGGGTTCTCTTCTGATGGATGACAGTATCCAAATCCCTGAGATGTGATGGTCGTGGGAGCTGGACCAGGACGTCATGCAGGCCTCACTTATTTTGCCTCACTTAAGCACTTTGCTGTGCTTATTTCGCAACTCAAGACCTAGTCTTTGGTCAGTAGAGGGCCCCACAGGGCAAGTGGGAAAGCTAATTCCATGAAGGAGATTGTAGCACCACCTACTGACCAGACCCATTCACACAATTCCTGAAGCACTTGAATTTGCATAATTCCCCCACCTCCCCCACTTCTCTCCCTCCTTCCTTCCCTCCCTCCCTCCCTCTCTGTGTTGTGTCATACATGTGTGTTCGTGTATGTAGCCTGAAGGGAGATAAGCTGACTTTGAAACTCAAATTTGCTGCTTACTACCATTGACATCCCCAGAGGAACAGAGCTCATGGACCCCAGCAGCCTCCCTGACTCTCCACTGCCCTCCCTGCTCTCAGTCATCCCACCATAGATCTCCTGGTCATGTGGAGTACCCCCATTTACCTGATCCTTGACATCTCTAGGGGCAACATCCTTTCCTCAATGCCCATGCCTACCTCATTCCCTGCTACAATGGCTCCGGGCTCTCCCTCCCAGAATCTGCTCCCTTTAGTGTGCACAGCCATCTCCTGTTACAGCACCTCAGATCTTACTTGTAGGGCTGTTCCTTTCTTAGAGCCAGATTGGTAAATAGTCAAGTAAATGAAAGGCTTCCTAACAGCCCTGATAAGCATCTGATAAGATGCAAACAGAAACGCTGTGCACAAGAACTGTCAGATGTGGTATAAGCTAAGAAATGGAGGCCTAGGAAGACCAGGAGAGAAAATACCCCCAAGTGGAGAATCCAAACCCAGTCAAAATGGCAGAACTTCCTGAGAAGGGCTTGGCCAAGTCCTATGGGTGTGACATCTTGTCTCTGCTTCTTTTTAAGGCTGTGTCATGCTGCCTTCAGAAGGTGCTGGGCCTGGTGTTCAGGACGTAGAACACAGTTCATTTCCTGCCAACATCCTGTCCCAGGAATATACTCTCTGTCTCCATCCTGTTGTAGGAAGTTAGGGTCTGTAATTAAAAGTGACTAAGAAAACGATCCTCACCCTATCACAAGAGGTCAGTTCCTGTCACAGAGTCAGGACTGTCTCCATCCTACATCCTGCCACATTTTGTCTTTACCTCTCCTACAAGGACGTTGGTGCATGTCTCCATTCTGTTATAGGAAGGGGGAGTCTGTTGTCATCTCTACCAC
>NC_022017.1:25901747-25937169 GCF_000317375.1 Microtus ochrogaster | reverse complement strand
CACAGGAAGTTCAGTCTTGTCACAGGATATTAGCAGCTGTCACATATCCATTCTGAGCCCCTCTCTGTCTCTGTGGATGAACTGGAGCAGGTGTCTAAAGCTGAATGACAAGGACTGGGGAGCTGATCTCATCCCTGAGCATAGACTTGGCCTCTTCCCTCACTCCGTGGCTTTCTCTGAACCTGTTTCCTCATCTGGCAAATGGCTCTCAGGCCACCATCTTAAACACTGGTAGTGATGACACTAGTGGATATATGAGGATTAGCCCCACATCCAATAAATGCCAATGGCCATAATGCTCTCTGGGTAGTCTCTCAATCCACCCAGGAGTTCTTCATGCCCTTGGCCACTGTCTGGGTGAGGCCCTTGCCGAGTGCACCCAGGGTGGTTCTCTGCCTTGAGAAGGGGACACATCTCATGCTGGGTATGGCTTGACCTCAGCCCCCAGTGCCCCCAGAGGGTGTTGGAAGAGGCTGGTACCCGAGTCTATGGCCTGGAGGTCTACAGCACCTCCCCCAGGTGAGTGAGGGTGCTCTTTGTGCTGGCTGTGTTGGCCAGAGGGGTAGCAGGAGGTCCCGCCCAGCGAGCCGCGCTTGCCCACACTCTGTTGTTTCTCTGCTTGCTGAGGTGGCGCTAACCCTCTTCCTGTCTCTCTGTCCACTTGTCTTTCAGCCGCTGTGAGCGCTTGCCTTGCCATGAGAACCAGGAGTGCCCCAGGCTGCCTCTGAGAATAACCTACTACCACCTCTCTTTCCCCACCAACATCCAAGTGCCCGCAGTGGTTTTCCGCATGGGCCCTTCCAGTGCTGTCCCTGGGGACAGCATGCAGCTGGCCATCACCGCCGGCAATGAGGAGGGCTTTTTCACCACTCGGAAGGTGAGCCACCACAGTGGGGTGGTGGCCCTCACCAAGCCCATCCCCGAGCCCAGGGACTTGCTCCTGACCGTCAAGATGGATCTCTATCGCCACGGCACAGTCAGCTCCTTTGTGGCCAAGCTTTATATCTTTGTGTCTGCAGAGCTCTGAGTGCTTGCTTGGGCTCTGGCCACCCCCTGCTGTCGCTTTCCTGCCCTTGGAGTTCTAATAAAGTCCCAGCGGCCGTCCCATAAAGCATGCCTCTCGTGCCTTGGTTTTATTGGGCGTGGACAGGGATCTCTGTGCTTTTTCTCTCCTGGGGTAAACTGAGCCTCTTCCAGAATTGGTTCCCTAACAGGTGACCCGGGAATACCTTTCAAAAGGTCTGGGTAGCCGAGAACCCCAGCAATAGAGCCCATCATTGGACTCCCAGACATCCCAGGCAAGGGAGGAATGAGGCTGAGCCAAGCACACCTCTGGACTGACTCTCCCTGTGGTGTTACCCCAACAGGTAGCACTGATGGCTGAGAAAGGACCCTCACCCCCAGAGATACCTCAGCTCCTCCTCCTTCATCTTTTAGATACAGAACGAGCCCCCAAGAAAGGAAAGGACTTGGCTCTTAGAACTTAACCTGTGTGGCCAAGCTAGCCTGAGGAAGTAGGCCTTCAGGCCACTGGGTCTCTTTCTAGGATCACCAAGGCTGGGTGTATATTTAACCTTCTGGTCTGGGAAAACAGTAAACACAGTTGGTACATTTTGGATGAAGCTTCTGGGTAAATTATAAATGAACTCATTGGCCTTTCCTGAACCCCAGTGCTGTGCCAAGAGGAGGCATCACTGTTGTGATGCTGGCTGGGAACCATAAAGTGTCTACCAGATATTTTGTGTATATTTCTGTCTGTGTTGTCTTTGTGGATACTCAGAGAGGCTGTATGATTTGCCCACGATCACACAGGTGATATATGTGCCCCAGCCCCACAGCTCTGCCTATTCTATCCCATCACAGGACCTCCACTGTGAGTCCTGATCCTTCTGCCTGTATCTTCTCCATCTTGATTCCAGCCAAGCCCCCCTCTGCAGGTCTCCTGGCATCCACTCAGCACGCCTCACAGTTCATTCTCTGCTCAGAAACTGGAGCCTGTCGAGGAATTTGCCTAAGATCCTTCATGGCATCCATTGCATGTAGTTGTGGCTTTTATTCTATTCTTTAAAAAAAAATGTGTGTGTTTTATCCGCATGGATGTGCGGGCATTGAATGCATGCCTGGTGGAGGTCAGAAGAGCATGCCAGATCCCCTGGAGTTAGAGTTGCAGACATTGTGAATCTCCATGGATGTGCTCGGAACTAAACCTAGGTCCTCTGAAAAAGCAGCCAGTGCTCTTAGTCACCAAGCAATCGCTCCTCTGTGGGATTTTCAAGGGTGGGTACAGCTTCATCTTAGGGTGACAATCCATCCTGACCTCAGATTACTCTCCCCTTGCTCACTTCCCTTAAGCCAAAATGGAATTTTATACCCTTAGCCTGAAAGCTGGGTAAACCTCAGTTTAAGTGGGCTTTCCTCTTCAGCTGCATTAGTCTATTTTTTTTTTATTATGATAACAAACTACCGGAGGCTGGGTAACTTCCTGAAGAAAAGATGTTTGTTGAGCTTCTTACTTGGCGTCTAGCTATGGAACACCAAGGTCAAGAGACTCCATTTGATGATGGCCCTTTGTGCTGGTAGAGCCCTCTTGGGTCTCAGGGTATCACGTGCAGAGATGGAGCACGTATCAACATCTGTGTCTTGTCTTCTGACGCCTCCAGGATGTATGGGGCTCCACTGTAAGGACTGTAATCCCAGCCACCCTCCTCAGGCCCCGTCTCTAGGTGTTGTAGCTGGAGAGAGTGCCCTCTCTCCTAATACCTCAATACGGATTAAATGTTAACATGTGAAGCCTTGGGGGACACGCACACCATATCCTCACTGTTATAGGAGCTTTGCCTAACACCACAGGTTGTGTTCCCTCCTTGCTTACAACATTATCCTTATGGTGCTTATAACAGCCTGAAATGTTTGCTTCTGTTCTCCGAATTTGTCTTCCTCGCCATCTAAGAGATTCTACAAAGGCAGGCACTGGGTCTGTCTCATTCGGTGACTGTCTTGGTCTCCTGGCAAGGTGCCCAATACACACCAGTTACTCTGTGTCTATTGAGAAAATGGTGATTCCGCCAATACTGGCTCACTTAGGGTGTCTGTTGCCGTGAAGAGACACCATGATCACAGCAACTCTTACAAAGGAATTTAATTGGGGCTGGCTTACCTGGCTTACAGTTCAGAGGTTTAGTCTGTTATTATCATGGTGGGAAGCGTGGTGGCATGCAGACAGGCATGATGCTTGAGAGGTAGCTGAGAATTCTACATCTGAATGGCAGGCAGCAGGAAGAGAGTGGCACTGGGCCTGGCTTGAGTTTCTGAAACCTCAAAGCCCGCCCCAGTGACACCCTTCCTCCCACAAGACCACACCTACTCCAACAAGGCCACACTTCCTCATAGTGCCCCTCCCTGTGAGCTTATGGCGGCTGTGTTCATTCAAACCACCACACTGGCTTAGGTTTTTAGTCTTTCAGTGGATCTGACTGCTGGTGCTGTCTCTGCGCAGACCTGAAGAAGAGTGGTCAGGAGTGAAGGACTCTGAAGGACCCTCAGGGCCCCCTGTCACTTGTAAAGGGCTGGGGTTTGCTCCCCATGGATGGAGGGGAAGACAGTGTGCACTGACATCTGCCTTGTACAGGGGCAGTAGCTGCCTTGCCACCTGACCTGAACCTTTCTATCAAGTCCTCTGTGTACTTCCCCCTCCATCACTCAGACCTTGCTCTGATATGTGGGTCCTGGGTTGCCTTCGAGCTGCCTGTCTCCCAGGGTATGTACCAAGCCACATCAGAGGGCTCTGAAGAGCTAGTCTTATTGTCCAGTTCCTCCTTGGAACCCTCTCTCTGGATCTCTTTTTCTAGATCATGAAGTCTAAACCCTTGAAGGGTTTCTGTTCCCAGTGTGATCGGTCCTAGCCTACCCTCTCAGCTGCAGCTCCCCCTCCCTGACTCGTGCCCTTTGCTTGTATCCTGGGCCATAGGGCAGCTTGCCACTCCTTTCCATTCCTTAAATATGTTGGCTCCTGACCTCAGCCTGAGCTTTGCCTCCTTTCTGCCAACTACCTTCCTTCTTACATACTTAGCTCAAAAATAATGTTCTCGGTGAAGCCTTTTTTGATTAACACTCTCTGGCCCCAGGCATCCTTCCTTGGAGCATTTACCCTTGTATCTTAAAGTTGACAACTTTTTTTTTTGCACCTGCTAGATTGGGACTTTTGAATGAAGTGGTAGTGTTTGTAGTTAGTTTGGGCTTTTTGGCCTGAAGAAGCCACTCAGTAAATAAGTGGGAAACTTGATAGGATGGGTGGGTGGGAGAATGGGTGGATGGATGGATGGATGGATGGATGGATGGATGGATGGATGGATGGATGGGTGGATTGATAGATGGATAGCATTTTCAAGGTTTATTCTTATTCTTGTTGGAATGGAGGGTCTGAAGGTCTTAGTCTGGCAGTCATCATGGCCCAGATTATTCAGGCAAAGGGGCACTTTTGTTCTCATGGGCACAGGATTTTGAAGACTGGGTGGGTGTTACAGGGATCTCAGGCTATCTACCAACCTTCCATGGCTTTCCACAGTCCCCTCCACAGTGTCTTCAAGTGTGTCACTACCTCTGTTTGAGCTCCTTTGGGGTGTCCCCACCTCTTTATTTTTAAGACAGTTTTTAGTGTGTGTGCATGTGTGTGTGTGTGTGTGTGTGTGTGTGTGTGTGTGTGTGAGAGAGAGAGAGAGAGAGAGAGAGAGAGAGAGAGAGGGATGCATGGGTACACAAGAGGCCAGAAGAAGTCAGTGGGTTCCCCCGAAGATGGAGTGACATGTGGTCTTAAGCTGCCCAACGTGGGTTCGGGTTACTGAGCTCAGGTCCCCGGGAAGAGCAGCAGGCACTCTTATTGAGCCATCTCACCGGCTCACCCCCACTTCTGAAAAGCTTCTCTCGGATGTAGAGCATTGTTCTCAACTCTTGCTGCTGAGAGACCAGATGATGCAGGAAAAACAAGAGCGGGCCTCTGCGTCTTCTGCCTCCTGCTTCCTGTACACAGACTCTGCCCCTGGCTTTGCTTGCCTCCTCTCAGAGCATCCAGGGCCACCTTGCGGATGCTCTGAAGGGTCTATGAAGTGGCTTATGAAGCTATGTCTGTATCTAGCTGGTGGGCTGTGAGCGTTGCCTTTCCGGTGGGAGGTAGTCAAAGACTCCTTTGGTTCTTGGTTTAAGTGGGAGATTAGGGCTCTTTGGATTTGAATATATCTATGGTTACTAATAGAAGAAGCAACTATGTCTCTAAGACTTATGATTATCTCACTTTGTCAATGTGGTAAATCAAGTACCCAAGGAGAAAAGATAATTTGTCGGTATTGTGAGGATGCATGGTACTCACAGTGGGCCCAATGCTTTCCCAAGGCCTTACTTCCAATTAAGATAATTTACTTGTTCAATCTCACTGCAGCTGTGGGAATCAAACTCTATTCATTTCCCTACTTGGTGAGCAGGATACAGAATCACACAGTTTAGGCAAATTGCCCCAAACCCTACTGCTGGTGTCTACCTGGACCAGCACTGGGGCTTATAGCCTGGTCTAGGGTCTGTCTTGAGTTGTACCACCTAAGAGGAAGAAGGAACATTCCTGGAATTGGCTGGCTCTAAAGGTTTGTCCCCATTCCACAGTTCCCAAGAGTGAGAGCAAGATACTGTGTCAGCAAAAGGAGGAGGCACTGCACAGTGGGACAGAGCACAGCAGTAGAGGCTGGAGAGATGGCTCAGGGTTAAGAACACTGGTCGCACTTCCAGAGCCTCTGTGTGGCAGCTCACAACCAGCTGTAACTCTAGTCCCAGAGGATCTGACGTCCCCTTATGACCTCCTTAGCCACAGCTTGCATGCAGCGGACATACATACATGCACGCAAAACAACCATAAAATAAAAAGGCAGGAAAAATTTAAAACACAGAAGTATGTACAGAACGGGCCATCTGAGAGATGCAGGCCGAGTTTTTGAAGTTCTCTGGATCCTACCCCCAAAACACTCAGAAAGATTGGGCAGGAAGATTAAAAATTCATGGAAAATACTCACCACGAAACAAAGTAACAAGACATCTCCATGCACTCCCCAAATATAAGTCAGGGCCTCTGCATGTGGGTGGTATCTGTGGAAAATGACTGAGAAAATACTGGGGAATCCCGAATAGCCCCTGGACACCCCTGGAAAAAGCGGTAGGTTAATTGGAGCTCAGAGTACCTGAGGGCTGCCTCTCGCTCCCCACCTCAGTGGGCAAGATGTGTGGGAACCCACGATGGGGCTGGATTAGGCTGGAGCCTAGGGTCTGAGCTGCCAAAGCTTTTCTTAGTGGCCGGGTCTCTCTCTAGGGAGAGCTTGTGGAAACAGAATAGAGAATTGACGGTGGCCGCAGACACTGCTGAAGAGGAAGGTCCCAGGCTGTGTCGAGGCATGTCAGAGAGGGGACCTCAGAGGCAGCAGACTAGGGGGCTCCAGGAGGTCAGTTATGTGGCTACGGAGTGTACCAACTTTAAAATGCCAGGAAAGTGAGTTCCTCATGTAGACGACCAACCGAAAAGCATCAGGGTCAGAGTCCATTTACTAGTTTCCGTTAGCAGAGGCCCGTGAGCTAGGTGGCTTATAGTAGGTGTCTGTTATTTCCCACGTATGTCTTCCCCACGCTCTGCTCCACCAGAAGTGGGGCACCTTTTTCCTGGAGGGGAATGGCTGTGTACAGCCTTCAGTGACTTGCTTGCCCACTTCAGCATGCCTCGGTTTATACTAATAACCCTCCAGCTCTTCCTGTGCCATCATCACATGATTGGCTAGAAATATACACTGTGGGAAGGAGCTGTAATGAAACCTAGCAGGGGCCTGCTGTGCACCCAGGTTAGGTTAGCTATAGGGTAAAGGAGGGCTGATATTAGTCTGGTTTACACGAGGTGGCCTCAGGCAGTTGGCCATGGTTTCTTTATATGAATAGTTTTTTTTGTGTTTGTTTTTTTGAGAAAGGGTCTCACTCTATAGGTCAGACTGGCCTTGAACTTATAATCCTTCTGCCTCAACCCCCTGGTATAGCTGATACTTATAAAAATGTTTGCAATAATAACTCATTGAACTTGACCTTTGTTTGTATTGTGTTCATATCTGTTTTTATTTCATTATTTCATGGATATGTATGTCTGTGCACACATGTGCACACATGTGTCTTGCGGAGGCAGAAGACAACTTTGGGTGTTGTTCCCCGACACTGGCCACCTTTTTTTTTTATAAGTTTTAATTGAATTTTACATATAGAAGAGTGTGTTGAATCCCTTGGGTCTGGTGTTATAGATGACTGTGACCAGCTGCCTTGTGGATTGTCTGAAAGAGCAAACAGTGCTCCTAACCGACGAGCCATCTCTCCAACCTTGTGTTTTATTTCTTGGTGAAGTCCTTAAGAACAGTCTAGCACAGAGCCTTCCACGGGGGATTACAGTAAATGCTAGCCTTTTCCTTCCCATCACTTGGGGATATGGATTCAAATTATCTGTGATGGACAGTGAGATCTGCAGTTTGTATACCCCACCCCAAACCCTGCTAGCTACCCAGATGTTGGTTTTCAGGATGAAGGACCCTGACACCCTTGTTCACTTTGGCGTCCATGGCACCTGGTACCCTTAGCTACTCAATACTGAGAAGTGAACATGTTCTTCAGTGGTAGACTGATGCCCACTTGGTGCTATTGGCAAATTCCAAGCCATGCACGTTAGCAGCTAGGCCAAATCATGTCTGCATTTCATACGAAGGACCATGCATAAATCCATACACCACAGTCTGGTCCTGCCTCTGGGCCACCCATTACTTGTCCCAGACTCCTTGTCCCCATGAGAGCTGTGGTCCTAGCTTTGCCATCAACTTCCCTGGGCTGTTTCCCTGCAGTTTCCGCCAAGAGAAGACAGACACTGTCCGCTGCATCAAGTCCTGCCGCCCCACCGATGAGGCCTGCATGCGAGACCCTGTGCACACCGTCTCCCACACAGTCATCTCGCTCCCCACCTTCCGAGAGTTCAGCCGTCCCGAGGGTGAGTAGACCAAGATGGAGGTCCTGGGACCTGCTTCAGAACCTCCTTCTGATGGAGCAGAGGGCCTGGCCTGCAGGAGCCCTTCCTTGTAGGATGAGGTGGAGGTGGCGATGCACGCCTTTCCCACCAGGGTTCCTCGGCTGCACAGCCTTTCCCTCTCTCTCGTAGGCAGTCCTTCTAGTGGGTGACACTCGTTCTGTAAATAGCATTCAGTGTTGATTTGAGGCTGGGCACTGGGGGGTTGAGGAGAGCTTCCTGAGGGAAGAGGATTAGAGGTGATTGGCCAGAGTGGGAGGAGGAAAGCAGGAACTTGCCCACAGATCTCAACTGGCAAGGGCTGGAGGTGAGTGGGGTAGTGTGGGCATTGAGGACCAGGACACTCCGATGGGTTTGGAAGAATGAGCAGGAGGGTAGACCCGAAGCTGAGGCTTTTCACCCCAAGGCTCAGAGAACCTCTGAGAGGTCCTAATAGGTGAGGTTGGTGTGTCAAAACTTCCTGGAGAATGGGGCAGATGGATAGAGTAGCCGGACAGGAAACAATGACCCCAGGAGTAACGACAACTGTGTCCTTCCTGGTTCTCCACGGACATGGCAGCCGCCCTCACATTTTTGAGTCAGACCTGGGCTGCACGCTCCTAGGTGAACCACTCTTCCTGTCACACACCGGGGTGTGTGTGTAGCTGTGGGCTTCTCTGGTCCCCAGTCACCTTCTTCTTTCTTATGCATGGAGTTTTCCTCCCTGACTCACCGTTGACTAAGTCTGTTAGCGGCCCCCCAGTGAGCTTGTGTGCCAGACTCTGAGAACATTCTTAAGAAAGGCCTTCCCTCTCCAGGAAAATGTGTGACCGAGTCATCTAGAGTGACCCCTGGGCCAGCACTGATAGAGTCACACAGGATCACTAGGCAGCAGTAGTGAGGAAGACGTAGGAGACCCAACAAGGCCAGCGATGTCCTGGGGGGAAATTCACATCCCCTACTTCCTTCCCATTGGCTCATTCTTCCAGAGAAGTCATCACAGCTGATGTCTGCCTTGTGGAAAGTGGGGTTTCCACAAACCTACACACGGGGCTAGAGAGATGGCTCAGTGGTTAAAAGCACTGGCTGGTCTTCCCAAAGACCTGGGTTCATTCTCAGCACCCACGTGGCCATTTACAACAGTCTATAACTCCAGTTCTAGGGGATCTGACACCTTCACACCAATGTACATAAAATAAATTTAAATAATTATTTTTTTTAAAAAAAACTCCACACATTTTTCTTTCCCAAGTCTTCAGCAGCCATTTTTTTTTAAACCGGACTCTCTGAACATAGCAGACAATGAGGACTACTGAGAACTCAAGAACAATGGCAATGGGTTTTTGATCCTACTGCACGTACTGGCTTTGTGGGAGCCTAGGCAGTTTGGATGCTCACCTTACTAGACCTGGATGGAGGTGGGTGGTCCTTGGACTTCCCACAGGGCAGGGAATCCTGATTGCTCTTTGGGCTGACAAGGGAGGGGGACTTGGTTGGGGGAGGGGGAGGGAAATGGGAGGCGGTAGCGGGGAAGAGACAGAAATCTTTAATAAATAAATAAATAAATTTTAAAAAACCATTTTTTTTTTGGTTTTTCGAGACGGGGTTTCTCTGTGGCTTTGGAGCCTGTCCTGGAACTAGCTCTGTAGACCAGGCTGGTCTCGAACTCACAGAGATCCACCTGCCTCTGCCTCCCGAGTGCTGGGATTAAAGGCGTGCGCCACCATCGCCAGGCAAAAAAAAACGTTTTTATGGTGCTCTTCTACCCTGTACTGACGTAGGAGTTGGTTACCCACATGCGTGCAACCAAAACACCTGGTAATGTTGTGGGTTCAGGGAATGGAGAGCGCTAACAGGACCCTCCGTAGACATCAGCTGGCTTCTTTTCTATAGACAGGGAAACCTCCCCAAGATTTTCCTGAGCCAGGCTGGCATCTGAGCGGTGGCTCCAAGGCTAAGGCAGCTTGGGTTGCTTCACAGTGAGGGTCTCTGGAACATGGCTCAGACACCACTACCCAGATGAGCCCACACTGCTGACTGGCGCCATGACCTCAGGGCAGATAAAAACAAAATGTCATTTTTTTTTTCTGTCTCAAGGCATCAGTTTCCCCACTGATAGAACAAAGCTAGGCTATGGCGTGATGGTCAGCACTCTCTAGCCTTCCACTCAGAGGGTCGGTGATTTCAGTAACATCACCTTAGGAATGACCCCTCATCACGTTAGGGGTGGGGACAAGTCTCTGGGGAGGGAAGGGATGGACCAGCACTACCACCATCCCATGCCACCCTCTTACTTGCTGCAGAGATCATCTTTCTGAGGGCTGTAACACCGCTGTACCCTGCCAACCAGGCCGACATCATCTTTGATATCACAGAAGGGAACCTGCGGGACTCCTTTGATATTATCAAACGCCACGAGGACAGCATGACTGTGGGTGAGTGCCCCTCCGCAGAGCCCAAAACACTGGCTGAGGCCATGCAATCTGGACAGGGACGACCTTTCTGCACCCTCTCTACTCCCATCAGCATCCCCTTCCCAAGTCCAATTCTGCCTGGCCTCCAGGTTCTAGCCAGCAGCCACCTACTCTAGTCTAAGAAGCTCAGCACTAAAGTCTTCTGGGAATCCACCCTGGACATGCCACTGACTCTACTGTAAACCTTGTTGGCCTCAGTCTCCCCACTTACAAAATGGGTAGATTAAGTAGATCCTGCATCTCAGAATTGAATTTCAAAGGGTTTTTTTTTTAATTTTTTGAGTATGCCAGGGCCAGTCAGCATGCCCTGGTCATTGGGAGCTGGTCTGTCTGTCTGTCTGCTATTCCCATGGTGCTGTGAGAAGACATGCAAACTGGACTTCGGAGGACCCTCCTCCCAATCTAGTCTAGCATGGGACTACCTTGACTTAGCATGCAGTTTCGAGCCACTTGCCACCCCCTCCCCCCGTGTCATCGGGTAGGAACCCTGGCCACCACTGCCCAGCCTTTCGTTGTGGAGCCTGCTGTTCTTGCTCCCAGCATGACCAGTGTCTCTGAAGGACCCATCTGTGTTGGTGGCACCTGGGTTTGGTGACAAGGAAGTGACACTGGGACAGTTGCCGGCGAACTCCCGGAGGGGAGATGTGAAGGAAACCAGGAGGCCACGCTCACTCTGTAGAGGAGGCTGTGGTTCCTGTTGCTATCTATGCGCCTTAACTTCAACCTGCTCACCTGGAAAGCCCTTTAGACTCACTCCGCCCTGTGACCTTTGTCACGGTAGCACATCTGATTTTAAGTAGTTTTTATTCGTAGAGAGTGAAAACAGTCACATCTACCATTTCTGAATTAGATTTATACTCTGAATGTTTTAAAGTAAAATACTGCACGGCAGTCCCTGCTCTCCCCCGGGCCTCAGTTTCCCTTGTCTTCTAGACTCACACTGCGGAGCCTGTGAGGTCTGGGTCAGAGCAGAGCCTTTGCTGACTTGGCCCCCAGGTGGCGCTGTTGGATCTCGGAACCTCCATCCTTGCTATCCCCCAACCCTGACAGTTGCTAAGCTGGCAGCTAGAGAAAGGGAATCGTTACTCTCCTGTTGCCAAAGAGCCATTTATAGCAACTTTACAAGCTCTTAAATGGGTTTGCATGTTGTAAACACGACTCAGTCATTTGGGGGCTCACCACCCCCGGCTGCCTCCTCCGCTGTTTGGCAGCAAGGATAATTAGTTAATTACAATTAATGGTTCAGCAGCCCTCACTGAGATTCCGAGGAGAGGGCACACAGCCTGGCTACCAGCCATCATAAGCCTCACCTTAGCTATGGACGAGGGAGGTGCAGTAGGGGGTGGTGTTAGAGCTTGGTCCTGTGGGTGACAGGGAGCATCCTGGCAGTGGCCTTGCAGAAGCCCCCTAGTGCCTGCCCTGTGGGTGACACAGTCCAGGCTGCTGTGACCACAACCCCAGGACCTGCCAGTCTATTTGCTCTCTTTTACTTTCTGAACGCTTGAGTTATTAGCTCTGGCTGGCCCTTATTCGTAGAGGTAGATGCTGCCCCTAGCCTCGTGTGCGCATACACACACACGCACATATACACTACACACACCACACACACCATACACACCACTCACACCACACACACACAACACCGCACACACACACACCACACACACACATACCACAACACACAACACAGCGCACACACACAGCACACACACCACAAACACACAGACACACACAGCGCACACACACAGCACACACACCACAAACACACAGACACATACATATGACACACCACAGCACACACACACAGCACACACACCACAACACACAAACACACACATACATACACACACCACACCTTCCTGCCTTTCCCCCAGAGATGAGCACTGCCCCATCTATAGACTGAGATGGTGTGCCTGCACCAAGCTGGCCCTCGTCATTTTCATATCTTCTATTCTCAGCTAAATCTGTCCTGGAGTGGTCAAAGCTGGGAAGCTGGGCAGAAGTGCGTCTGATGCCACCAGTGCCCATGGTGGGCTACAGTGGCACCCCAGACAGAACAACCCTGGCTGGGAATACTTTTTGGCTTCCCATCTGCTAGGTCAGAAAACTGATTGTGTTAGAACGAGGAGGCCTCATTTTTTCCAACCACTTCCACAAAAGGAGAAATAAGGGCCACTGGGGGGTGAGGGTGCCAGTCTTTACTTAGTGCCCTGGGGACACTGCTGGCCATGAAATAGCCCCAGGTGTGTGATGGGTGACCACAGGTAACCTTCAAACTGTGGGAGTGGAATGCATCAGAGGCCACGGAGAATGAGCATTCCCTTCACTGTGCTTGGTCATGGGTGCACTGATCTTTGGAATTCTAGACTTGGGCGGCATGGGGGTGGACCCCCAGCCCTAGGAAATTCCTGGGGCTCATCTCCCTGCTTATCAAGTGTCCCCGCCTTTTCCACTTCTCAGCAAGTTTGCAGGGTGTTCCATCTGCTGCACACATCACCTCTGAGATGGAGAAGGACACCAACTAGAGCAGGTCGCACTGAGTGGGGACCAAGACTGTGTTTGTGCTTGTGCTCTGGTCATAGACTCCTTCCCTGGACTCGGTTCTCAGCTCCGGACATTTTCTCTGATCTTGCTTGTAGCCTTATTTTTCTCCCCTTTTCTGCCCAGAAACATCTCTGGGTACCTGGGGATGTCCCCCCAGAAGCTACCCTGTACGTGGCTCCAGACCAGACCTCTGGGGGATGGAATTTTCTCTTGAGTTTTGGCCCGGCATGTAGCAACCCTGGGAAGGGCTTTAGCCCTCATGGCTTCTTGCCACCGCTGCACACTCTCGCCCCCGCATTCTTGTTCAGTCCTTGCAAACATGACTACTGGGAATAAGACAGCAAGATCTCCCTTGGGCAACGGAGGGAATGGAGTCAGATGACCTTGTCAGACTGTGCAGCAGCCAAACCCGGGGTCAGGTGTGTCTTCTGATTTATGTGGGACAGTGCAGGACTCACGTCAGGCCCTGCCTTAAACAGTAACCCTAAGGCTTGGCCAGCAACAAGAGCACGGTTCCAGGCTATGCAGGCCTGCTGTCCGCTGCTCCCTTCCAGACCCAGGAAGCTCCTGTGTCCCTGACAAGAGGCATGGGTCTGTATATGACCATGCAAGGGCACCTGCCTGCTCACTGGGCGTGCTGAATTCCTACCTGTTTAACCCACAGCCTGTGTGGGCACTTCCTATGAAAGGCTTCCTTAGAGAGGCAAGGCCCAAACAGTCTTCTTACATATGCAGGAGCCTCACAGTGAGTGAGCCTGCAACACACCAGAAGCTAACATTCCGTCCCTGGAATGTAGGGAAATTATCTCTACTCAGGGACAGGGGGGCAAGTGCCGGAGAGGGTCACCTGGCAATGGAGAGACCAGGGCTCACATGAGCCTAGGCTTTCCCAGAGCTGGAGTGCATAGGTGCACAGTGCTGGCCTAGAGAAAGTTCTCCAAGTTTAGAAGTCCCAGAAAAATAACCAGCAGATGAACCCTTGAGCCCCTGTGACTGTGGTATTCAGGCCCTTGAAAGTGACAAGACAGTGAAGTGCCTGAGTGAGCGGAGGGGAAAAAAAAAAACCTAAAAGGGCCAGGCTTCCTCTAATGTAGTCTTTGGGTCTTAGGGGATCAGAGAGATGCTGCCCAGGGCAGAGCTGATGCCTCTCCAAAGCCCCTTTGCATTCCTCTCTCTCCAGCTGTCAGTGAGACATGAAGAATGCTTCTCCATCCTGTGGAGAAATGCTCTGTTTAATGCCTGGGGCATGCTCAGGCCACCACAGAGCCTTCCTCTCCTGCTCCGGGTTCACACTTCACTCTGCAGAGCCCAGGCTGCAGGCAGGGTGCTTCGAGAAACTGAGCAATGACTAATGGGGAACCCTAGCCACAAATGTGAGCTACACTCACTGCCATCCTGAGTCCCCAGGCCTCTGGGATTTAGTGGGTATCTGAGCCCCAGGCCTCCGAGATTTAGTGGGTACCTGAGCCCCCGGCCTGCCCTCCACCCTGCCCCTCTGTTTTGCTAGAAGTGGGGAAAAAAAAAAAAACAATCTGTCTAGAATGAGGGTTGGCTTGGCCAAAATTTTTACTAAAACTTCACCAAAGCCAAGAGGAGACGAGAACACTCAGCTGATATGATTTGGGGGGGGGGGCTAATTGTTCTTGGCATCCTGACCCTGTACCCCATCATCCTCCGCAGTATCCTTAGAAACTATGAAAATCTCCTTATAGTTGTCTGTATGACAGCTGTGATGGTACAGACGGAAGTACCACAACTGGCCGGTGTAGCTGGGAGGTGTTTGAGGACCCTGTCAGACCCACAGCTATCCCAGCCTACTCTCAAGAGGCCACCATGAAGCCCATTTCTCGCTAGTATGTACCCAGTGGTGTCTATCCCACTGGTATCTGCCAGCAGCAGCTAGGTCTTGGTCCCATTAAATAGTCATGGGATTCTGGAGCCAAGCTGATGTTGAGGAATAAGACCTTCTCAGATCCTTGTGACCAAGAGATGAGGTTCAACTGGGAGTGAGACAAGGTTCTGGAGCACCCATTCCAATTCTCTAACCTGCCTGGTAGGCAGGTGTCTCTGCTCTGGCAGGTGCTATATCAGGGCTTGTGTAGACAATCAGCATCATGTCCTTCTGCCACCATCTGCCTGTGAACCGGCAGGCGAGGCCTTCCAGGGTGGGGAACTCAGGTGGACACTGAGGTCACTTGTGATCCAGAGAGGTTATTTGAAAGCTGAACAGAACCCTCCCAGCTGGAAACAGCTCTGCGGAAAAACTGCTGTGACCTCTACACTTCATGCTCATTTCTGGGCAAGTCCCAAGGTCTGACACTCTCTCTCTCTCTCTCTCTCTCTCTCTCTCTCTCTCTCTGTGTGTGTGTGTGTGTGTAGGACCGAGCACAGCTGTGGATGTTTATGGGGGATAATGGGCTGAGTGTGTGGATGCACGTGATTTTGTGATGTTTGAATTATGATTGGTTCCCTGCACTGGCTTGCAGAAGGCATGCTATATCGAAGTATAACATCAGAGCCAGGCCTCTTGCCCCTGGTAGTAGCCACCTTAGGAGCAGGAACAGGGTTAGGGAACTCTGCCAAGTTTTTTTCTGGAGTTACCTGGTGCTGATGCTGCTGTCACCCAGCTGTGCCCTGAGCCTCTTCATGAGTTGCAGATGCAGCCTTGAGGACAATGGCCACTCGGTCTGGCATAGCTATTAACAGAGAAAGAATGAGAAGAGCCCGTCTGTGACTTACGGCCAGCTGACAGTCAGGCCTGTAGGCCTGTTTTCTGTTGTCCTCAAACTCCTCAGTCCCTAGATGGCTTTGGGGTCACAGTTTCTCAGTACCCCTAGAAGAAGGGTGGCCTCCTCAGCTCCAGGCGCAGGAGTGGCTGGGTAAGCCCCACGCAGTTGGGAAAGCTGGAATGCGAGGAGTGAAAGACGGGCTGGCTCGCCTTGGGCACTGTTGCTGTGCTAGGTTAGGAAAGAGATATTCTGATTACAGAGTCCCTTCAGGGTGACCCAGAAAGGGACTTGTGAGAGAGGCCTTCGCATGCCAGGTACACCGAGGCCTGCAAAAATCCTGTGATGGTTCAGGTGCTGCGAGTTCAGGATCTCTAGTGTGGGATCTGAGCATGGCTGCAAATGCTGGACCCACCCGGGCTGAAAACAGAGCCAGGTTCCTGATCAGGTGGGACACAGGAAGCAGCTCAGCTAAGCCCAGGAAAGGGCAGCGCAGGTGATTCCTTCCAGACCCCAGAGGGGAGATGGCATGTCTGGGAGCAGCAGCGGCGCAGGGCCACCGACACACACCTTTCACTGACTTACAGAGTAGGTTAGAGAGTTATCTGGGCCAGAGCTGAGGTCCATGGCTGCAGATGGTAGGAAAGTGTAGAACAAGCAGACGTGAACACCACGGCGTCCCTGTGTGACTCAAGGGTCATGAACAAGCAGATGTGAACACTACGGCGTCACTGTATGACTCAAGGGTCATTGCTGAGACCTCTCTGCACAGTGCATGTAGCCTGCCTTCTGGGAGATGTCTCTAGGAGGAGAACCACCCACATGGCCCACACTGAGGCTCAGGAGGAGCACAGAACTGGAACCTGTGTCCAAGGATCTGAGCCCTGCTGGTGAGAGATGGTCCAGCCACTGTTCAGAACAGACGCTGATGTTAAACACAAAAAGTATTCCATGTTCCCGACATCACCTGAGCATGCGCGCATCACCCGCCTCATATAACACTCTCACACTCCCATCTTTTTATTTATTGCTGTTATTGTTTTGAACTAGAAGCTCGCTTTGATGCCCAGGCTGGCCTAGAACTTGTGACAGTCCTTCGGCCTTAGCCTCCCAAGTGCTAAGATTATAGACGGCCACTGTCCCAGATCCTATTCCTTCTCTTAAAGGTCACAAATATTTTTCATTTTGAACCAGGATTTAAAGTCTCATCTGTGAGACTTCTGTGCATTGAGCACAGAGTTCATCAACTAACCATTACTATTTGAAAAATACCAAGGGCTAGGAGGCTCCTTTTTAGGGTCATTTGCAATCGATTCCAAGAGGCCCTGATAAGAAGCTGATCTGAGCCGGGCGGTGGTGACGCACACCCTTAATCCCAGCACTCAGGAGGCAGAGGCAGGCAGATCTCTTTGAGTTCGAGACCAGCCTGGTGTACAAGAGCTAGTTTCAGGACAGGCTCCAAAGCTACAGAGAAACCCGACTCTGGGCTTGATTTGGAGATCTCTGCTTCTAGTTTTGTAGCTTCGTGCTGATCACACAACCTCTCTGGACCTCTCTTCTCCGTTCTTTTCAAGTAGTTCCTGCCTGTTGGGACCATAAGGATCAAGGTGGTGTGCATATTTAAACACAAGGTTAGAGCAGTCTGCCTGCATGGGCCGTTAAGACAAATGAGCCCCTTGGGAGAAGCAGTTTGGACCTCTCTGGTGAGAGCTCAGAGCACCCTTAGGTGGCAATACGCAAGGGTTTCATGGGGCAGGGCAAGACTGTTCGCTCCAGTTCACTTAGCTGCCTGGGAACTGTTTAACAGGCATGTCTGATAGCCTGGGCCAGTGAGTGGAAAACATGCCACCCATGTCCTGCCCGTCTTGGATTCTCTCACTCATGCCGAAAGGGCAGGTGTGACCCTACCCTGTGCCAGGCCCTGCACTGATCCCTGGGAAGCAGCTACATATGCGAGTCGCTCGCCTGCCTTCAGAATGCTGCCTGGCAGCTTCCCTAGCATGCTTCCATCGCGTTGCCATAGCTGAAAGTACCTGTTCTTCAGGAGTTGGCTGCGTATCTCAAGAGGGTGAGAGTAGTATGTGACAAGACAGCCATGGGCAGTCGAACGTGTTGCGCGCTGACAAAACCCTAGGGATGTCATTTCTAGCTTAATCTATAGACGATACACACCTGTACAGCTGCACACAGTGGCCCCAGAATAGGGACTTGTGAATGAAGACACTGACCTAGTTCACCCTTCTTGCCTTAGCCAGAAGAACCAAGTCAAGACCTAAAGTCTTGCTTGCCTTGGCTCTTTAGCGTCCGGTTGTCATCCCTGGTCCAGCTAGCAGGATCTGAACTGCCTCTTTAAACCATTCCCTCCTAAGGGGTTAAATATGAGAGACTGACCCTGCCCTGAAATCCAATTTGGCAGGTTTGGCCTGGGATCAGTGGGCACTGCAAACGACATTCAGAAGCTCCAACTAAAACAACAGCACAGCCATCCCTGCCCAGTGACGAGTGATTGACCCTGTCCTGGCTTTCACGGCAAATCCCAAGGATTAGGCGCCTTCTCTTCTCCGGGAGGCACAGCCCTGTCACCCGGGGCCACACCCTGGCCAGCAGCCAACTTGCTTTTCGGGTGAGAGGCCCAGCCTCCTCCTCAGTCTGGGATGGGCCAGGGCTTGACTCTGCCACGAGGCTGGCAGGAGGTGCAGGTAGGGCGGGGGTTGGGGGGGAGTGTATCTCGCAAAGGGGACCAGACAGAAGGGTAAGGAAAGGACAGACACTTTCTGTGCTCCCTGTTTTGGGGCCCCATGGAGCAAAGATGAGATGTTCCTGACGGCCTAAGGACTCTCAGAGCACCATAGGAGATGGCCCACCCCCACCATCACAGACGCAGAAGCTCAAGGTCTCCACTATCACAGATGCAGAAGCTCAAAGGTCTTCCCCATGACACACACACACCCCAACCCACAGGCATGAGGGAATTGGGGGATCTAAATGGGGCCATGACCTCTGCTGGGGGCCTACTGAAATGATGCTAAAAGGCCATAAGCAACAGCCCAAGTCCCTGACCTTGTCCAGGGAGCTCCAGGTGACCCCTGGAATCCTGCTGCAGCCTGAACGTTCACCCAATTGTGACAGTGTTGCCTTCCCTGTCAGGACAGCTCTGGGACTCAACTTTAGGCCCATAACCTAACCTAGCTGATGGCCAGCAGCCCTTGCAGCCACCACCCCAAAAGAGGAACAGATGTGATGGGATGTCCCACCCAAGCTAAGTACCACATATGCTGTTACCCAGTCACAAGAGCCAGGCAGTTGAAACTGTGTGGGTGGAATTGTCCAGGTCGCTAAGAGAGACTGACCAGCATGATACCTTCCTCACTCCTGGGCAATGGTGATCACTAAGATTAGACCTGCGGACTGGCCTGGCAAATGTCTGGAGAGTTCATCCTTTGTGTTCACTTGGTCCCTGTGGACGTGTGCCTAAGGACCCGGGGACTGTGAACTGCAGGCCTGTCCTTCTGAAAAGATGAAAGACTCGGGTCTTGAGCAAGTATCTGAGAGCATAGAAAGGACCAGAGGTGACAGAAGAGCTATATATGATCCTCTTACGCATCCCAGGGGGAGACCCCATGATGCCCACAGGTGAGTGACAGCAGGTGGGACTACAGATGGGCTTTGTGAGCACAGTTTAGAGACAGAACTTTTTTTTTTTTTTTTGGATTTTCGAGACAGGGTTTCTCTGTGGCTTTGGAGCCTGTCCTGGAACTAGCTCTATAGACCAGGCTGGTCTCGAACTCACAGAGATCCACCTGCCTCTGCCTCCCGAGTGCTGGGATTAAAGGCGTGCGCCACCATCGCCCGGCCGAGACAGAACTCTTGTATAGTCTCCAGTCAATGTCAGATGTGAGCCCTGGGAACCCTGAGGTGTAAGATATTGCTCTGCTCACCTGACCCGTCCTGCACTCATGGCTGCTGTTGACCACACCTCCTGCTGTGCAGCTGCTTCCCAGACAGCACGTCCCCATTGCCTTGTCATACCCTGGCCTGGCTGCACTGCAGAGCGCAGGAAGCATCCTTTCGAGGAGTATACTTGCCTGCTGTGGTCAAAGAGCTCAGCCTCCCCTCCTCCCCTCCTCGCGGTAGAACCAGAGACCCACTGGGTGGCTCCCTCCCTGCCAACCACGGGGCGTCAACTTTGTCTCTCCCTGCTGCCTGGCTGGAGAGATATCTGCAGCCCAGCTCTGCTCCCTCCTGCTCCTCTCCTCACAGCAGAACAGATGGGACAGTCTGTCTGCCTTTATCACTGCGGAGTTAAGCAGCACCTAGCCGGAAGCCAGGCTCCAGGCTGCCATGATGCACCCAGATCTGCCCCCCCCGCACCTCCAGCCTGTTGTGCTCACGCCAGCCATGCCCACACCCCAAAACATCCTCTCTCCTCTCTTGGACTTCAAGCACAGCATTCACCTCCTTTTCGTCTTAATAAACTATTTGTCTTTATGACACACCTCAGGCCATTCTCTGGGACACAATTGGGAACAATGCAGATGGAGGGACAGATGTGCCCCCTGCGTTGTGAACTTTTTATCCCAGTGGCAAGCAACGAGCAGTGTGATACACACAGTCCGGTGGTGACCAGCACTCCGGTGGCATGGGGGCAGGGAGGATATACCGCTCCAAATCTGGATACCGGGGACACTGGCAAAGGCCTGAGAGGTCCAGGAAATGAGCTTCGGGCAAGCTGTAGGAGGAGGGCTGAGGGAAGAGCCTGCACAAAGCCCCGAAGAGCAGAGGAGGAGTGGAGTTGGGATCTCGAAGCCACAGGGAGGTCTTGCCATGGATTTCCACTAAGCAATGCAGGAAGCTGACTGGTAGAGAGGTTTCTCTAGGTGCCTCCTGGGGTGGCTGCCACCATCCTCCAGGTCAAGGTGATGGTGGATCTAACCATGGGGGTCCAGTAGGAAGCATAGGGTGTAGACAGATAGGGATATGACTGGAAAGGCAGGTCATATTTGCTGACGGGCCAGAAGGGGACTTGGGTTTGATGGCGGGTATTTGGCTCTGAACAGCTGTAAGATACGTTGTCAGAGTGGTGACATGGTGACAGGGGAGTGTCTGATTATAAACCTTTCATTCAGTCCTTGAGTTTAAGGGGCTTGTCAGACACCCCCAGATAGAAGGAGAGGGGAAGAAGGAAGTGGAGTTGGAAAACAAAAAACAAAAACAAAAACAGATGTGGCTGGGATCATGGGATGGATCCTTTTAGGAGCTATACTAGTTAGGGCCTCAAGAGTGGATGAGCTTTCCAGGCAGTGGTGGCGCATGCCTTTAATTCCAGCATACAGAAGAAAGAGGCAGGTGGATCTCTATGTGTCTGGGGCCAGCCTGGTCTACATCGCTAGTTCCAGGATAGGCAGGGTTCCACAGAGAAACCCTGTCTCAAAAACAAAACAAAAAAACAATACAAACGAAAACAACAACAACAAAAGAGTGGGTGAGCTCATGCATGGGAAGAGGAATGACAAAGAAAGGCCCAGACTGGATACAAGCCAAGGTAGCCAGAGGTCTCAGAGATGAGGAATGGCTGGCAACAGTGGAAGAGCCTGGAACCCAGGCAGGGCTGCTAGGCTGTACCGCTGAGAACCAGGCTAGGTGAGGACCAAGGATTCACAATTGTTGGCAATACTGAGGCCTTGCTGACCTGCATAAGGCAGTTTCCATGGAGTCAGGACAGACACACTGGAGGGACCACTAGTTCCTGGATCCATGGTCTTGGAAGCACTTTTTGGAAAGCTGGGCCACAGCCAGAAAGTGACAGCAGGGATGGGAGGGTCCGGGAACAAGTTGCAGCAGGTGAGGGTTTGTGTGATTTTCTCCTCGCTGACAAGGGGGTGATTGGTGCAGCGCTCCTTTTGCCTCCGCTCTGTTTTTGAACACGCACACACACACCTCCTAGGAGGTACCAGGCCCTCACACCCATCAGGTGTCCAGAACCCTGGAGGACCTTATCAGACTTACCTTCTAGAAGGTGAGGATGAAGGGGATGCAAGCCCAGGTGGAAACGATGGGCCCTCGTCCAAGGTCCTGTGTGGAGGAGAAATCTCTGGTAATAAGAGAACTTTGGTGATGAGTGACCCCTAGGTGAAGGCGCTCAGTGTCAGCTGAGCACGGCTCCAAGTCCCTCACTCTGGGAGGCTGGGCAGGGTTTGGGAATAGGATTTTCTTGTCGTTCTAAGAAAACACCTGAGAGAAACAAGAGAGGGTTCCTTTCAGTCCAAAGTTCTCAAGGGCATGGGTCATCATGGCAGAGAAGGCATGGGGGATTATCTGAGATCATGGCTGCGAGGAAGCAGGGGTGGGCAGGGAATGCCAGTACTCAGTGACCTTTCTCCTTCTATACTGTCTGGGTCCCTCTCCCATGGATGGCCCCACCCCATCCCAGTCAGTCCTCTGGGGAACCTAGAGATGTGCTCCTCAAGTCTCCTAGGTGATTCTATATCAGTGACATCGAGTGTGAAGACTGATCAGCACGGAGAGGAAGGAGGGAAGTTTAGGAGGGGTAGGTTAGGGTTCAGATTGTGCACTTGGGGCTGTCTGTGCGTGGTTGAGTATGGGTCTGAGGCTAAAGGGCATTGCAGATAGGTCAGTGGGAGAGACTAGGGTCGAGGCAGGGACACAGGAAAAGAGGAGACAATGCCCTGCCCATCTTACCACAATTACACTTTTTTATATAAATATAAAGTAGGAGCTTCAGACGGCACATCTTTCTAGAAAGTGGCCAAAACCTTCCTTCCCTTTCTTTTGTTGAAGCCACATGGTGTGGGGGAAGGCGCAGCGACCTAGGTTCTGGCTGGAGTCTCGGTTTGCCTCTTCCTGGCTGTGTGATCTTCAGTGACTCACTCTGCCATGCTGAGCTTTAGTTCCTCCCCCGCCCCTGACAGACCTCAGAAAATGATAGTACTGGTCCCAGCCACAGCCAGCCGCGCTTGGTGTGTGAGCTGTCGGGGGGGGGGGGGCAGTGCTGCAGAAAATGCTGGTTCCCTGTCCCAGACATGGGTTGGGGAGGTGTAGACCCAAGCTGGACCCCTTCACATCTCTCCTCATGTCTCCCCGGGGCAGCTGCACCCTGAGCTGTCCTCCTCCACTTGGCTGTCTGCAGGTGTCTGCTTGATGCATCTGCTTTTGCTCACTGGAGACTCGGGGCGGGGTACATTTATAATAATCCCAAAATACGGCTGATGAGTTTTGCTGAAACATGCTGAGTGACAGTTGGTATTTTAAATATGCAGCCTAGACACCTGTCCTCCTTCCTTTCCGGCCATTATGGGGTTTCTCGGGCAGGCAGGAAAGGCAGGGTGTGGGGAGTTCAGACACAGCCTTAATTCCTGGTGTGATGGCTCTAGAATTCCAGAAACTTCTGCCGAGTTTGCTGAATGATTTTTTTTTTAAATTTACTATGTGTTTGAGTGTTTTGCCTACATATATATGTGCACTGTGTTCATACCTGGTATTTGCAGGGGTCAAAAAAGGGTGTTAGGTGCCTTGGCACTGGAGTTTTTGATGGTTTGAGCCACCATATGGGTTCTAGGGACCAAATCCCTCTCCTCTGTAAGAGCAGCAAGTGTCCTTAACTACTGAGCCATCTCTCCAACCCTTTGCTGGAGTGTTTTTTGAGTCAGGTCAAGGTGGTACACACAGGAAGCATCCATGTGTTGTGTCACACAGTGAGGTGACAAACAGCTGAGCTTTGAGATCAGTCCTACCATGGACTGGCATCCATGGCCCTGCTAGCTGGAATTTGGGACATCTTACTCTCAAAACTTCATCCTTGGCTCCCCCCTCCTCATGAATACATGATCTTCCTCACAGCTCAGTGGTGGGAACCAAATTCAGCATGGCCTCATGGAATCTTCCCGCCCCCGCCTTGTGGCCTCTTTTCCAACCCATCTGCACCCTAGTTGTGTAGTTCCAAGTCAAGGATTCTTTAATCCCCCAAATCCAAAATGCTTCAAAGCCTGAAACTTGGTGAGTGTTTAAAGCTATAGGAAGAATACCCCACACGGTAAGACTTGGTTTCACCTGCAGCATTCTGAAGGGTGTTTCCTGGTTGAGTGTGTGCAGAAGGCGAATATGAACCAGATGAACTTTATGTTCAGGTGTGGACATGTGTATTGCAAACATCGCAAAGTTCCCATTGCTTCTGGTCCCTGTGTTCCAGGAGGGAGTGCTCAACCTGAGCCCACAGCTCTCCTTCCTTCCTTTTCCTCCATGCTTTGGCTCAGGCTGCCTGTCCCAGTCTGTGGTCCTGATGCTGGGAGGTTTGCTGAGACCTGGTGACTGCTTCTTTTCAGGTGTCTGACACACGTATGGGGCAGGTGAGGGATGGGGGGTAGCCACCGAGGCCAGACAGCGAGCCCAACCCTTTGATGTTGCCCTCTCCCTCCCAGGTGGTCCCCATCTGAAATGTCAGTGCTTTAGACTGTTGGTCAGTGTTTCCCAATACTTCCGCTTGTGCGTGATGATTTCCAACTTTGTAAGTTATACTCAGTGCTTGACTATGTGGCTCCTGCCTTCCGCAGCTGTTGACTGAGCAAATCAGGCACAGAGGAGCCCCAGGATGCAGGACTAGCTGAGACCAGCTGCCTTTGGCCTTGGCTCTGCACTGCAGTAGGAGACTGATCATTGAGGAGGAAAACGTACCCTATTCCTAGTATGGCTTCAGGTCGGGATAGTTTCTTATGCTCTGCGTGGGGATGGTGATGACATGTAGCTGTCACCTGTCCCTTTCCCCAGTCAAGCCACTGTCTGTTCCATTGCTATAGCCTTGCACATGGTGTCTGAACTCATCTTGTTCGCTGAGATTCTCCGACAGCCCTGTCCACGCCATTACACTCTGTCAGTTCGAGTCACAGCATTTCTCAGGTCAGAAGCTGAACTTAGACCACATGAGGCCTTGCATGAGGTCACACAACGGACTAGCACATAGCCAGCCCGGGAAGCAGAGGGTTTGACTCCAGATATCGGGACAAAATGTCGGAAAGCCAGAGAGTCCAGATGAGCTTATGTCATTTCAAACAGTTGATAGACAACTGGATACATTACATGAAGGAGCTCAGATGGGCTCTGGGACTACCAGCCCCAAGAGACAGACTTCCCCTACTGGACCTATGTACTTTGTGTTCAGGAGCAAGGATCCCAGAACGTCAGCTTCAGGTTACATAGCAGAGTCGAGACATGAAGGTGAGCTGCCCCAGGGGGCTACATTTTTTTTCAATGGGGAAAAACAGACTTAATTATATCTCTAAGAGGTGCAGACACGCTGAGGAGGAATACCAGCAGCGCCTGGGACCTGGAGCAGAAATGCCTAAGATGAGGATTTGGATGGTTAAAGCTGTTGAACTCAGTGCCACACCCCCTTCCGTGTGTGTGTGTGTGTGTGTGTGTGTGCGCGCGCGTGTGTGTGTGTGTGCGCGCGCACACACGCCCGTGCGTGTGCACATGTTCATGTGTGTGAGGATACACATGTGATACAGGTGCATGCATGCATGATGTACAAGCATGTGCATGTGGAGGTCAGAGGACAGTCTTTCATCTTGGTCTTTAGGCACCTTGTATCTTTTGTTTGAGAGAGAAACTTTGGCCTGGTTCTCTGTGCAATAAGCTAGACTGACTGGCCATCGAGCTCCAGGGATCCACCTGTCTGCCCCCCCCCATCTTGCCTTTACTAGGTTACAGATGTATGTTGCCACGCCTGGCTGTTTACATGGGTGCTGGGGATCCTAAACCAGGTCCTCCTGATTGCAAGACAAGCACTTTATGAAGTGAACGACCTACCCAGCACCTCTTTGATTTTTTTTTCCAGAACTTTTGAAAAGGAGGTGAATACCCCACCAAATGGGACGGACATGTCAGGCTAGATGGAAGTGGGCCACTTGCTGCTACTCTGGTCAGTCAGATAAATACGCCCTTTGCCAAAGCTTTCCATAGCTCCCAGATGCTTGCAGGGCAAATATTTGTGTTTAGGTTTTTCATTTAAAACATTTTGTACAATATATTTTGATCATCTATTTTCCTGTTCCCCAACTCTTCCCAGATTCTCTCCCCGCAACTCCCTACCTACCCAGCTTCATGTTCTTTCAAAAAAGAAATCAAACTATAACAACAACAACAAAAAGCACACGCACAACAAACATCGAGTCTGTTTTGTGTTGTCCAACTACTCCTGAGCATGAGGCCTGCCCTGGAATGTAGTTGATTTTCTGTTGGAGAAAACTGATTTTCCCTTTCCCAGCAGGTATCCATTGCAAATAGGTTCTTGAGTAGGGTTGGGACTTCACAGCCACTCCCCCTCTCAGTGCTGGGACTTTTTCTGGTTTGCCTCTGTACAGGTCTTATGTGCACTGTCACAGTCTCTGTGAATTCGTGTGTGCATCGGGCTGTTGTGTCTGCAGGACGCCGTTTCCTTGGAGTCATCCACCGCCTCTGACTCACAATCTTTCTGCCTCCTCTTTTGCATAGATCCCTGAGTCTTGAGGGGAGGGAGTTGATAAAGACATTCCATTTAGAGCTAGCGGCTCCAAGGTCTCTCACTGTGCATTGCAGGGAAGTATTTCACTGGGAGAGCCTAGCTCCTTCTTAGTGTGCTAATACTATGGATACAAATGCTATGGGCAAATACAGAATAGAATCATGAGAAACAAGAAGCACAAGAAGAAGGTGGTGATAATGAACCTCAAGGGATGGTGATAGGAAAGGAACTGAACCCAGCAGAATAAGAGGAAGAAACTCTAGGCTCCCTCCAGAATTTAGAAGTCAGTTTCTGACTCCCAGGATGGGCCTCATGACTCTCAGTTTGTGACATATCCCACAATAACCCTTGGGCCCCACAAAAGGAGGGACTATTTTCTCTCAAAAAGTATTTACAGGAATTTTAGGCAGAGCATACAGAATGCAATGCTAGCTGGGTGGTGGTGGTACACACCTTTAATCTCAGCACAATCCCTTGGGAGGCAGAAGGGAGGGGATCTCTGAGTTCAAGGCCAGCCTGGTCTAGAGTGAGTTCCAGGACAGCCAGGGTTGCACAGAGAAACCCTGTCTCCAAAACAAACAAACAAATGAAGTTCTACCCATGAGGTCATACAGTGATGCACTCTTAGACAGTGTAGCCTCGAGAACTGATTTCCTTTCCTTTCCTCCCACTCTCCTTCATCTCCCTCAGTGATTATGGATGAACTCCTGCCAGGTACCTGCCCAAGCCCTGGGGATGGTAGAGTAGGCATGAACACTGTGCAATCACTGTCCTGAATGGGAGGCTAGCTGGAACGTCCCCTGAACTTGGCAGGTGGAGCATGACTGTTGAGAACACGGGTCCTTCCAGCTCTCTGGGCCCTTGTCACAACCCAATTTAAATATCAGCACCTCTGTAGAAACTTCTTCAAGTCTCCCTGCATAGATTGACCGCTATTGGGTAGATGGGTAGATGGAAGGATTACTGGAAGAGCGAATGAGATAGATGGGTTAGATCAATGGATGAGTGGGTCAGTGGGATAGATGGATGGATGATGGGTGGATGGATGATGGATGGATAGGAGTCTGGTGGATGCGTAGATGAATGGGTGAATGAGTGGATGAATAGATGATGGATGGATAGATGGATGCATGCACGCATGCATGCATGGATAGATGGATGGATGATGAATGGATGGATGATGGATGATGGATGGATGGATGGATGGATGGATGGATGGATGGATGGGCGGATGGTGGGTGGATGGTTGATGGATGGATAGGTAGGTCACTGGATGGATCACCTGACTACTGGATAATTAGATGTATAGATGGATGATGGGTGAGTGAGAAAATGGCAGGTGATAGGAAACTATGACTAAAAAATTGGCACAAGAACCAGCCGTTTATTTGGCATGTGTTGGGTGCCAGGCACTGGCAACCAACTGGGTTATTTATGTCATCTCTCATGAAGCACTCTGTGGCCTGGTTTCAGTCAGAGTGAGAGCAAGAGGGCAAAGGTCATACCTGAACTGGTGAGATGAAGGGAACCTGTTCTCTGAAAACAGTGGCGCAGGAATGTGTGGCTGGGTGGAAAGGGAGGTAGCTGGGCCCTCTGAGGGGTCTAGTGGGAAAGATAGCTCTTGTCTGAGTGAGACTGTGGCTAGTTGGAGGTGCCACAGACTTCAGGTCAAAGGGGCAGAAAACAGAAGATTCTGGACCAGCAGGAAGGGACACATTCCTTGTGCCTGCACCCACACAAGCTCTTTCTTAACCCAGGCAGCATCTCTGGCTGCCCTTAGTCATCTTTCTTGTTACATGCAAAGATCCTGAGCCACTGCAGGCTCTGAAAGTGACTCATATCAGTGATGAGACCTGGCACTGGGATGGCCTCTAATCTGCCTTTCCCTGAGGCAGAATGTGCTTTGGTGAGTGAGTGAGTGAGTGAGTGAGTGAGTGAGTGAGTGAGTGTGTGTGTGTGTGTGTGTGTGTGTGTGTGGTGCTGGTGACTAACCTTCACACTTGCTGGGAAGTACTCTAAAACTGAGCTACATTTTCTGCAAACTTTATTCTGAGACAGGATCTTCCTAAATTCCCAAGCTGGCCTTGAACTCACACTGAAGCTCAAGGAGGCCTTGAACATTGGAGCCTCCTGCTTTCCCTTCCCAAGTAACTGAGATTGCAGGCCCATGCCCCCAGTTCGGTTGGTTTCTGACTTTGAAGATTGCTGGTTTTATCTCTGTCCACAGAAAATAAAACTGAGGCTCAGAGCAGTTAAGCAGCTCCTCTCATCCAGATTGGCCACACTCAATCCCTGTGCCCCCATATGTGAGTCCTCTCTTACCTTCTCTGGCCCAGACCCGCCCTCCACAACCACCGTTGCATTCTCTACATTCTTTTTAAAAATCGTATGTTATTTAGTGCATGTGTGTGCCCACACTCATGTGGATGCCCAGAATCAGCTCTCAGGAGTCCGTTCACCCCTTTTACCAGGGGTTCCAGGTATCAAACTCAGGTCATCAAGCTTGCATGGCAAGCACTCTACCCACCTTGCCATCTGACCCACCCTCTCCACATTCTTATGTTGTCTGATGTCAGGCACCAGTCACGTGCCCAGACGTGACTATGTGTCTGAACTGTGGACTCCATGAAGAGTCCCATGAGTATCCAGGAATGCTCACTCAAATAAGATAGATTGACATGTATGTAACATGTAGATTAACCACATGGCCAACATGTAAATATTATTGCCAACATGTAACTATACCATGATCCTTATCATTAAAGATTTTATTTAAGTTGGGCATGGTGGTAAATGCCTATAATCCCCAAAAATGGGGTCCAGAGGATCAAGAGTTTTGGGTTATCTTCTACTGCATAGTTTGTTTGAGGCCATTCTGGTGTAAACTCCACTCCCACAAAAAGATAAGATTTTATGGTGTTCATGTTATATGGTAAAATCTCATATATCATTATAGGCAACAAACAATGTATCTGTATCTAAATTATATTTTAACAAGATATATAAATTACATAAAATATCAGTATTATGTAAGATATATACTTTTTAATTAAAAAAAACTGTGTATATGCATAAGTCTGTATGTAGGTATGTGTACAGAAGTTCAGAAGAAGCTTTGGTTCCTCTGAAGCTGGAGTTGTAGGCTGTCATGAGCCACCCAGAGTGGGTGCTGGGAATTGAACTTGGGTCCTCTGTAAGGTCAGTACGCACTCTTAACCATTGAGCCATCTCTTTAGTCCCTATAAAAATGTATTTAAATACTGCTTAATAGTGACAAAGCAGGGTCTGATCTGAGCTTGTGGATATTTACGTCCTGTAATGGGTCACCGGCTCACAGGCCTATCAGGTTACTCTTTGAGCAAGGCTCATCTGCTTGTCACACTATTCTTTGAGCAGCAGCTTCTTAGCCATGGGCAGAGTGATAAGGATACTCCGTGCTCTCCGATGGCTAAAGTCACAGTGGCTGGGAGACATCCCGTTGGCCTGGGACCTAGGGAAAGGAACAGTATCATGCATGGATTCATGCTGCCAATATTGTAGTCTCTGCACTGTGATCCCATCCAGCTGGCAGGCAGACCCAGCCCAGGGAGTGGGGACAGGAGTGCTCTGGCAATTGGTGCCCATTGGCAGGCAAAGGATAACCGTCAGCTTTTGAAAGGAGCCATATTTGTGTATAGGCCTTCAGAGGAGGAAGAGTGCAATGCTATGGCCATGGTGGGGATGAGAACAGGGTGCTGACTGCCTGGAGGTCTGTGCTGCCCTCTTGCCAAGCTAAAGCCAGGTTTGTTTAGGGAGAAGTCTATAATTCCACCCTGGCCACTGCAACAGAAGCCCAGAATGCCAAAGGGAGGGTGCTGTGTCCAGTGTCTCCTTCTGGGCATGAACTTGAGGGTCCCGATCAGGAACTAGCCATAGTGACAGAAGCCATCATGACCCTCAGTTCTCCCCAGGCCTCTGCTGCCCACCGGACACGGATGGCTTGAGGCAGGTTGCCTCTTGCCCAGTGCTCAAGCCCACAGCAGTCTCATTTACAGAGACCGGCCTGAAATTAGCTGGTGGCCATTTCTCCATACAGGATTGTGATGCTACACACTTTATGTTCACTTTGGAACTTTTAAATTGTGTGTGTGTGCGTGCGTGTGTGTCAATCAGTCTGGAGGGAGAACCAGTGTTGGCAGATGATATGCTGCGGTATCTGGACTATGTGCGGCATGAAGTCCAAGGACCTGTCGTGTAGGAACTTGGAATTGCTCTTCCGGGAGTAGCGGATTGAGGACCCTCCCCACTTTAATCTTCAGGTGTCCAGGGGTGAATTACTACTTTTCTTTTCTTCCGAGTGGTCCCTCTTAAGATCTCACAGTAAGGAGAGAAGGGTATATTGGGCCTCGACTCCATGCCAACCTTTTCTAGGGCCTTTGAAACCCTGTCAGACAAATGGCGGTAGAGCAGGAAAACCAGGCTCCACTAGGACAAGAGAGCAGGTCCTGCCCCAGACCTGCTGATCCTCAAAGCCCAGACTCACTGCTTCCTTCCTGTTCCAAGCTGTGTGTGACAGAAAGGAGGTAGTGAGTTCACTGTCACCTGTCCCCCGTGATGGGAAACAACCCAGAGTGACCAGGTGGAAGGGGATGGTTACCCTGGCGATTTAAGCATCTGCCTTGGCTACCCCTCTAGTCTGGAAATTCCTTAGGGAACCCCCTTCCCAGATACTCATGTTGCTCTGTGCCTGCTGACATCCAACACCATGCCTTCTGCTCTCTCTCCAGGTGTCGTGCGCCAAGTGCGGCCCATCGTGGGCCCGTTTTATGCCGTCCTGAGGCTGGAGATGAACTACGTGGTAGGGGGCGTGGTCTCCCACCGGAATGTCGTCAATGTGCACATCTTTGTCTCTGAGTACTGGTTCTGAAGGACTGGTTTGCAGCACAGCCAGGGGTGCACCCCTCCCCCTGGCCGGGTCCTTGCTGCCAGGGACTCCCAGGTGCCTGTCTATACCCCTCGGGCACCCTTTAATGTTTCATGTGGGTTTGTAGGACCACATGCATTGAGCTGAGCCACATCAGTAAGTCCAGCTGATGTATTGTGGTGTTTAAGCATCAAGTCCAGTTGCTCGGCTGTGTGGTTGAATCCTTGCTTTTTAAATGCAAAGGCTGAATCTTGTTCCCTTTCCCTGCCTGTGGGCTAGGCCTTGCGAAGGACCAAGGAGAATCTGAAAGCATCAGTCCATCTGAAAGTTAAAAGGTGGCCAGTACTCTCCGAGACTGCATGAGGATTGACATTTTGGTACTTTTTTTAAAAAGAAAAAGAATCAGGCTCTGTGTGTTTCAAGTTGATGGCTGCTATAGAGTGGCTCATAAAATAAATATACAATAAATTCTTCCCAGGAGCAGTTGACAGCATGCCTCGGGGCACTTAGGAGTTTTGTTCAGAGAAGGAGGATTCTTTGGTAAAGATGTGAGCTGCAAAGTTTGTGTGTGGCCTGGTGTGTCCTTCGGGGTGGCTGATGTGTCCCCGCATGTTTGTGGGGGTGGCTGGTGTGGCTTGGTGCATCCATGGGGGGTGCTGGTGTGTTCCAGTGTGTCTGTGGGATGGTTGGTATGGCCCTATATATCCGTGGGCATGGCTAGTGTGTACCAGTGTATCCACAGGGCTGGCTGGTGTGTTCCAGTATATCATAGGGGTGGCCAATGTATCCCAATGTATCTATGGGGGTGGCTGGTGTGTCCCATTGTGTCTATGGGGATGGCTGCATTTTGTACCCTGCAGCCACCATTCCTCACAGGGGGAAAATAAGCTTTTGGATCTTCCTGACAGCCTGATACAGACTCCCCAGATGGGGCTTCTGCTAGCTCAGGGGTCTTCCAAGAGCTAGAGGACTGCAAATCTCCCCCAAGGCCATTTCAAAGCCTCTCCTGCTGCCAGAGTTCCACGTGAGACCAGATCCAGGCCAGATGAATGTACCGGTGAATAAACACCGCTCAGCATCAGTGACGGGCTGGGAAGGGCTTTGGCACCAGGCTCCTCCTTTGTACTTCCTGATCTTGTCTCACATTCAGTGCTTCTTGTCCTGGGCCCTGACCCTCACTTGAGACCTTGGCCAACCTCCGCGTTTGTCTTCCTTGGAGGTGTCAGTGCAAAAGGTCTGGGCAACTGCACTTGGTATTGCAGCTCCCAGGAACATGGACCCAGCCTCTGGGAACCCTCAGTGTTCCTGGGGTCATTTGCTGGGGTCACTGTTCTGTCCAAACCATGCCTGACCACCCTGACCCTAGTGGGACTAGACAGTCCAGGGAGCATCATGTCAGGGGCGGGATGCACAAAGGACATTTGCAGAGTCTCAGTGGAAAAGGGAGATTGGCGCTCAGCGGTTAAGAGCACCGGGAGAACTGAGTACAGTAGCCAGCACCCACATGAGGTGGCTCACACTGCCTGTAACTCCAGCCCCAGGGGATTTGATACTCTCTTCTAGCTTCTGTGGGCATTTGTATATGTATGTATAAACACACACACACGCATGGAGGCAGATTTTTCTTTGTGCTAACAGCTCACAAAAAATGACACGGAGAATTATTATTATTATGAAATCTTGACCTTAGCTTAGGCTTGTCCCACTAGCTCTTGTGACTTAAATGAATCCATTTATATTAATCTGTGTTCTACTACGTGGTGTTACCTTTTTCCTATCCTGTTTCCTCTCCATGCCTCAATGGAATCCCACCTTTCTTCTTCCCAGAGTTCTCTCTGCCTGGAAATCCTGCCTATCTCTTGCCTAACTATTGACCGTTCGGCTTTTTATTACACCAATCTCAGCAATAAATCTCCACACAGTATACAAATATCCCACAACATACACACACACTCATAGATTAAATAATAAACTTTCTCCTTCCTTCCTTCCTTCCTTCCTTCCTTCCTTCCTTCCTTCCTTCCTTCCTTCCTTTCTTCCTTTCTTCCTTTCTTTCTCTCAAAATGGAATCTCAAGGAGGAAGGGCAAGACACAGGAGGTGTGTGAGTCCTTGTAGGTTACGTGTAGTCTGAGGACCAAATCTGCCCTTCCAAGCTCAGCAAAGGAGATTCCTTGGAGCCTTCTCCTTTCTTCCCAGTGGTTGAATGGTGGACTGGGAGGACTGAATCACTGGCTCTTTCAGAGAAGGGAACTTGTCTCTGTTTCTTCCATCCATTTCTCTGTCTGTCTGTCTGTCTGTCTGTCTGTCTGTCTGTCTGTCTGTCTCTTTGAGCACTTGATATGTATGTGTGATTGTGTGTGTATACGTATGTGTGTGCACAAATGTGTATGTGTACCTGAGGCCAAGGGACAAACTTGGGTCTCGTTCCTCAGGCACCGCCCACCTTGTTTTTTGAGACAGGCTCTCTCACCTGTCTGGGGCTCACCACGTGGGCTCAACTGGCTGGCCAGAAAACCTCAGAGATCTGCCTGTGCCCTCCAGTGTTAGGATTACAAACACCTCCTTTATGTTTACCTAGAATCTGGGGTTTGAACCCAGTTCCTTATGCTTTCATGGCAAGCACTCTTCCCCCAGCTATCTCCCTACCCCACTTTCACTCAGTATATAGCCATTAGTGTGGGAGCTGCTATTGGGGGACCAGCCAAGCCTCCTGATGTTGATTGGTTTGCAGATAAGCATATGACCCAAGATGTTAATCTCAGTCCCTGGGGCAGAAGAACAGTCAAAGGCGGGATGAGGGCTAGGAGCTGTCAGGTGGGAGAGCAGAATGGAAGGAAGAAAACAGAGTGCTGACCGTGCCCAACTCAGAGATGGCCACACTGGGCTGTGGTGGGGCTGGCAGGTGTCACTGCTGTCCTCCTAGCCTGTTTCTGCATGTCCAAGGGGAGATGTTAATCCCCAATGGCGGGAGGCATGCCAGAGCTCTACACAGGAGACCCCTGCCAACTGTGAACTCCTGTGCACATGCGTGACCTTACTTTCCTTGGCTTCTGAAGTAAAGATGATGGAGACAGAGGGGAGCAACATGACTGACAACGGAGCTGCACTAACGAGCTCCAGGAGCCTGGTGACTTTGCAACATTAGTCTACATTTCTTCATCATCCACGAGAGACATGGTGGACAGGTGTGTAAACTGCACACAACCCCAGCTATGCACATCTCATACCACACCCTACGTGGAGCTTACGGTGTTCCCCTAAGTACCCATTATTCTTAAAAGACATTGTCAGGGTCCCCAACAACAGTGCACCCTTCTTAATTGCCTCCTTATAGACCTGGGGAGATCCTCTACATGGAAAGCACTTTATAAGCACGAGAGAATGAACACACAGAGGCACAGGGTCGAATCTTTTGCTGATCTCGTAGCATGAACTGGAAGAGAAGGTTCCAGAAAGGTGTGTCATAGTGCCTTAATCTAACAGAAAAGCTAGCTGCTTTGAAGGAAGCTGAGTTAGTCGCTCTTATAAAGCACATAAGAAAATCAGTTGGAAGATTTATCTAGGCTCACAGTTTCAGAAGTTTCAACCTGTGCCCCATTGGCGCCATTGCTTCTAGGTCTGTGATAAGGTAGAGCATATGGCTGGGAACCAGGAAGTCAATAGAGGAAGAAGGATGGGAAAGGCCCTTAAAAACATGTCCCCATGACCTACTTCCTCTACCCAAGACCTCACCTCCTGACATTCCTACCACCTTCCAAAACACCATTTAGGCCTGAATCCTTCAATGGATTCATCAATCCTTTCTTTGATGAAGTCGTAATCCTCATGATCCAGCCACCTCCCACAGGCCCCGCCATGCAACCCTGCTGCACTGGGGACCAGGCCTTCAACATGGAAGCTTTGAGAGACATTCAGTAGGGAAATCCCAACAGAAAGGAACCTACCAAGCTTCTCTCAGGAGCTCTGTGGCATGAGTCAGAGACACGCTTGGGCCAGCCTGTGTCTCTGAGAGTGTTGATACACACACAGGAACCAGGAAAGGGAAGCAGAGAGAAACCAGCCCTCCCACCCCACAACCACAACCCCAGTTGACCGAACCAAAGGTGGAGAACCTGCCTTTCCGAGGCCCAGCAAAGTTCTTGGGTCTGCTCTAGCAAATAAACATCTGAAATCAGCTGTGTGATTTTTGTTTTTGTTTTTTT
>NC_022017.1:25888207-25901433 GCF_000317375.1 Microtus ochrogaster | reverse complement strand
CTGGGACCCTCACCCGAGTATCCAGCCCCTCCTTCCAATCAGTTGTACGCAGTTATCAATTCAGCTCTAATTGGGTGTAGCCTTGGGGCTTTGGGGCAAGTATAGTATATATTCTGGGGAGGACTAGGGGAAGGAAGGAGGCTTCATCTATGCAGTTGTATGGGAGTCATCACCCATGCTGGGTGCAGACCTCCCAGTGTGGCTGCTGGAGGGTCACCCACACTTTTGCCTGTAACACCTCATCCATGCTCTGTAAGTAAGTCTAGTAAAGTCATTGGTTTCCCAGAGGGACCTTTGGTTGGTCATTTGGGATCTTAGAAGGAGGGGCTTAGTTGCTTTCTTAGTGCCTCTCTGAGAGAAAATTCCTGCAATGATACAGCATGCTGCAAGAATTTTGCAGAATGCCAGACCACGTAGCACCTAGAGTCTGCTCTTGAGATGCTAGGGGTTTAGTTGCATTTTGAAAAGATGGCAACAAGGTAGGACAGAGCAAGATAGCAAGGAATAACAATGTATCGGCCTAGGACTTTGCAGGCCTGAGTTCAAGTTCAGCAGCCACTCTCAAGCTCCATGGCCTGGGGCACGTGACACTCAGTTTTGGAGCCTGGGGTTTCTGTGCAACAGCAACGTGCAGACTTCACAGGGGGATGTGTGGCCAAAAGGAGATGATGACATAAAATGCTTAGCAACAAGACTGTTGCACCCAAGTCTCCAGTCAGCGCCACTGTCACTGTAGACACATGGGACTTGTTCCATGAGGCGACACAGTTCTTGGCAGTCAATGGAGGCAAGGGAATGCCAAGAGGATTGATGGCTGTCATAAACATCCACTTAGGTGTCTGTCGCCTGCTGGGCAAGGAGCACCATGGGCAGGGACTTGTTTTCCAGGAAGGATGGTTTCTAGGGAGGCTTGATTTATTTATTTTATATTTATTCTTATGTATATGTGTATGTGTATACCACATGTATAGGTGCCTAAGGAGACCAGAAGAGGGTATTGGATGCCCTGGAGCTGGAGTCACAGCTACCCAACATGGGACTGAACTTGGGTCCTCTGCATGAGCAGCGAGTGCTCTTAACAGCTGGGCCATCTCTCCAGCTCCCTAGGGAAGGCTTCTTACTGCTCACTGTTCAGATAGTCCAGTCTCGTGCACCTTGTTAGAAATTCTTTCTGAGTCTAACAAATATACCGTCCTCATCCTCTCCTCTCTCATAGCTTTAAGCCTCATTCAGAAATAGTTCATTTGGGGGCTGGAGAGATGGCTCAGAGGTTAAGAGCATTGCCTGCTCTTCCAAGGGTCCTGAGTTCAATTCCCAGCAACCACATGGTGGCTCACGGCCATCTGTGGTGAGGTCTGGTGCCCTCTTCTGGCCTTCGGGCATACACACAGACAGAATACGGCCTTCGGGCATACACACAGACAGAATATTGTATACATAATAAATAAATAAATAAATAAATAAATAAATAACAGAAATAGTTCATTTTAAGAACCAAAGACGCAGCCTGCACACCAAGCTCAAAGTACTGACTTCCAGCTCTGTGCATACTTTACCCATCTACTCTTTGAAAGATGGACATTGCTTGGCAACCCACGTGGACAATGGGTCTATTCCCTCTGGGCCCAATCTCGGACATCCAAACCCAGAACCACCATGTTCCCAGAAAAGCAACCCTCCAGATGACACCCTCTCCATGGCATCAGAACAGCCAGGCTGGTGGGGAGAGGTGGAGCCACTGGTCAAGGACAGTTATGTGACAGTGCCCTGGAGCAAAGCCCATTGAGGACATGCTGAGCCAAGCTCACCCCAAGGCTACTCTGGGACCCTAGCTGTGGCAGACACCTGGAGTCTCAGAAGTGAGAGAGGACTGTTTTCCACTTGGCAAAATAGAAGTGTCTTATCCCAGCGCCCATCTCCGCCATCTGATGCTTGGCTCTTCACAGCCTCATCTAGATAATTGCATAATTAATTATGTGCAGGTGATTCACCCGGAGGAGGTGGTTACACGGAGTGGGGGCCCAGGCTTCCAGGGCCCTGGAAAGGCGCCACACAGCCTCTATGCAGACCCCATCTTGAACGTGCCTGCCAGTGTGTTGGGGGACTTTGGCATACTCATGAGACCCCAAGGGGACAACCCTGCTGGAACCTAGTGGCCTTGTCACCTTCTGCTTACACTGTGGGCTTAAGTCAAAGACTGCTCCTCAAAACAGCTCTGCAGGGTGCTTGGGATGAGTTGGCCCCTCAGCCCAAGGTTGGAAGGAGTCAACCTTCCCTGGGGGGCTTTGGCAAGTCTATTTCCTGGATGCTTCTGGAAAACAATGCCCATGATTTTTACTTCCCCCTCTACTCCACGCCATATACCTCTTCATTGACCATAAAGCCACACATTGGCTCGGGAGTCCCAGGAAGGCAATCTTTAAAGGACTGGACCCTGGTGGACAAAATGTTGGGAAATGGTCCCAGAACAGACTTGAGTCTTGGACTTTCTTCTCTTCCCATGCTTGCCTTCTGTTGCCTCACCAAGGCTCCAATCTGGTGCAACTGTGGTGTTGGGAGGGATTTGGGCATGGAGGCGGTCAGCTCAGGGTCGCTGTCTGCTTAGCATCCATCCGCAGAACCCAGGATCCTTTAACACCATCTAAATCTCTGCCAATGATCTCAACGGGATCAAGTTCCCACGTCCTAAATGGGTCCAAGTGGTTATGGGAGCCAAATACAAGGTAGCATCCACAGATGACTCTCATGCGTGTTAGGCCATGAGGCCCTTGCCAGCTGCACCAGGCCCTTACCCAGCTGTCTTACCTCAACTACTGCTCCTGTTTCGGGGGCGTATGGTGATCCTGGCTCAACATCTATTCTGTACTTCTTTATGTAAAGTCACTTCATGCCAGAGCCAGATGTACAGCAGGGCTATTTCTCGCTGAGTGGGGCACACACATACGCGCACACACACTGCCCCCGCTAAGCCAAGAGTTTGGTTTGTTGCAAAGGAATCATCCCCATGTTATTTTTTCCACATCACTTCTCCAAATTAGAGGAGCTGCTGCTTGAAACTGCTTCTGTTGAGCCTCCCCTGAGCTACTGGAACCTTCCAGAAGCCTTGCTTGGGACACTCCAGAACACTGTTCCCAGGTGCCAACAAAGGAAACTTCAGTGTTCCCCAAGGCGGCATCCTGGTGCCTGCCTGCATGGATGGGACTTAATGGGCTGGGTATCTCTGCTGAGTAAGGAGAAGCCCTCAGCCTGGGATGTGGTGCTTCTGAGTCCCGGGTGCTTTCCACAGTTCAGACTTCTGCGCCAATCAGTTCTACAGAGTTTGTTCACTTAGGAGAATGCAAGGAAGTTTTGCTGTTGTTGTTTGGGCTTGGTTTTTTTGTTTTGTTTTGTTTTGTTTTTGACTATGCGCCATTCTGCCAACTGTCTGTTGCTGGTGGAAGAGGACTCTGGGTAGTCTGTGCAGCTGGAGTGTGGCCTGGCTGGGAGGTGAGTGACTTGGGGAAGGGTTCTTCAATGCTCCGGTTTAGCCATGGAGGAATAGGGATAGGAAGGGAGCCAAGCCTCAGCTTCTCCCTAGCTGAGACCTGAACTGCAGGCTCCCATGGGTGACAGAGTCACTTCTAGCAGGGGCTGGACAGGAAGACACCGCATGCTGGACCAGGGCAGCTGTCTGGGAAAACTCCAGCACTTGGTGTATGCCACCACAGCAACACAACACTTTCATATCAATATCAATCTTGCCACTTAGGCAAGGGCAATGACGAGCCTCCGAAACCCAGAGATGCCTCCAGAGCAGGGCCCTTCTTACGCAGAGGCCCTCGGTTCCTGCCTGCAAATAGTGTTCCCCTCAATCTCAGAAATAGCCGTAGGGCATTTATTAGTTCAAATCCCTGAGCATACAGATGGTCAGAAATTATAATAGCACATGTGCGCGCTCACACACACACACACACACACACACACACACACACACACACACAAAGTCTACAGGCAGAAACAAAGACCAGGACTGGCCTCATATTGCTTTGGCCGGTGCAGTAAATCCCCCTAACCTGGGAGGTCACAGTCAATGTCCCCAAGGAGGCAGTTAGCATTGTCACTAAGAAAGAGCCTCGCCTCACTTCTCCCTGCCAGACCAGCCCCCCAGTCTGGACTCCAGCACTTCTTTGCACCCCTCACAGATCCTCCCAAAGGGTGTTCTTCACCCATGTCGGTTTTCTAATCTGCAAAATGGGCCTGATAATTACTACCCTGGAAGTTGTTTGTGTGAACAAGGTAAGGCTGGGCATGTTGGGCACGGCACGGCACCTGTGCCCAGGGTGGGCTCGGAAAACAGCTGCTCCGGTTTTCTCCTTTCTTCCCTTGGGACCTGCTTTTGAGGTTCCCAGGAGATGACACTGCACATCCCCATCCCCATTTTTTAACTTTTGGGGGACTAGAGAGATGTCTCAGGAGTTGAGTAGGCTTGCTAGTCCTTCATGAGGCTGAAGTCATATGGACTACAATTCAGACCCTGCACCTAGTCTGCATAAGAAGTTAAGTGTTTGGAACATACCTGCAACTCCAGCTCCAAAAGGGCAGAGACAAGATCTCTGGGGTACGGTGACTTTCAGTCTGCCAAAGAAAACACAAGCCCCAGGTCCAGCGAGAGACTTTGCCTCAAAGCAATAATAGAGAGTGATGGATGAGGACACCTGGCACCCTTTTCTGACCTCCACAGGCACCTGCACACACTGTGCATGTACACCCCCCCACACACACACACCAATAAACGAATACTTTTATACCCTTGTGTTTTCTCGTGTCTCCTATGTAGCTCAGGTATGGAGGAGCCCCAGGTGGACAGAAAGAAGGAAACACAGTGACCACCCTTAGGGACTTAATCAGAAAGGATTTCTGAAGAATGGTGGCTTCCTCCGGCACAGTGGAAACCCCATCTGTCTACTTCAAAACTTAAGATTTGTTTTCTTGCCTTTTCTGCAAGAAAGTCACTAGGGAGGCTGCTGGCTTTGAACTTGTGACGGTGTTCCTGATGCTGGGATGTCAGGCACCCACTTGTTTTCACCACTTTTACTTCTGTCATTTGGCCAGTTATGCACCAAACTGTTTAAGATACAACTATTTTTGATTTCACATAAGAAATAAATAGAGCTGGGCAGCGGTGGCGCACAGCTTTACTCCCAGCAGAGGGAGGCGGAGGCAGATCTGTGAGTTCAAGGCCAGCCAGGTCTACAAAGAAAATTCCAGGACAGCCAGGGCTACACAGAGAAACAGTGTCTCGACAAACCAAAACAGTTTGACTTCAGTAAAGATCAAATCTAAACCCAACGTCCAGTTGAATAAAAGCTACTTAACAGTTTAATCTTACTTCTCTCATTTCTGACCTCATTTCCCTGCTCTATCATACTGTTTAAAGTTTTTTTTTTAAAAAAAATTATGTGTATGGGCCTTTTGCCTGCCTATAAACATGTGCATTTGTGTGTGTGGGCATTTTGCCCACATGTGTATGTGTGCAGAGTGCCTGTGACGAGGCCCAGAGGCCAGAAGAGGGTGTCAGACCCCCTGGAACCAGAGCTGGAGATGGTTGCGAGCTGCCGTGTGGGTACTAGGAATCAAACCCAGGGATCCTGGAGGAGCAACCATACTCCTGATCACTGGGTCATCTGGCCATTTCTCCGGCCTCTAAGAATTCTTTAAAAACAGAACCGAGCCAAACAGATCAAGGTCTTACATGGCGGGGGTGGGGGTGGGGGGTGCGGGTTGTGCTCTATCACTGAGCTACAGTCCCTGCCCTAAACCACACTTTTTCTTTTCCCTTTTCCTTTTTGTCTTTTTTTTTTAAATAGTGGTTTTCTGTGTAGCCCTGGCTATCCTTCTATTCTTCAACTTGCTCTGTAGACGAGACTGGCCTTAAACTCAGAGATCTACTAGCCTCTGTCTCCCAAATGCTGGAATTAATGATATGGAACACTACACCCTGTTTTAATTTTTATTTTTGAGATAGGATCTAACTCCTGTATCCCAGGCTGGCCTAGAACTCACTATATAGCCCAAGTTATCCTCAAATCATGCTGCCTCAGCCTCCCTCAGCTGGGATGATAGATGTGAGCTACATACGAGGCCTTAAAGCATATTTTTAAAGGAAAGACGTCTTACAATTTCTTGCAAAATGGAGGCATGAATTAGAAATAATTTCTGGGTAAGATAAAAGGATTATCATAAATCGAGATCACCTGACTCAGACGGGTGTGGTGGCTCATGCCTGTAACATCAGCATCTCCAAAGGCAGCTTTATCACAGTGAATTTAGGGTCGATCTGATTCACATGGCAAGTTCCAGGCCAGCCAGTCCTCATATGGAAACCCCATCTCAAAACAAGGCACTGGTCAGATGGCTTAGCAGTAAAGAGTACTTACCATGCAATCATGAGTCCTAAAGTGGATCCCAGCATCTATGTAACATGCTGGGCACCTAGCACACACCTGTAGCCACCATTCCCAGGGTAGGCAAAGATAGGAGGATCCCTAAGGTTTGCTGGCTTTTAGCCTTGATGAAAAAACATGAGCCCCAACTTCAGGACAAGCCTTTATCCTAAAGGAACACCAGAGAGCAATAGAGGACAACACCATATCCCCTCTTCTGGTCATCTTGGGAACCTACACACATGTAGCAAATACAGAAGCACATAAATAAAAAATAAATCTTTTTTTTTAAAAAAAATAGAGAAAGACTGTAGAGATGGCTCAATGGTTAAGAGCACTGGCTGTTCTTGCAGAAAACCTGGGTTCACACACAGCTACTCACAACCTACTGTTAACTCCAATTCCAAGGGGGATCTGACGCCCTCTTCTGGCCTCCGTGGGCACTGCATGCATGTGGTGCACATAACCCACATTCAGACAAAGCATCCATACATATAAAAATAAAACATCAAAGGGAATTCTGACACATGCTGCCTCAGAGATAGGCTCTGAAGACAGTGTGCGTGTCACACAGGCATCCAGGACAAATTCTATGTGATTCTACCTATATGAGGCTCTTAAATTAGTAAATTCACAAAGACAGAAGGTAAAATGGGGTGGTTCGGCGGCTGGAGAGCTCTTTAGAGGGGTTGGGGAAAGTGACCGTACTGGGCAATGGTGGCCAATGTGACCAGGCTTCATGCTACTGGACTGCACATTTTCACGGAAATAATTAAAGTGAGTTTTATGTCATACATAGTTTACCAGTTTTCCAATGGTTAATAAGAAACAAAGGAAAAAGGAGCCAGGGAGACAGCCCAGTTGGTAAAGGTCCCTGCTGCCAAGACTAATGTCTCGAGTTCAATCCCCAGAACCTACATGGTAGGAGAGAACCTAATCCCACAAGTCATCCTCTGACCTCCATGTGCACGCAGATACACGTGTGCACACGCATGCACACACGCGTGTGCACATACACACAAAAAATGTTTAAAAAGTCTTAAAGAACTTCAAGGCTGTGGGCCACTGTGAAGTCCATGTTTTGCAGAATATTGTTCAGGCTTCATCTCCACCACTTTTCTCTCAGCAGAGGGACTTTGTCACAGTCTCCATGTCTTGAGTCATCTGTCCTGCTGCCAGAGTTCATCGTTCCAGATATCTCTGAGGACACATCCGCGGTACCAACACTGGCTTGCTCTCAGCCACAGTCTGTGCGCTGCTGCTGGAATTTGATGGCCCTGGAGCAGAGGTCATGTGTGAAGCGGCAGGACACAGGCCGACTGCAGGAGGTCCTCAAGGCTGGCATAGGCCTATGGAAGACAACCCCATCAGGCAGTGTTTGGCAGCAGTTGTCACCCCTGGTTTATCCCTGGCCTTGGGCTGTTCACACTGCTTCCCTGCTATTAGTCATATTAAGTCATCACCCACAGTTTTGCCTGTTGGCTGTCGGGAGAGGAGGAAGGTGCCATTTGAACGCAGATACACTGAGCAAAGACAAACAGAAGCCATCTCTTTCTGGAGAAGAGGATGGCAGGAGACGATGGCGGTGTGTCATTGTGACAGTGATTGCCAACAGATGGGGCAAAGGAGGCTTCATTTTCCCAGGACATCGCAAGCATTTGCTGTCATCTTTTCCTTCTTTGGCGACCTTGGGAGCCAGGGACTAAGGACAGAGCTCAGTGGTAGATAGAAGCCCAGGCAGACAGTCAGCTAGGATCTTCTGAGGTCTGACCAGAGTCCTGTGGCATGACCCGGAAGAGAATGGTTAGCTGGAAGCACTGTGGAGATGTAGTTTCCCTGGCAACGCTGGTTGGACATTTCAGATAAAACCTTATTCTGGAGACCCAGTTCTGCCCTGACAAGCTGTGTGACGAGGGCAAGTGCCCGAACCTCTCTGAGATGGATACAGAGACAATGGTTATGGAAGCTCCTGGCACATTGCACAGGACCGTGTAGGAATGTCCTATACCAGGGGAGACCAAAGTCTTGCTGACGCAGCCATGAAGGAACAGTGAGCCTTTTGTAATTGGTTGGTTTATCCTTACGTAGATAGCAGAAGGCAGTGTAATGTCCCTATGTGTGAAGACAGCGCAAGTAACAGGGAATCTTATTGTGGAGGAGACGTTGCAGATGCCCGTGAAGAGATCGTGTAAGCTACAGCATCCCTGAAGGGGACAAATGAAAGTCTCTAGATCGTCAGATTATCACTTTATTATTAAATTATCGGGGGGAGGGGTGGCAGTCTGTGCATGTATCATGGCACATGCATGGAGGTCAGAAGACAACCTTTGGAAGTCATTTCTCTCCTTCCATCATGTAGGTCCTGGGGATCAAACTCGGGTCAGCGGGCTCGGTGAGAAGCCATCTTGTCTGCCTCAGATCGTTTTTAAGTACCCCTCCATAGAGTTTCCCTATGTTGACGAGACATCCTTCAAACTTGTAGCGGTCCTCCTGCCGCTGCCTCCCCTGTGCTGGGGGTTGACAGGCATACATCATCATGCGTGGCTTGACCTCCCTGGTTTCTGAGGCACACACGGCTAGAAAGTTCCACCTCAGCTTTTCTTTAGCTGCCTCTCCCATGTTCCAGAATGTTTGCTTTCTTCATCCTTCAATCCAAAGGCTCTTCTGATTCCCGTTGTGATTTCTCCTCTGGTTATTCAGAGATATGTTCCCGAACGCTTGGGGAGTCTCCTATGGGCTTTCTGTTATTAGTTTCGTGTTTAATTGCACTGTGCTCTGAACACAGTGTTGTGGGAGTTCAGCCCTTCGAGATCTGCTGAGACTTGCTCGAGAGCCCAGCACGGGGTCTGTTTTGATGAACAGTGCCGGGTTTTATCAATCCTCTCCCACACTGGTACCGCTGACCCCCAGCCTGTAGCATGCAATCCCTCCTTATTGCCCCATAGAGCTAATATTTTGGATGCTCATGCAGCATGTGCCCTTTCCTGCATCCTCATGTCTCCCCGCAGCCCGTGCTCCCCTTGGGAATCCCGCCTTCCCACTGGAGAATTTGTTTGGGGATCCTGGAGTGTGAGCCTGCAGGTTCCAGTTCCTCTCCCAGAAAATGTTCTTGAGACCATTTCTGCTTAGCTTTCCTTTCTGAAGAGTCTCTCCTTCGAAGAGGTGGAGCAGGGTCTGTTTGCTTTGTCAGCAAGTCCACGATGTTAGTCCATTGTCTCCTGAATTCCAGAACTATGAAATACTTCGCCAATTTGCATGTCACCCTTGGGGGCCATGCCATCTTCCATACATCATTCCAATTTCAGTCCCTGTGCTGCCCAGACAAGCTTGCAGCAAAGTCTTTAAAACATTTATCCTTGTTCCCCTCCATCCCCCCCCCCCACGCTTCTCTGTTAGTTCCTTCTTCTAAATGGTGGGTGCGGGGAGAAGCCATGCATCCTCTGGGTATTTTCCTGCTGTGGGTCCCCACTCAGGTCCTTAGGAAATGCTGCTCATCTCTCTTACAGGTCCTTTCAAGAGGCAAGGCAGGGCGGCGACAGAACCAAATCCCCTTTTACTCCCCAGTCGAGGGCAGGGAAGGTGTTTGTTTGGAACGAGGACAGAAGCTCTTGTTTGATGAGAGCCCTCCACACACCCAAAGCCACACCGGGGACATTCCAGACATTTCCTCACTCCGGCCCAGCTTCAGAGGCAGGTGTGAACAGCACATTGACAGACAGGGTTCTAAGAATTTAAGCCACCCCCCTCTCCACACTTGAAGCAGCTGAGGCGGGAGTCAAAATCCTAGCCGGCATCTTTGGAACAAGACTTTAGAAGTACATGGGTATTCCCAACCCCAGCCTAGCCGGGTTCTTTGAGCAGAAGGGTATATATTATGTATCCTTGTGTGCAAAATGATAGCACCCCGCCGCCGCGCGCCCCTGCTCACTGTATGCTGGCTTCCTTAGCCTCTTTGTGGTTCTTCAAACATTCCAAAACCTGTCTGACTTCTACTTGCTGTTCCCTTGACTAATAAATACCCTTATCCAACTTTCCCCACAGGTCTTAATTTACACGCTCCTTGTAAAACTGTGCCTCTGGCTCCTCCTCCTATTTAAATCAGGTCCCCTCTGTAACCTTGTGTCACTGACTTTCAGTTTTGCCCTTCTAGAACTTGCCATACTTTGTAGCAAGGTTTTTTGACCTGTATGTTTAAGCTCCCAGGAGGTGGGGGCTCCTCTGTGTTGAACCTGCCCCGTGAGTTCCTCATGCTTTGGTAGGTTCACACTGTTTGTGCCCTTCCTCTTCACACCTTCCACCCACCATACTCCTCCTCCCCTCCCCGGGAGCAGTCAGTTTCTCCCCCTCTTTCTGTCCTGATTCTAGTGGAGACAAGCCAGGGAATTTTCTGCAAGCTGCACAGGTGACTAGCTTGGGTGCCCGGCATGACTGTACTGGTTGGATCACAGCAGGCGCCTGGCAACCAGAGGGAGAACATGTTCACCTGAGTCATCTTTGGCAAGGGCACCTGGGCCGGGATGAAACACACTTGTGAGGATCTCCTCCTCCTCAACGTGCCCCCCCCCGTCCTGCCGGATAACGGAGTCCTAGGGTAGTTAACTTAAGACACTCACGTGCAAAGACAGCTCATTTTCCCAACTTTCCCAACCCCAAGAAGTTCTGTGTGTTATGACTTGGCCACAGTTTGTTTGTGGGATGTGAACGTCATACACATGTGTCTTCCTAGCCGTGCACATGTGTCATTGTTCCTGTTTGTGTGTGTGTGTGTGTGTGTGTGTGTGCATTGCAGGTGGAGGCAAGGGCTTGACGTCAGGTGTCTGTCTTTCTCTCTCTCTCTACAATATCACTTGCTGAGACAGGATTTCTCAATGAAACTGGAGCTCACCGGGCCTGTCCTGCCTCTTCCTCCCCTATAGTGGGATTACAAGGGTGAGCTACTACATCTAGCTTTTCTCATGGGTGCTGGGAATTAAATCCAGTCCCTCATGCTTGCTAAGCACTTTACCCATGGAACCATCTCTCTAGCCCCTTCTGAGTCTTCTAAGAGTTCTGAATCCTAAGGAATGGAAGCTGGTGCTGGCTCACAGCTGTGCTTGGTTAAGCAAGCCCTTCCAGAGTGCTTTGAGTTTTTATTGTTGTTTGGGGCCTCCTCCCTGTTTCCCCAGAGCTTTGGGTGGAAATAAGCATCAACCATGGATCTCCACCCCAAGTCCAGTGATCTTTATTTGCATTTTTGTATTGAGACAAGGTCTCTCTGTGTTGCCTAGGCTGGCCTCAAATTCCTGGACTGAAAGGGATTCTCTTGCCTATACCTGGTTTTCAAGGACTTTGTAGTAATTGATAAAAACACTGCAGACTGCACCCTGCGGACATCATGCGTCTCTCCTCCTTCTGATAGTTATCATTGTTTAAATTTTTACTTGACAACTAAGGCATCTGAGGCTCCAAGCCTTGCAGGATGTGCATCTCCGGGGTCCTGTTCAGAGATCTTGACTAAAGGAGGAGATAAATATGAGGGAGACACATACACACACCCAATGAACCGTCATAGATAACAATTATTAAAGGCATCGCAATTCAAGAAGGCAGACTCTGCTCCCTTCATGGCCCTGGAGGTTTGTTGATGGCGAGGGCAAGGCTGTATTTTTCCACTGGGGTTGGTGGTAGGTGGTGGTTGTGGTGGCGATGGCTCCTGACATGGCTCACTCCCTGCAGCACGGCTGTCACAAACATCCCCTCTCAAGGGGGTGGCATGGGAGGACTGGGTCTCACCCTCAAATTCCTTGTCTGGTATTGTAAAAGGAAACAAATGCCACACCCAGGTGGTAGCGTCACACACCTATAATCCCAGCATTTGGAAAGCAGAGGCGGGAGGATCTCTGAGTTCAAGACCAGCTTGGTCTACAGAGTGAGTTCCAGGACAGCCAGGGCTACACAGAGAAACCCTGTCTTGAAAAAAACCAAACCAAGCAAAACAAAACAAAAACTGCCACATAATGAATCAGAAATCCTGCTGCAGGTCACGGACTTCCAGAAAGTCATACAGTACTCATTCTAGCAGCTGGAACACTTCTGTGAACAGATGGCTCAGTTTGCCTCACCAGACCTGACCCAACCTTCAGGTGACTCTGGAATTGTTCAAGAAAGACCCTATAGCAAGAAATTAACAACAGGAAAACAGCAGAGTCATCATAAGTCAGGAGTTAGTGAAAACAAATAAAAATAACATGATGACAAAGCAACTCTAATTATGCACCAATGGTCTACAGAGACAGTGCCTAAAGTAGGCTCTTTATATCCTCCAAAGAGCCCCCTCTCCATGTATTCTGTCGTTCTTGAGATGCCATATTGGAGACACACTGAGTGACATTCACAACGTAGCTAGAAAAATGCAACATAACACAACATTGTTGAAAAATGGCTCCAGGGGCTGGAGCCACAGCTCAGTGGTGAGGCGCACTGGCTTTTCTTGCAGAAGACCCAGGTTGGATTCCCAGCACCAATATGGCATTTTACAGCCATCTATCGCTCAAGTTCCAGAGGATCCAAAGCCCTCTTCTGATCTCTGAGGGCACCAGGCACTCACATGGCACCACAGACATACATGCAGGCAAATACTCAATCCCATAAAATATTTTAAAAATTTAAAAAATATATTAAAAATGGCCTTTGGGCCTGATGTTTAGCTCAGCCTAGCTTATGCGGCCTGGGTTCTGCCACCAGTACAAATAGGTAGGTAAGTAGGCAGGTGGGTGGAGGGAGGGAAAGTAGTTGGAGATGGAGAAATGATAGATAGATAGATAG
>NC_022017.1:25873299-25887272 GCF_000317375.1 Microtus ochrogaster | reverse complement strand
GTTCCTTGCTCGTGCTCCCCCTCCTTCTGCTCCTGATTTGGACCTTGAGATTTCTGTCCGGTGCTCCAATGTGGGTCTCTGTCTCCTTTCATCGAATAAATAAATTAAAAAAAATGAAAATGGCTCTAATGGATAGGGTTGTGACTCAGGAGCAGAGAGCATGCACACTGTGCACAGGACCCTGGTTTTGACACACTCCCACCTCCAGCACCACATAAAAAAATCAAAAAAATCTTAACTAAATAAAAATGGCTCTAAGCAGGTAGTGTCCTCAGTAAGAAACACAGACTTCAGGAAAGGATGGACCTGAGCCCATGAGGCAGCCACATACTCCACACCTGTGTGAGTCTGAACAAGTCTCTCCAACTCTCTGGGGTCATTTCCCGGTGGATAAAACAGAAATAATGAGGCCTACCTGCCTAGCGGTTAGTGTGTGGGTTAGAGAGGGAGAGCCTGGCGGGGTGTGGCTGCACAGGTGTGAGCAGGCTGCCTTTGTGTGGGTTTGTGCTCTTACACCTTAGCTTAGGTTCTCCCCATTAGCTATGCTATGGGTCTGGACCACCGTTTTCTGCTTGGTTCTGTGCCCACTACAGCTAAACTAACGAAATACATGAAAAAAAGTAAATTAGATGAAAATGGCTCCAATGAGCCTTCCTGAGAAAATGATATCTTGGGCTGGGGAGGTGGCTTGGTAGATAAAACACTTTCTGTGCAAACATGACAATCAGAATCTAGGGACAAGTCAGGCAGGCATGGGCAGCTGCCTGTAACCCCAGAACTCAGGAGGCAGGGACAGGGATTTCCTGGGGCAGAGGGGCCACCTAGACCAGCTAGAATAGGGGACTCTGTGTTCAGTAAGAGCTGCTGTCTTGACATAAAAATGTCAAGAGATAAAGAAGGACACACAATGTCAACTTCAGGCCTCAATGTGTGTGCATACACACATGCACGGAACACTCACACACACTTGCCGTACACACAAGCAAATATCACACTCGAATGCATATACCAGAAGAACATGTGACCATGTCAGGGGTCATTCATTGTTCATTCATCCAGCAGTGTCAGGAACCCAGGATCATCACTAAATCTTGACTTAGACAAATGCGCAGAAGGTTCCAGTGTTTAAGATGCCTCCAGAGGCCAGGAGGAGCACTCACCTGGACTCTCAGCCCTCGACTGAAGCAGGAGGAAGGAGAATTTAACCTAAGCGACATAGCAAGAGCCTGCCTCACAAAAAAGAAACTTTTAAGAGTGGAGTCAGGGCTGTGGAGTGGAGGAAAGCCTGTGTCTGGGACAAAGATGCCATAGGCAAACTAGAAAAGTGGAAGGGACAGAGGACCCGCCAGGGGTGATGAATGCATTCGGACATGTTTGTCAAGTACATGGGCCAGGACCCCAATGGGGATGGACACCAGATCCCTGCTGTGATCATCAAAGTAACCAACACCAGAACCTCAGAGGTGTGCCCAGCTGAGAGAGCACTATGGATGTGTATCTCTGAGATGATGGCAGGAGACCCAAGACACTGGGGAGGAGCAGGATAAGCCAGAGGGGGCTGCACTAAAACTACAAAGAAGTTGGTATCTGGCTAGGGTTAGCATCTAGATTATACAGAGAACTAAACAAGCTAAAGACTAGAACACTGGCAAAGATGCTTGCCACCAAGACTGACAACCTAAGTTCACTCTCCTGGACCCACATGGTGGAAGGGGAGAACAGACTCCTAAAACTTGTTCTCTGACCCCTGCATGTGCCATGCACACACATGTAACACACAAACATGCAGAAATAAAATTATTTTTTTAAAACTAAATACCAAAATAACAAGCCAGTCAATAAATGGGTTAATGGAATGAGCAGATAGACCTCAAAAGCTAAAGTACAAATAACCAATAAACACATAAAAAAAAAACTGTTCAACACCTTTACCATCAGAGAAACACAAATAAAAACTACATTGAGATTCTAAGTAACCCTGGTCAGAATGGCCCTTAGGAAACTGTGGATGTGGGTAAGGATGTGGGAAAAGGGAACCATCATGGTGGGAATTTAATCAGTCTAGCCACTATGGACATTCCTCAGAAAGCTAAAAATGACCTACTTTATGACCCAGGTCTGTAAGTCAACATGTCACAGAGACACAGCATCAGCATCCCCTGTTACACTATTCACAGTGACCTAGTGTGGCAGTTTGAATAAGAACGGCCCCCATAGGCTCATAGATTTGAACGCTTAGTCATCAGAGAGTGGCACTACTTGAGAAGGATTAGGAGGTGTGGCCTTGTTGGAGGAAGTGTGTCACTAGGGGTGGGCTTTTAGGCTTCAGAAACCCAAGCCAGCCCAGTGGGGCTCTTTCTTCTTCTCCAGCTGCCTGTGACTCTGGGTATAGAACTTTCAGCTACTTCCCCACCACCATGTCTGCCTGGGTGCCGCCATGCTCCCTGCCATGATGATAATGAACTAGGCCTCTGAAACTGTAAGCAGATTCCCCAACTAAATGTTTTCTTTTGTAAGAGCCTTTTGGCCATGGTGTCTCAATCCAATAGAACCGTGCCTAAGACACCAAGTTGCAGAACCAACCTAGGTGCTCATCGACAGGAGAATTGATTTTAAAAAATGTAGTTTATACACAGAATGGAATATTTTTCCACTATAAACAATAATGAAGTTGTTTGCAGAAAAAATGGATACAACTGGAGACACTCATATTAAGTGAATGAAGTCAGTCTCAGAAAGATAAATATTGCGTTTTCTCTTATCTGTGGGCCCTGGTCTTTACAGATACATAGAGTATATATGCAGATGACATGGAAGTTGAAGCTTAGCTGTCTAAGGGAATGGAGGGGGGAGAGAGGCGCGAGCAGGGGGTGTGACGGGGAGAAGCTCCATAACAATGTACCTGTGTGGGAGTCTTGTGTGACTCTCTGTGACTGCAGAAAGTGAGGAGGGTGGACCGTGACAGTGAAAGAGAGGAATAAAGCCGCAGCTCCCGGTTGCCCAGGCAACAAGGCCCGTCCTACATGACTATTAGAATAAAAGGCCATAGAGGATGAGGTAAGCTGCAATTAGGGAATAGTTCACACCAGGTCTGCCCTTGAAGCAGCTAAGGTGTGGGAGAGGGTTCGTGTGCAATTGACAAAGGAGGCCACCCTCCATGATCAGTCTGTGGGAGCCTAGAGTCCTCAGGGGTCCCATATCCCATAACTGGGGTGTGATGCCATGCATAGCGGTGGTCCAGGATGCAGAGCCCAGCTCACGACTGAAGGAGCAGGCCCAGTGCTCCACACCCACTACAGGCATCTTCAGGTGAGAAAACACAGGCACAAAGATTATAGCCCACACAGCCGTCTGTGACAGAGGCAGATCTGACAACTGGTCTCTGAGAGAACGCCGAAAGCCAGTTTCCAAGCAGGGTGTAGGGGTGCAGAAGTATATTTCCAGTTCTTAGGAGGCAGGAAGATGGAGAGTTTGAAATCAGCCTGCTCTACAAAGCAAGCGCCAGGACAGACTGAGACACACAGTGAGGCCTTGTGTCAATAATAGCAAGAGGTCTGGAGGCAGCTCTCAGAAAACCCGGAATGGTGCAGTGCCTACCCCAACAGGTGACCCCACATGTAAAACACAGGATTCTTCTCCAAAAAATGAACCCCTTAGAGAGACTGAAGAAAACAAGGATTCATCAAACAAGAGCAGATAACTCCGAGAAAGGAGCTCACACAGACATACGCACACACGCATGCACATGGTGTTTGGTGGGTGCCTGCGGTGAGGGGACAAAGTAAAAAACAAAGAAGCAAGGAAATTGCTGGAATGGAGGAAGCAAGAATGAATGAAGACAGTGGAGAAGGAAGGTGGTCCAAGCTGAAGAAAGCCAGCCATAGCCTTGCATGCACCTAGGCACCCTCTACAGGAGGACCTAATCGCTCCTTCCCCATGGGTCAGGGCACAGGTCGTCTGCTTTTCCTCTGGCTGACCCCACCTTGAAAGTGACTCCTTCCTCACCGGAGCGGTAATGGAGAAAAATAAGAGGCATTGTGTTCTGGCTCACAGCCCCGTCCATGAGGGCAGGTGGGGGGGAGGGGCAGATGCCAGTGTCTAAAGTCCTGATTGATTGTCTGTGATTATGGCCTAAATTCAGAACATTCAGGTGAGAGCGGGGTGCCTGTGGCAGGCTGGGTGACCCTGATGTAGGAAGCTGCATCCAGAGTGCTAACTGGAGTGGCTTGTCCTCGGGGAGGACTGCACGTTTGCCCGTGTCCCACACTTCCTGTGTTTGAACAGTGGGGCATCAGCCTGGAGGGGATCGCAACGATAAAGGCTTTGAAGTCACAGAAGCCTGGGTTGCAGTTCGGCTTCCTCCATGTCTGGCTGTGTGACTGACATATCTCTGGGACTTTCTGATCTCTTATTTCCTTGTATGCAAATAAGGGGATGATTTTACCCACAAGGCCAAGAGACTGCCATTCTCATCCCCCCTAAAGGAAGGGCTCTTTCCACACACAGCAGCGCCTGCCTTCTGAGGGGCTAGCAATCAATCCTGGATCAGGTGACTGCTGTGATTTGAATGAGAAATGTGCCCCAAAGGCTCCTTTAGTCGAATACTTGGTCTCCATTTGGTGGCAGTGTTTGAGAACCTTGTGGAACCTTTAGGGAGTGGTGCCAAGCTTGTGACTGGAACCTGACCCCACTTCCTGGTCTCCCTCTCTACTTCCTGTGTGCAGGTGAATATGATCTGCCAGCTTCCTGTTCCTGCAGCTATGATTTCCCCAGCATGAGAAAGTCTCTGGAACAATAAACCAAAAATATACCCTTTCTCCCCCAAAGTTGTTTTCCTGTCCTGGGGTTCTGTCTCAGCACCAAAAAAGAGACTAATGCAGACTAACGGCAGCCACATGCCGTGTGCACCACAGGCAGGTGTGCTCCTGAGGCCCCCTCTGAGTTAGTGTCCTTCCAATCACCCTTTGTGCTAGTGAGGAAACTGGGGCACTAGGAGGTTGAACCTTGGAGTCTAGGCCAGAAAGCAAGAGCACCAGAATGTGCTAGAAGTGAAGTCTACAGGCCCTTTTCACCCCTATGCTCTTGGGGTGAAATATAGCCACAGAAGAATGATGCTCAGGTTCAGCCAATGAAGGACTGCATACACCATGGTGACCCCACAACCCCGGGGTATATGAGAAGTGCTTACACCATGCTACACCAGGTGTAAGCATGTGTATACTCCGTGATGTTCACACAGCAATGATATCACCCAACAAGGCAGTCCCTCCCATATGTACCCGTCATTAATCAACATAGGACTGTCTTGACCAGGGTCCCATCATGCTTTAGAAAGCTCTATAGGAATCAGGTAAGGTCGTACACACCTTTAATCCCAGCACCCAGAAAGCAGAGGCAGACAGATCTCTTTTAGTTCAAAGTTAGTCTGGTCTGCAGAGCAAATTCTAGACCAGTCGGGACTACAGGATAAAACCTTGTCTTTGTCTTGTTTGTTTTTTTCAAGACAGAGTCTCACTATGTAGCTCTGGCTGTCCTGGAATTACTTTTTTGGTGTGTGTGTGTGTGTGTGTGTGTGTGTGTGTGTGTGTGTGTGTGTGTGTGTTTTACATTCTGTAGCTAGGTCTCAGCTACAGCCAGCAAGCCAAGAAACTCTAAATACCATTTGCTGGTAGAAGAGGACTGGTGTCCCATCTATGTGTGTCTTGCTGGGACTCCGGGAGTGTGACAGATGCCGTCTATGGATTTAACCAAGCCAGAGGCTGAGCAGCCAGGCCAGGAGCATTACATTTCGAGCATTCTCTTTCCTGTCTAAGCCACATGGACTACACAGCCCTCACAGTCTTTCTTGGGAGACACAGATATGAATTCAGAGACTGAGGCAAGGTTTGACCCTCGGAGTCTGTGGTTTCCTCCTCTGCATGTGATCCAGGAGGTCTGGTTAAGTCGTGTGAGAGATGGTATTGTCAGCTGTGTTCCTGCCGCGCTGCCCCTCTACAGACAAGCTACCTTACTCTCTGCTGTTGAAGACGCTACACCCTTTGATGGTAGGACACAAAGAAAACAAGCTGGAACGGAACTGGAAGAAAAGTCGACAGGCTTACCCAGCTACAACCCTTTGAGTTACAACAAGGACTGGCCTGGCTAGATGTGACCATTGGTGAAAGAGCTGCGTGTACGTTGTGGAGGTGATGAACTGCGTTCTGATTGATTTGAGGCCTCCTCTGCAGGAAGGAACATGTCTGCTACTATAAACCTGGATAAGTCCTGGCAACTGGAAAGATCATAGGCCCTAGGCGGAACTCACGATTATTATTTTAAGTGGACATGTGATCCAGCTACCTTCTAAATATTCACGTTTATACCTACAGACTGTCGATGCTCTCAGCCTTTCACAGAAAAAGTTATCACAACAGGCAGTGATTCATGTAGAAACTCATAACAGATTGAAGGACGGAGTAAAAGGGGGCAGTGGAGGGCTGGGCCCTAAATAAGTCATCTGTATCACCCCTTCTAAGGCTGAAGGAACTTCAAGGAAGAGGGAGAAGAAGGAACAGAAGAGCCAGGCGGGAGTTCTGCTGCGAAAACACATCTCTGAGGGGCTGGAGAGATGGCTCAGCGGTAAGAGCACTTGCTGCTGTTGTAGAAGGCCTGGATTCAGTTCCCAGCACCCACACTACAGCTCACAGTCACTTGTAACACCAGTTCCAGGGACCCCTGTGCCCCCTTCTAGCCTGCATGGGTACCAGGCATGCACGTGGTACACAAACATACATATAGGCAAAACACTTTTACATACAAAATTAAATAAATCTTTTCTTTAAAAATATGACTTCGGGGGGGGGGTGCCTAAAGAGATGTCTCAGTGGTTAAGAGGACTGGCTGTTCTTCCAAAGGACCTGGGTACAATTCCCATCACTCAGATGACAGCTCATGACTGTCTGATGCAATCACACAGACATTCATGCAGGCAAAACACCAATGGACATTTTTTTTTAAAAAAAGTTAAAAACCAAAGAAACAAAAATGTTTTATAGACATGACATGGCCATTGCCCTCATTAACTCACCACAACTGTGGTTGCCCCTCCAAGACCCACACGAGACAGGGCCTGCCAACATTTCATCACAGAGGAACACATGAGGCCCCGCCGTCCCTGGGGGAACTATTGACAGTGATGGCTTAGGGAGGAACCTCAGCTTCTTGAATGGTGCAGCTGCTGTTGAAGTTGCTTGGTTTTGCCCATGCACTAGTAAATACCCTTCCATTCACGCTCATGAATGCAACCCCAATTACACATGGTAGGTCACATGTGGGAAAGGCCATCAAAGTAGGCATGCAGGGGTGGGGTGCTTGGAAGAAGAAGGGTTTGAGCAGGAGAAGGGGAGAGGAGAGAGGACCATGGGGTGAAATGATATACCGTATTCTGTGTATGTGTGAAGCCATCAAAGAGTACATTTTTAAAGCGTTGGGCAAATTTTTTAAGTGGGAAATTTGAATGGAAGGAGATAGGGTTGCCTGGTTTTGGGTTTCTCTACAAACACTTCAATCCAGCTGGGTTCCCCAAACATCAGTGCCTCAGGATCAAGATCACACTGTAGGAGTAAAAGAACCAGAAATTTTCTATGTTTTTTTTTTTTTTTTGTTTTTCAAGACAGGGTTTCTCTGTGCCTTTGGAGCCTGTCCTGGAACTAGCTCTGTAGACCAGGCTGGTCTCGAACTCACAGAGATCCACCTGTCTCTGCCTCCTGAGTGCTGGGATTAAAGGCGTGCGCCACCACCGCCCGGCTCCAACCCACTCTGGTTCGCAGCCTGAACCTTTGGATCCTGAGCTCATTTCAGAACACATGGCACCTGTCACCCACCCAAGTGGACCACTTCAACTTTAGCGTTCCGTTTTCCCGTTGTGTGACTCTGATCACCTTCACCTATGAACGTGGGTGTTAGACCATCGCCTCCTAAGTTTCTGGTCTTAGAAGGGAACTCTCCCGTGTCTCCCACAGTTCAGGAGGGATAACAGGGCATCATAGGCAAAGCAGTTAATGCTAGGGAGTCACAGAATCTGAGCAAGAGAACGTCAAAGGCTGCACTAGACCTGTGACTGTCTCCTGACCTGGGTGCCTTCCAGGACCTTGTCCCAACCCCAGGAAATGCTTTCCTGCTTCTTTCCGGCTGCATGGAGCCTGTTCTCTGTGTTCCTCTCTGTGTTACAGCACCCTATCATATGCCTGCCTAGATCCATCTATCCATCCAGACTAGAGGACTAACCAAGGCCAAGGGCTGTGTCTTAGCCTCCGAGGACATTCTCCTACGTTATCACCCTCGCCACTAAGCCTTGCTTTGACCATGATGGCTGCTTCTCCCGCAGCTCTCAAAAATCTAACAATTGAAGCCTGTTCATTGAGAGGGGTGAAAATGTCCTCTCACTGGGTGGTTTCTCGCTTCTCAGTAAATCGAGAGTCCTTCCTGGGGCTCCTATTTCTTGGTTCTCCATTCCCTAAGTTGAAAATCACCAAGTCCTCTTACAAGGACATTTTCTTTTAATTATGTATAGGTGTGTGTGTGTGCATGGAAGTACATGCACATGAGAGCAGGTGTCTTTGGCGTCCTAGTGGAGCCAGGTCCTCAGCAGTGGAGTTACAGATGGGTGTGAGCTGTCTGGTGTGGGTGCTGGGAACCCAGCTCTGGTCCTCTGGAAGAGCAGCAAGAGCTCTTAATTGTACTGAGTCACCTCTCCTGCCCCAAATATTTATTTTCATTTTATGCAAATGAGTGTTTTGCCTGAGTGTGTGTAAGTATACCATGTGTGTGTTTGGTGTTCATAAGAGCCACAAGAAAGCATGGGCTATCTTGGAACTGGAGTTACGAGCAGCCTTTAGCAACCATGTGAGTGTTGGGAACTGAACCCAGGTCCTCTGCAAAAGCAGCAAAATGCTTTTAGACACTGAGCCAGACTACAGGAATGTGTTCACAAGATACAGGAACTCAAGGAAGGATGCTGAGTTGGGTGCGAGTGTTAATCTGTATCTCTTCTATTCTTAGATGTCTATATTCATGTGTGTGGCCAGATTCCTTTGTGAACTTGTGCTGAGGAAATTCAGCCCACTGACGGTTAAGCTATTGTGAATACACAAGCGTCTAAAACTTGCTCTATCCAGAACTTTCTATCCTCATCAGCGAGCACTCTGTGAGCGTTTATAAAGTCTGTAACACTGTCTTGCACATGAGCAATGGGATTACTGACTTTTTTAAAAAAGCAGCTAAGGAAATAAATCAACATTGTTGTTTGTTGGTAAGAAGCTGATGGTGTGTGCGCGTATGCACACTCATGTGTAAATAAATGCAAAGCGTCGGAGAGAGCAGTGGTGTTTGGCTAAGACTAAAGGCACATTGAGAAGGAAGGTGGTGGAATTAGATGTTGATACAGTAGGCGTTTCAAATGTCACGCCTCGGTGGTAATGGGAAGGAAGGGAAAAAAAGACAAACGGCTCCTTTAGAACATATCAATTTATCATTTTCCCATTGGTAAACACTGAAAAGAGCAAGCGAGACTGTATGCTTTTCCTTGAGAGCTGCCCTTTGGTTCCCAGAGCGATGGAGTTTGGTCTGATGTCAAGGTTACCATGGAAACGATGTATGCTTATGAGCAGCAAAGCAAATAGACATATAAGACTCGGGTAAATCATTAATTCATTAATATTATTACTGATGGCGTCTGGAGAGACTTACATATTCCTTCTTTCTTCCAAGCTCTCAACAGCTTTCTTTCATCACAAAACAAACACTTGGATGGCCACTTTATGGATAATTATTCCCTCTTTGCCTCATACTCCAGAGACGAAGAAGGGCCCGCTTTCGGATCTTAATGGATCAAAGGGAATGGTAAGTCAGGACAGAGAAGTGTGCTTCACGGGTTTTCTTGCTTGCTTTTTTAAATTTTTTCTAATTGATGGCTGTGGTTTTTGTAGAGAATAGAAAATGCATTAGGAACAGTTTGACTTAATCATCAAGCCCCTTCAGGTTTGACAAACAGGCTTGAATAGGAGGCAGCCACATGGCCTGGCCTACGAGCATGTCTGCTTCAAAGAAATCTTTTCCCATGATTGGATTTCATGGCAGCAGTGTAGGCGAGGGGGAGCTGGTAAGAGATGCCAGCTTCAGGGGCTGTTGGGGTGCAGAGATGGCTGCAATCGCCGCCAGCCGCCAAGCCCCCGTGAATCCCTGTATGTCTGGGACAGTGGAGCATAAGGTTGGCCCATCATCAGGAGGCTATTGTTGTGACAGGCACAAGTGTCCAGCTTTCTGTCATTCCGGACCAGCAGGTTACAAGGAGTTGGTGTTTTCTCCTCTTACAGCAGAGATCAGCAATGATGGAGAAGCAAGACTTGCATGTCTCTCTTCCCCTCTGACTCTCTTGGTTCCCTCATATGCCCCATTTCTGACTATTGCCTTCTCCCATCAAGCCTCCAACATCCGTGATTGTGGCACCTAGATTTTTGCCAGCGAGGAGCAATTTGGGGTAGCAGAGAGGGCTGGCTAAAACACCACATCCATGGGAATGACCTGGCGCTCTGCCCGCCTTGCTGTGTGACCTGAGCCAGTTGCTTCGCCTCTCTGTGCTCTAGCTGCCTCTCCTACACATGGTCCTGTCACCCACCGGAAGGGCTGCTTGAGAGCATTGCACACCCGGTAGTGTCACAACAGCAAGCGAGGCAGAAGCCAGTGAGAGACTGTAGCACAGTTGGCTTCTCGTCGGCATTTCTTGTCCCTTCCCAGATGCATGTCCTCTGGGCTTCCGTAGAAACTCACATGAGGAGGATCTCCAGGCTTTATCTTGTGTTGCCCTCAGTTGATCAAGCAGGACAAATTACTGGAACCTCTGCATTTCCTCTCGGGGTGAGCTTTGTGAGATGAGGGATACCAGAGAGAGGCTTGCCCAGCACACAGCTATCAGGGGAAGAAGGCAGGAAAGCTCATGCCTTTCTGGCTGGAAGGTACGCTGAACACGGCGATACCTTCAGGAAACCCCTCCTGCTACTCCAGCTTGCTCTGTGGTTCTCTGGTCACCTGAGAAAATACCTGGCTACAGACGCCAGCCTCATCTCCCCGAGACTGGGAAGGCCCAGCCTAGGACCCAGAGGCGGCTTTTTCAACAGCACAGCTGGTGTGAGGGGTTCTGAAGCAGTGGCCTGCAGATGACAGCCAAAGTGTCAGTCAAGGGTCACTACCCAACAGTCACTAGGGGTCAGGGCTGGAGGGCTGGGCTCCCTCTCGGCTTGGGGTGGGGATCACGTGACTCGGCAATGTGGGGACACAGTACTTTTCCACCTGACATATCCGGTGCCCTTCTGTGAACTGTCCCAGGTACCTCTTCGGACCTAGAGACATTTAGAACCATCAAGTCATAGGGTGCAAAATGAAAACCCACTCCTGCCCAAAGCCGCTGGCCTGTCTGTACCCAGTCCACGGTGCAAGGCTCTGAGAGCAGGGGGCTGATACGGACCCCTTTCCCTTCTCTGAATCATGTGCAGTGCTTCCAAAATCCTGTTCCCCGGAGGAACAGATTCCAAACCTGGTTATAAATCTGAGCAACAGTGGGACCCCTGCATTCTTACAGGCTCCCCGCGTATCCGTGTCAGACCCAAGAAAGGCCTGAGATGGCTGAGAAAAATGACAGGGGCCACAAAGCTCCAGAGCTTTGTACAGAGAGGTGTCTGCACACTGCTCGGTGTCACCACCACGTCTGCCCCGTTGGCTCCCCAGAAGGCTCTTTCCTTTGGAACCAGGCCTCCCATGACAAGAACGGGCTCGTTCTATTTCAGCGGACTGAATTCTAACTGACAAATTGAACAGGTTCCCTAAGGCAAGGGTTCTTGAGCTTTGTCATTTTCACTAAAAATATGATTTATAATATATTCCTAGTCGCCAGACACTCCTCGCCCAGGAATGAACACTTTGCACAGAAACAGGCAGTCGACTCCATATCTTGACCCCGCATAACAAACTTTTCCTTAGCAAATGAACGAGGTGCAGGGGCCGGGGTACAGCATGACAGTCGGGTTACTTCCATTAACTTTTAATGTTTTAAGTCATCAAATACTTGGGCTGTGGATGTAAGTTCATTTAGTGCCTGTAGAGAACTCTCATTGCAAACACCAGGTATAACAATGCACACTGTTATCCCAGCCCTTGAGAGGTGGGGGGGGGGGGATAAGGAGTTCAAGGCCATTCTCTGCTAGAAAGGGAGTTCAAGACCCACCTGGGCTGTGTAAGACCTGGCCTTAAAGCACAAAACAGCTCAGATCTTGAAATTACAACAGCACAAGAGTGGCCGAGTGGCCATGGGTCCCTTCAGAATTTCGTGTTTAAGAGACTGAGCTGGGGGTGGGGTATAACTTGACGGCAGAGCGCACCCTGCAAAGCTCTTGGTTTGGTCCCCAGCACAAGAGAGAAAGTGGAGCAGGAGGGGAGGGGAAGGGAGGGGAAGGGAAGGGAGAGGGAGGGAGGGAAAAAGGAGCTATCTTCCTTAATACTTTTTTTTTAGTTTACAAAAGAAAAACAGTGTTTGTTGCTCCTTTAATAATCAATGTGACTGCAGAGTGCCAGATGCTAGAGATCAGTCTGCACCTCTCAACCAAGCTTCTTCAGAGATCCTTTGTGAATACCACACACACACAAAAGCAGGTAGGAAGCTGGCCGAGTGGCCTGACTTCTCAGAGAAGCCCCGGTTAAAATTGCAAGCTCATTTTGCTCGAGATAACCCGGTACTCTGAGCCGCCCAAGTGGCAGGAGTGGGGTTGATATCTGCAGCTGATTGCTCAGCAGAAGTCAAGCGGCTGGTTTTTCAACAATGTCTCCATATCACGAAACTTCCTAAAAAATCGTCAAGGGGGAAACCTGAGCTGGCCCAAAGCCAGCCTGAGTGTCACTAGGACAAAGCTTTCCTTCCAAGATATAATTAGGGCGCTAGGCCTTTCATATTTGACTTGACAAGAGTCTTTTTTTTTCTTTGTTCTGCCTGCTACTCAGGGCTTTAGCGGGCCTTCACCATTTCTTTGTTAAAAGGGATAGCTAGGGGGGAAGTTATACAATAATCATAATTTAAAATCAAACCCATCCAGTGCAAATGTGTATGTATAAAGTATAGTGCTGATTTTGCAGAGTGATGTACGTCTCTTATTTAATTGTAAACCACCCAGTTTCTTTATTGGGAAGCACTGAGGGAGGATGGACTGACCATGAGAACCAAGGACAACCAGCTGCTGAGGCAAAACAGGAGCCAGAGTTGCAACTCCGGTTCCACGTGGCGATAGGAACAGCTGTGTGAAGCAGATCTCTAGAAAGGTCCTGGTTCCTGAGACAGGTAGAACTAACTGTCCCTGGTGTTAATACTGCTGGTGTTTGGGCTTCAACTCGGAATGCAATGGACCCCATCCTGTGCACTGTGGGCCTATTCTCACTAGGGGTCAGCAGCTGCCTCCTTCCTCCAGGTATGACAGCCCAAAGGCCTCCAGATATTGCCAAGGGTTGTCTGGCCAAAGGGTAGAATTGTCCTGGGCTAGGAATCCCACCCTAAAGAATGATGAAACTGGGACACTTAGCTGTGTTTGCAAGGGAATGAGAAAGCTGCTCTTTGGTGTTGCGTGGAAACCAGAAGTCCCAATGAAAACAAACAGGTTACAACGGAAGAGAAGACGATTTTGATAAGGAACGGGAAGACGTTCCTAAAAGGACACCCGGAATAGCGTCTAGTCCTCGTTTTTCGTGATTAGCTCATACTAGCACCCTTTTTCCAACAGATGGCTCTTCGAGCACCACAGATAGCAAAATTTGGAGCTGGTGGAGGAAGAGAGGGGTCGGGCGGGCAGGCAGGAGGAGGGAGCCGATGGCGTTTAATCTCAGCTAGGAGCAGAGGAAGGGGGCACGTGTGGTGGTCTGGGAGCTGGCAGAGGGTGAGAATCACAGATAATTCCAGG
>NC_022017.1:25868416-25873199 GCF_000317375.1 Microtus ochrogaster | reverse complement strand
CTCTCTCTCTCTCTCTCTCTCTCTCTCTCTCTCTCTCCCTCCACTTCTTAAGGAACAGTAGAGACTTCCAACCGGTGTCAGACACTTGACCTGAACCCAGAGAGACCTGGGCAGTAGAGGACTGCCCACCTGAACCAGACCCACGTAAAGCATTTCCCCTGGTGGCCACCAGGTGGCACTCTGTGGCCTCCCATAGCTTCATGTGCCACAGGCAGTAGCTTTTTTTCTTTCAGACTAGTATTTTATCTTGCTCTGCCTCCAGCATATTTCAGAATTGTCCATAGCAGGCAATCATGCTTTCGTCTGTCCTTCCTGCCTGGCCTTTCCAACATGCTTTTCCCCCTTTGGGGCCCCTTTCCCTGTTATGTGAGCGACACCCCCGTGGTTGAAAACACCTAGAATTCCTCAGAAAGGACCTACTGTGAGCTCCTGAGGGAGAAGATGAGGCCAGCTGCAGTTCTGGGCTCTTGGAGCTTCCAGGTATCCTCACTACAGGAAGGAATATCTCAGGCATGGTGCCTATGAGGCACCTCTGCTCACCTGCCTTTGTTTGCCCTGGCTTCTAGGTCATCACCCCGAATCTCTCCAACCTTTGTATCACCTGAATAGAGTACAGAATGCTTTTGGCTGGATGTTGTTGAAAGGAACAAAATTAAACGGATGGTGGAGACAAGGAAATATTCAAAACTGTACCAGCTGTAATCATCAAAGGTACAAACTGTCATATGCCCAAGTAGAGAATGAAGTTAGGCTGGGGTGCAGGAGCTGTCTGTCTGGAGAGGCTGGAGGGCAGTGTCGATTTACACTGTGATGCGGGCTTTGGCAGGGCACAGGAAAGAACACAGGACACTCTGGTGCAGGGTAAGGCGTGTACCATCGCTTGGAGGCAGAGACAAGAGACGCCAGTGTGGAGCAAAGGCCTCCTGATTCTAGTGGGGAGGGGGTAGCTGGGGATTCCAATCCCTTCCCCATCCAGTCTGTTTCCTCTCATCCCGAGTCATGTACAGCCATCTCTCCCCGAAGTCTAGAGTGGGGAGTGGGGGAGGGGCGAACCATCAGTTACTTAACATTGTTTTTCTGGGATGCTGTCTGTGTGGTGTTGGGGTTGAATATAGCATAAAAACAAAAGCAAAAAAACCCAAGTTGGAAAGCACCTGAGATGTGTGTGTGTGTGTATGTGTGTGTGTGTGTGTGTGTGTGTGTATGTGTGTGTGTGCGTGTGTGTGTGTGTGTGTGTGTAGGGTCATTCTGGGTGGGTGTTCATCCTCAGAGGAGTCTAGACAAGGCCACTGAGTCATATCACTTTCCTGAGGGGGCAAAGATCAGAGATGACCATGCATTTGGCAGGGTGAACCTGTGGTGATGATAATAGCTAACATACGGAGCCCTGGCCACGCGGCAGACACTTTCTATGACTGTCCCTCACCCTCTTGTTGAGCTCACACTGACCACTGTCCACCTGCATCCTTAGAGGCAGACAGAGCCTGTCAGGGTCACAGGACGTGCCTGGGTCCCACGGTTGGGCAGTGCTCCAGGAAAAGATGTCTGTGCATGATGGTGGAGCTCTTCTCGGACACTTGGAGGGGTTGGATGACAGGAATGAAGTGGCCTCTGAAGGAGTCCAGACTGGAGGCTCCATGTTGACCCGGTATTTGTTACAAGAAGCTAGGACAAACAGATGTGGTGGGGCTTATCTGTAATCCAGAGGCAGGGAACCCCAAATTCCGGGCTGCTTGGGCTGTATAATGAGAATCTGTCTCAAAAAGAAAGAAGAGGAGGAGGAGAAGGAGGGAGGGATGGAAGAGGGAGGGGGAGGGAGAGAAGGGGAGGAAATCACACAGGTTAGTGTGGAAATTGCAGGGAGAGAAGCAGAGATGATGTGAAGTAACTTAACCAGGAGTAAATGTCCTCACCCATGGGGTGCTGTAAGAAGAGTATTCATTCTCCTGACGGCCTCTGTAGCGAGCAAAGCAGATGTCAGTAACTCATTCCATGTATGAGAAACCGAGTCACAGAAGCAACTCAAGAGTAGCTGGGCTCCAGCTCGGAACCTCCTCCACTGCCTGTGGGAATGGTTCCTTGGGGACATAGCTGGCTAGAGAACAGCACTATCAGGGATGCTTAGCTTTGCCTTCTGATGTTTCATGTCCCAACGTCAGCTCTAGCCTGAAGACACTAGATGGAGAATTCCAGAAATAAACAATTACTGAGCCTTGAGTTGCACGCCTTTTGTAGCATGATGAAGTGTTACCACTCAACTCTGCACAGCCTGACGAGTGAATTGTCCCGATATGCAGTGTATCCATGCTGTGTGTGCTACCCTTTCCTTAGTCACTGAGTGGGCTTCTCTGCTCTCCCAGCAGCTCCTTCCTTATCACAATGCCTACGTATAAGTAGCTTTTACCTAGGGCTCAGGATCTTGTTCCAATGTCTAAGTCATTTGTTATTCTTTCTCATCAGGGAGGCATTGTGTCACCTCACAGAACAGCAACAAGATAGGTGGGCATGGTATAGTAAGACAATTTGAGAGCAACCATATTTATATAATTTTTTTCTAATTTTTTTTATTAAAAATGTCCGCCTCCTCCCCGCCTCCCTTTTCCCTCCCCGTACCCCACTCCCATCCCCCACTCCCCTCCCCCTCCCTCTCCAGTCCAAAGAACAGTCAGGGTTCCCTGCCCTGTGGGAAGTCCAAGGTCCTCCCCCCTCCATCCAGGTCTAGGAAGGTGAGCATCCAGACTGGTTAGGCTCCCACAAAGCCAGTACATGCAGTAGGATCAAAACCCAGTGCCATTGTCCTTGGCTTCTCATCAGCCCTCCTTGTCCACCATATTCAGAGAGTCCGGTTTATCCCATGCTTTCTCAGTCCCAGTCCAGCTTTTTTTTATTATTATAGTAAATTGTTGCGACTTGTTCGATTTTGTTTTGTTTGTTTTGTTTCATTTTGTTGAGACTGGGCCTTGCTATGGAGTTCTGGTTAGCGTGGGGCTCACTGTGTAAATGTCCTGGCCTGGAACTGTGGCAATCCTCTTGCCTCTGCATCATCAGTGTTGGGATTATGGGCATGTGCCATCTATCATACGTGGCTTTCTGATTATATTATTGTTGTTAATGTCTTACTGTATTGATTTACAAGCTTCATCAAAGGCATATATACATATATGTATATGTATTATATAAGAGAAAGCATAGTGTGGAGGGGGTACAGCCTTGGTACTGACCATGGCTTCAAGCCTGTGCTGTGGGGGGTGGGACATGACGTATCCCTTGCAGATAAAGAAAATGGCAGTATCTGCTGTGTGCCAGGCATAGCAATGACTAACATCAGTCAGTATTCCTAACGCCCCATTAGGTACTGTTTCCTTTGCTTAATTGATACTGAGAAATGTGACTTACCCAAGCTCCCACACCGCGTCCCCAGCCCCCAAGATTAGCAGAGCCAGGCTGGAGGCTGCAGAATAGTGTGTTACCAGCCTGTTTTTGTGACTGCTGTCAATCAATCATTTCTCTCCCTTCTCTAGTTAGGTGTGTGATGTCAGTTCCTGGAGGGAGAGTTTCTCCTTTGATGCTTAGGGATAGCACAGACATAGGCTGGAGCCAGCTCAGCGGTGAGCGCTTGCCCCGTGTGTGTAAATACCCAGGGTGGTTTGGAAGGAAACGGAAAACAATGCTATGGACAAAATAATTCCTGAGGTTTCATGATTGACAAGATGGTGGGAACAAGGGCCAGCAGAGAAGAGGGGGAAACGAGTGACACAAAAATTGGGGATCAGGAAAGTGATGATAGGGGAGGTCAGAAAGGGATGGGTCCGGTATAAAGAAAATAAGTTGTGTTTGAGAAAGGTCTTGAGGTGAGAAACATGGTTCACATGTCAGAAAGACAGCGGGACATCAAAGGACAGAGGGAGGGTAAGAGGTGTAAGCAGAGAAGCCATCTGTGAGTCACCCAGACGCCCCAAGGCCTGCGTCAGGGGTGGGGGCTGCCAGATCTGCGGACCCTTTCCACACCCCCCGCCCGACCTTTACCTCCACTGCGCTGCGGCTGCCCACTGCCCAGCTCTGTCATCGCCAGACATTTCTAACTTCTCTCCACGATCCCACTCCCTGACCACAGCTTCCGAGCCTGCCAGGCCTCTCACGCCTCCAGCTGGCCGGGCCCTTGACCTCATCCTGATCCCGGCTCCTTGTATTTTCCCATGGCGCTGCCCCCCCCAACCGGTCTCCCCACCTCCAGGCCTCCCAACCACGGCATCGTGTCCGTCTTCTCTTGCCAGCACCCCCAACTTCTTGGCCCTTGTGCTTCCTGCTTTGTTCATCAGGCTGAGCTGGGGATTTCTCGGCACCTGTCTCCTCCACCCTCTGCCAGCCTCCAGGCACCCGTGGGGAGAAAGCCCCCACACATGACACCAGAGTCAGCTGCTGGCTCCACACCGTCAGTGGCCTCCTCTTCCAAAACCTTTTCAAACCAGTGACCTCTCCTCCCAAGTGTTCTGTCTTCTAGTTCACCATGGAGGAATCCTGGATGTGCAGGTACACATTTCTCTGACTGTGTTTCTACCTAGGAGTATATGTTCTGTGTACACACACCAAAAGGTATCCCATCATCCTGGGCCACCCCTCCTCCGTTCTCGTTATGCAGATGAGAGTTCTGAGGTTGAGGTTCTGTGAGATGAGGGGTCATGGAAGTGGGGGGGTGATGACCTCACCTGCCTGAGACCCACAATCACTGTGGGGTTATTTTCAGTTTATTTGTTTTGGTTTTTGACTTTTTTTTTTTTTTTTT
>NC_022017.1:25861020-25868316 GCF_000317375.1 Microtus ochrogaster | reverse complement strand
TCCTGGAACTAGCTCTTGTAGACCAGGCTGGTCTCGAACTCACAGAGATTCGCCTGCCTCTGCCTCCCGAGTGCTGGGATTAAAGACGTGCGCCACCACCGCCCGGCTGGTTTTTGACTTTTTAAGATAGAGTTTCTCTGTGTAGTCCTGGCTGTCCTGGAACTTCCTCTGTAGACCAGCCTAGCCCCAAACTCAGAAATCTGCCTGCCTCTGCTTCCTGAGTGCTGGGATTAAAGGTGTGCACCACCACTGCCTGGTGACCGCTGTGTTTTAAGCATGCTCTTGACCTTCAAAGTTAGGGACCATGTTGGATGTCATGGTTATCACAGGGTATTATTACTTTCTTGCTGATATAATCTCGTTGGCAAAATATACCTGGGAAAAGGCAAATTAAGGAACGAAGGGTTTGTTTTGGCTTATAGTTTGGGGAGATACAGTCCACCATGGCGGGGAAGGCGGGGGCCTCAGGAGGGTGGAGCTGCTTTTCACACTACACTCAAAGTCAGAAACCTGAGAGAAATGAATGCTAATGCTGGTCTCATCTGCCCGTCCCCCTCTTATTCAGCCTCGGGGCCCAGGCAAGGGGACACTGCTGGCCACCTTCAGGCCAGGTTTCCCTTTCTCAGCTGGACCTTTCTGGAAACATTCTCACAGAGATACCCAGCGGTGCTGCTTCCATGGTGTCTTCGTTAGGGTTATTATTGCTGTGATGAAACCACCATGACCAAAAGCAACTCAGGGAGGAAAGGGTTTCTTTGACTTAGGCTTCCACCTCGTTGTTCATCATTGAAGGAAGTCAGGAGAGGAACTCAAACAGGACAGGAACATGGAGGCAGGAGCTGATGCGAAGGCCATAGAAGGGTGCTGCTTATTGGCTGGCTCAGTCTGTTTTTGTCTTATTTTGTTTGTTTGTTTGTTTGTTTGTTTTGTTTGGCTTTTTGAGACAAGTTTTCTCTGTGGCTTTGGAGCCTGTCCTGGAATTAGTTCTTGTAGACCAGGCTGGCCTCGAACTCACAGAGATCCGCCTGCCTCTACCTCCTGAGTGCTGGGATTAAAGGTGTGTGCTGCCGCCTGCTTCAGTCTGCTTTCTTATAGAACCCAGGACCACTGTTATGGCACCACCCATAATGGGACAGACCCTCCCTTACTAATCACTAATTAAGAAAATGCCCACCAGGCTTGTCTGCTTTCAGCCTGATCTGGAGACACCTTCTGAACTGAGGTTCCTCTCCAGTAACTATAGCTTGTGTCAAGTTGACACAAAACTCACCAGCACACATGGTGATTCTAAATTTAGTCACACTGACAGTGGAGATTAACCACGTTCTCTGCAAGAGCACCAAGTCTTAACTGCTTATCCTCTCTCCGACCCACATCTTTCTCTCGGTGCTTAGTTTTGTCCTGTTCAGCTTCCCAGGCATCTTCCTCCCCAGTCCGATCTCAGATGATGTGCATGGTCATCGGATGGAAAAAGTTTCTACCATCTTGAAGCTTACGCTTTAGAGAGACAGATGATAAGCAAATAAAAGAATGGCCACTTAAAAGCTGCAGTAAGTGCTAAAGTGCCATCAAAAGGGAGCAAAGTCCAGCGACTGAGAACTTGGAGCCGAGAGGCTCCGATAATGTGGTCAGCAGAGACTTCGGCAAGAAGAGCGCACCTGTCACCCACCTGTCACCCACCTGTCACCCACCTGTCACCCACCTGTCACCCACCTGTCACCCACCTGTCACCCACCTGTCACTCACCTGTCCCTTAGGAGACATTTCTACCTATTCAAGGGCTATGCGTCTGCCCACGTTCTAGTAGCCATTGTCAGCAAATGATGAACAAGGGTCACAGGGGTGGGTGATGAGTTCAAGGGATGAGCTACTGGAATGAGGGTGGGTGTGGCGAGAGGCAGCTAAGACTGATGTGGTAACCCGGGGTGGGTGCCTTGGCTCCTTGCAACAACATGGTTCCGTGCACAGTGAAAATAGGCTAATTAAGTTCTGTTCCGCGGCCACTGAAATCCTGTCCTGGGTTGGGGCTGGCAGGCAGAGACTTAGGTGCAGAGTGTATCTTAGGGGCAGTTGTGTCTAGATCATTGTGGAAAGCGGGGAAACAGAAATGAACTGAGGGAGAGCACTGGATCTTCCTCAGTGGCCGAAGGACATCTGGAGGGTGCGGTCATCTGTGCTGTGGGGCCCAGACAGGACTCAGCTCCTGCCACGTGGCCAATGAACTGGTGAGATTACTACCAGTTCCAGAGTGGATAATGACCAAGGCCACTGGCTAAAGTTGTCTGCTGTCCTCCTGTATTGAACATTCTCTTTTTGACTATTTATTATGTTTTATTATGCGTGTTAAGTGTCTGTGCATGTGAATACAGGTGCCCATGGGGTCCAGAAGGTGGCATTGTTATCCTTTAAGTGGAGTCAACAGCAGTTGTGAGCCACAATGTGGGTGCTGGGAACTGAACCCCATTCCTCAGCAAGATCAGCAAGTGTTCTTAACGGCTCAACAGCTCCCTGGCCCTAGATCTTTTGCTTGGTGCCCATTCCTTTAGCTTCATGTGCATCTTCCTTCCCCGTCAGATCTCAGACCCCAGTGTTTCCTATTTCGGCCTTCTGACTGGGCCTTCTGACTGCTCCTGAGTCCGTATCTTGGGCTGCTTCTCTTTCCACAGATGTGTTCAGGAACACTCACCGGGAGCACTCACCAGGAGCACTCACCAGAAGCCCTCATCACTGCTCTGCCCCAAAGTAAGTTCAACTCACCGCATTACCTCTCAAATTGTTCCAGAGTGAGGCTTCAATCCAGCACATTCTAGTCCTGATTTACCGTCACCTACCCAGTGTGGTGGGCAGATGCCTTACCCTAGTCCCTGGCATCTATGAAAATGTCAGATTTCACGGGGAAGTGGAGGATCAAGAGTCTCACCAGTTGGCCTTAAATACTCCAATGGGCACAAAATTAATCACAGGGTCTTCCTAAGTAAAAGTGGGAGGCAGGAGAGTGTTCGAGTCAGAGAAGGAGAAGTAACCATGGAAACAGGGAAAACAGGATGGCAGTGTCAGAAGGCAAACCTTCAGCCCTGCCTTTCTGGCTCTAGAGATACAAGAAGGGGCCAGGAGCCAAGGGATGTGAGTGGGCTCTCTCTCAGCTGGAAAAAGCAAAGAAATACATTCTTCTGTAGTGACCCCAGAAGGAAGTGGCCCTGCAAACACTCTGATTTTAGCTCAGTGAGACTCATTTCAATCTTCTAAATTCCAGAAGATATGGAATTATTTTTTGATAGCTATGTGTTATATGCATGGGTGTTTTGTCTGCACAGATAACTGTACACCATGTATCCCTGGTATCCCCAGGGGTCAGAAGAGGGTGTCAGGCTCCCTGGGACTAGAGTTACAGATGACTGTGAGCCACTAAGTGGGTGCTGGGAATTGAACTCCAGTTCTCTGGAAGAGCAGCAAGTGCTCTTAACTGCTAAGCCATCTTACCAGACCTGAGACACTTAATTTGAAACAACCCTGTCTGAGTTCATTTTGTACAACAGCTCAGAATCATGCTCCAAATGAGTCGTCACCCAACTCTGCTCTTTGTCTTCTGGTCGTAAGGGTTCCTACCTGTGTGGTTGTAGGTCCCAAGAACTCAGGGTCATGCCAGTAACATGATGGCGGAGGAGATGAGTTTGGGCCATTGGCTTGTGCTATGTGGTTTTTGCTCCAAGAGTTTCCTGGCACCCCATCCCAGGGGAGTTCTTTCATTCTGTCCCGAACACTGAGTGCAGAGCTGCTTGAGGTCCTGGTCAAGAGTGCCGTCTTTACAAGGGCTGCTAACAAGCCAGGAGATTCTGTTTTCTCTAAAAGTTTGATCTCTCTCTCTCTCTCTCTCTCTCTCTCTCTCTCTCTCTCTCTCTCTGTGTGTGTGTGTGTGTGTGTGTGTGTGTGTGTGTGTGTGTGTGTGTTTATTTTGAGACAAGGTTTTACTATGCAGCCTTGACTGGCCTAGAACTCACAGAGATCCTCTTGCCTCTACCTCTCAAGCATTGGGATTATGGATGTGCGCCACCACACTGATAAATTTGATGACTTTTAGGAAGACATGGTGACACACTTAGAAGGTGAAGGCAGGAAGTTTGGTAGTTCAGGACCACCCTGGGCTACAGGAGTCTCTGTCTAAAGCAACAAAACTCAAAACACATTTGCAGTCTTTGTCATTGTTTATTGTTTACAGACCTCTCGCTACCTGGAAGACTGGCACCTGGTTTTGTGTGAGCTGCAAGGGTGCTGGGGCTCCCACCTGTCTTTGTCTGGCCCAGTGGGTTCTCAGGATGTGCACAGTTCAATATTCAGCTCAGAACTCACACAGCTTCTTGCTGGTCTCTGGAATCTCCCAGCAACTTAGCTCTATCTTACCTTTGGAAGTTCCAGCCATGTGGGCTTGCCGTCTGTGACCCCGGCTCTCTGACTTCAATCAGTTTGTCTTGCTGTCTTTGGGAACAGCTTTCTTTCTATGAATTGGGAAATAAGTCCAGACGGAAAGGCCAGGTGAGTGTCGATCTGCTTTGCATATCTCTGTTTACTTGGGGATCCCAGGCTTGGGATGCCTGGTAGTCAATGTCTGGAAGCTGTCCACAGCAAGAATGCAGATCTATTAGTTACACATCAGGACCAGCTACACTTTTGGTTGTTGAGGTTTTTTTCACTTTTTTTTTTTAGACAGGGTTTCTCTGTAGCTTTGGAGTCTGTCCTGAAACTTGCTCTGTAGACCAGGTTGGCCTTAAACTCACAGAGATCCACCTGCCCCTGCTTCCCCAGTGCTGGCATTAAAGGTGTGCACTACTACCATGGGGCTCACTGTTTATTATTTATGTAAAATTAGATTCTCTTTCTTTTTTACATGGTAATTCTTTTTTATTTAAAAAAATCTATTTTTCATTTTGCATACCAACCCCAGTACCCCTCCCTTCCCTCTCCCTGCTTCCCCTCTTCGCATCTCCCATCCACTTCTCATAGTAGAAAGACCTTCCTTGGGGAGTCAGCAAAGTCTGGCATACCAAGCTGAGGCAGGATCAAGGCCCCCCTATCCTTGATACCCTGTATCAAGGCTGAGCAAGGTATTCCACCATAGGGAATGGGCTCCAAAAAGCCAGTTCATACCTCTGAGACAGGTCCTGTTTCCACTGTCAGGAACCCTCCCTCCAACAGATCAAGTCATATAACTGTCACTAACATTCAGAGGGTCCAGTTCGTTCCCATCCAGGTTTCCCACCTGTCAGTCTATAGTCCATGTGCTCCCACTAGCTCCTGTCGGCTGTCTCTGGTTTTTCCATCATGGTCTTGACCACTCTTGTTCATATGATTCCCCCTCCCTCTCTTTAGTTGGACTAGATTCTCATTTTTAAGTGCATGGTTTGGGAAATCCTCAAGACAAGGGGCTAGCAAGAGCCCTGGCACTATAGAAATTCCCAGGAATTCCTAAGGATGACGCCTGCTAAGACCCTAAGCAATAGAGGTGAGGGTGCCCGAACTGGTCTTGCCCTGTAGTCAAATTGAGGACTATCTAAAATGTCACCACAGAACCTTCATCCAGCAACTGATGGAAACAGAGGCAGAGACCCACAGTGGAGCACTGGGCTGAGCTCCCAAAGTCCAGATGAAGAGTGGGAGGAGTGAGAATATGAGCAAAGAGGTCAAGACCATGATGGGGATACCCACTGAAATGGTCTACATGAGCTAATGGGAGCTCACCAACTCCAGCCAGACAGGGAAGGAACCAGCATAGGACCAAACTAATCCCTCTGAATGTGGGTGACAGTTGCATGGCTGGGGCAGACTGGGGGGCCACTGGCAATGGCATCAGGATTTATCCCTACTGCTTGTATTGGCTTTTTGGGAACCCATTCTCTTTGGAGAGATACCTTGCTCAGCCTAGATATAGTAGGGAGGGCCTTGGCCCCTCCCCAAAACAATGTGACTTACCCTTCACTGAGGAGTCATTGGGGCTGGGGTTGGGAGCAGAGAAGGTGGAAGAAATGGGAGGAGGGGAAGGAGTGGGAACTGAGATTTGTATGTAAAATGAAAAAAGATAGGTTTTTTGTTTTGTTTTGTTTTTTTGAGACAGGGTTTCTCTGTGGTTTTGGAGCCTGTCCTGGAACTAGCTCTGTAGACCAGGCTGGTCTCGAACTCACAGAGATCCGCCTGCCTCTGCCTCCCGAGTGCTGGGATTAAAGGCGTGCGCCACCACCGCCCGGCTTGTTTTCTTTTTTAAAAGACAAAATAAAATAAAATTTTCAAGACAAAATGCACAATTGCTAATGACTATCACAGTCATGGCAGAATAATTCGGTGATCCTAAAACATTGCCCTTCCCATTGTTTTGGGACGTAGCTTTGCTCTGTAGTCCAGGCTGTCCTTGAACCCATAATGCCCTCCTAAATCAGCCTCCCAAGTGCTGGATTACAGATTGTTTCACCATTCCTGGCTGTGACCTTCATATCCTAGTTTCTCTCTCCAGTTTTATTCTTTTTCTACAATTTCCCTAGAACTTCATCCAATGAACTGATTTGTGTTGGATTTTATCAAATGCATCTTCACACAGTGAAACTGCACAGTGCACAGTTCCTCTTGTTTGAGTCATTTTGTTCACCATGATTGATTTTAAAATTTTCTCATTTTGTTTTGTCACCATTTTGTTTCTTTTTATTGCTGAGTGGTATCTCCCTGTATGGACATACCACGATTTGTTCAATCAGCCTTCACTTGGCCCCTTTCTGCGATGCTAATGGTTTGCATCTTTCATAGGTCTTCACTGTGCTGCGCCCGCCTCCTCCTGGGATTGTCTCCACGCCTCTCTATTTCCTTTCGAGTGGGTCTGCCGGTGGTTTTTATATTTTTATATTATATTTATATTATATTTTGCAGCACATGGAAGATCTCAGCGCAGTGTTTTGGCTTCTAGTATTTCTGCCTTAAATGCTGCCTGCTTGAATTGTCACTCCCTGAAAAAGAAGCGGCATGTTTCCTGTGGCTTATCAGGTTGTCTTTGTCATTCTCGCCAGTTCCACTCTGACACATCTATAAATATACTTCGTTTTGCTTCTCCCATCCTGCTCTGTGCTCATTGAAGCTGTGGTTTAGAGCTAAGTATTGCTTCTAGACTTGGCTCTTATTCTCATTCTAGGGCCTTCCTTTCATTCTGTTCATCATTCCTGGTGCATTCTTACTGTTCTAGCCCCCCATCTCTCTGTTCCAAAATTCCTGCTTTTTTTTTTTTTTTTGGTTTTTCGAGACAGGGTTTCTCTGTGGCTTTGG
>NC_022017.1:25840171-25859858 GCF_000317375.1 Microtus ochrogaster | reverse complement strand
TCCTCTGGAAAACCACGTGCATTTGGTCCAATCTGTTTGCCTTATACTTCATCCACTTGTGCCTCTGATTTCCCTTTGTCTTCCTTCCTTCCTTCCTTCCTTCCTTCCTTCCTTCCTTCCTTCCTTCCTTCCTTCCTTCCTTCCCCCATCCTTCTCTCTCTTTTTTCTTGATTACTGAAGCTCCTGGTTCTTTTTGTATGTGTGTAGTGGGCTCCCAATATAAATATATGTCACAAGTTACACCTGAAGTTGAATCCTTGTACACCACCCCTATGTGGTGGCTTGCTCATGCGGTTATCTTAGGCAAACAGTCACATAACAGTGAAAGACGCCATTGAACCAAGTGAAATATTAACTTGTTCACATCCGTTCAGTCAAGGTTGGGATCCTCCATCGATTCTGGGCAGTCAATACCACATGCTGTTTGACAAATTTAACTTTCTTTTGTTTTTCTTACCCATAGTTCTATTTGTGTGTGTGTGTGTCATTTTGCCTTATAAAAAATATTTTTCTTTTACTTCCTCTTTCTCCCTCTTCCTGAACTCTTTTAATGGCTGTTTCCATCAGAGCATTTTCTTGATGCTTTCTGAAAATATTGTATGTCATAAACTGTTCATTCATTAATATTTATTGTTCCATGATCACACACTGGGCCTTTTTCTAGGTGCTGGGCTGGAGACACGGTGTTAGAAGCAAGCATCTCTACTTTCTTGCAGCTTGTTTTCTAGTAATAACCAGATATGTAATAATAAACAAAACCAGTATGTGAATTCTGCAGTGCACAATGTGTTAGGTGCTAGGCTGATTAGATGTTTTCATTTATTCGTTTTTGGTTAAATAGACACCAGCTAGGGCCACCCAGGAAGAGGGAATCTTAACTGAGGAATTGCCTCCATTGGACTGGCCTAACAGTAAGTCTACGGCGCATTTTCTTGATCAACGATTGATGTGGGAGGGGCCAGACCACTGTGGGTGATGCCAGTCTCTGAGCAGGTGAACCTAAGTTGTGTAAAAAAGCAAAGTGAGGAAAGCACGAAAAGGAAGCCTGTAAGTAGTGTCCCTCTGTGGTCTTGGCTCTGGTTCTTGCCTCAGGCTTTCCTGATGGTGAACATTAACCTGGAAGCTAAATGAACCCTTTCCTCTTCAAGTTACATTTGGTCGTGGTGTTTATCACAGCAACAGAAAGCAAACTAGAATGGGTGTATAGAGAAGATTTCTGGGGCCTGGGGTTGGGTGGAGTATGCAGGCCTAAGCAAACTGACCAGGAAGTTCATTAAGTCACTTGAGTTAGGTGTCTTGGCGGTGCCTGAAAACCTACCTACTGAGGAGGTAGAGGCGAGTCTCTCAAGTACAGTAGTTTAAGTCTAGCTTTGACAACATGGGAGCTAGATGCTCTTCAAGCAAATGAGAGGCAAAGCTGGGCATGTAGCTTAGTGGTAGAGCGCTCACTGAGCAAGAACAAGGCCCTACCTAGGTTCAAATACCAGTAACACAGATGCACAGAAAGTAACAGTTTATTTTGGGGATTAGAGATATGGCTCAGTGTTTAAGAATGTGTGCTGTTCTTTCAAAAGATTGGGTTCTGTTCCCAGCACCTACACGGTGGCTTACAAACCCCTGTAACTCCAGTTTCAGGGTATCTGATGCTCTCTTCTGATCTCCTCAGGCTCTTGCATATATATTGTGTGCTTGTACTCATGGAGGCTCACACACATATACATTCAGGAAAAAAATAAACCTTAAAAAAAAAGAAAGTGAAGATAATGCTCGTGTGAGTGGGGGTAGAGGGAAAGAAGATATTTGAGCAGTTAAAGGAAGTATATCATACTGCTATCTGTGGGAAGGTATCTAAAGCAAAAGGCACAACATGTGCAAAATTCTGTGATAGAGGGAAAGTTTCCTGAGGTCAGAGGAGGAGGAACTTAGAAAATGGGGTCATCAGTAATACCACTTTTGGGTATATATCCAAAGGATACTCAACCATGCCACAAGGATATGTGCTCAACTATGTTCATAGCAGCATTGTTTGTCATAGCCAGAACCTGGAAACAACCTAAATGCCCCTCGACCAAAGAATGGATAAGGAAAATGTAGTACATTTACACACAGCAGGAAAAAAAAATGACAGCTTGAATTTTGCAAGCAAATGGATAGAGCTAGAAAACATCATTTTGAAGTGAGGTAACCCAGACCAGAAAGACAATTATCACATGTACTCACTTATAAGTGATTTTTAAACATAAAGCAAAGAAAAGCAGCCTACAAATCACAATCCCAGAGAACCTAGATGACAATGAGGACACTAAGAGACTTACATAGATCTAATCTACATGGGAAGTAGAAAGTAGAAAAAGACAAGATCTCCTGAGTAAATTGGAGCATGGGGACCTTGGGAGAGGGTTGAAGGGGAGGGGAGGAACAGGGAGGGTAGCAGAGAAAAATGTAGAGCTCAATAAAAATCAATAAAATTTAAAAAAGAAAATAAGGTCATAGTGGATTGGGGGAAGGAAGCTAGTTAACGATTTAGGGAATTTCAATTAAATTTCTGAGTGTAATGGCAATTCCTCAGTCGTTCTGAACAGAGTGAAATATTATTATTTTTTTATTTAGAATGTAGTTAAGAGATAAATAAGGAGCCCATGGCAGTAATCCAGAAAATGAGACTAGAGGAGTGTTGGATAGTTTTATGTCAACTCGACACAAGCCGGAGTCGTCAGAGAGGAGGGAACCTCAACTGGGAAATGCTTTATAAGATCGGGCTGTAGGCAAGCATGTGGGGCATTTTCTTAGTTAGTGGCTGATGGGAGGGCAGTGGGGGTAGATCTTTGTGGATGGAACCATCCCTGGCAACCAGTCCTGAGATCTATAAGAAAGCAGGCTGAGCAAGCCATGGGGAGCAAGCCAGTTAGCAGCACTCCTCCATGGCCTCTGCATCAGCTCCTGTCTCTAGGTTCCTGCCCTGCTTGAGTTCCTTCCTGCCCTGACTTCCTTCACTGATGAACAGTGATCTGAAAGTGTAAGCCAAATAAACCTTTTCCAACTAGCTTTTGGTCATCGTGTTTCATTCCAGCATAGTAACATTAGGAAAGGGGAATATTTTTTCTGGGAAATTCAATGCAGTTTTTGTTGCACAATAGAAGACAGGAAACTAAGGGTGAAGACCTTCATATGTGTATTTTACTATCAACATCTCCTCAAGACAAAAATTGGCAGGTTTGCCTTGCTAGCCTGGCAATAACACTCTGAACTGTCCTGAGCCCACCTGCCGGGCGATCTCATATCTGGCACTGAGTGAGTCACATAGCGATAGTTGTGGAATGGATGAATGTAGAATTAGTGAAATGGAAAAGATTGATGACACTTGACCCTTAGTGCTGTTATAGTTACACATTTTAAGTGACATTAGTAATTGGGAGAGCTGTCAATCACAGCAATTTGCTCCAGTACCCTTGCTTCTTTGTTTCTCTCCCTCTAGTATGAGTTCCTTCAGGGTTGGAACATCTTTTGCCAATCCTTGTATGTCTAGTTCTTAGTTCAAGGTTTGACAACAATTCTTGTATATTAGAGTACAATCAGTAAAGTGTGGTGGATAGAAAATATATGGGTTATCAACATCTGCTAATTCTGATGAAATACATTCATTTCCTTTAAAAACACATTGTTGCCTTACTACTGGCAATTTGAGCTTTTTACTTCTGCAGTGGTTTGGATAAGAATGGTCCCTGAAGGCCTTTGTATTTGAATGCTTAGTCACTAGGGAGTGGCACTATTTGAAATGATTAGAAGGATTAGGAAGTGTGCCACTTGGGGGTGGGCTTTGAGCCCATGCCAGACCCAGGTATGTGTTCGAGTCCACCTCCCCCACACCTTCTGCCTGCTTCTGGATCAGGATAGAGCTCTCAGCAACTTCTCCAGCATCAAGCCTGTCTGCTTCCATGTTTTCTGCTATGATGATCATAGACTAACCCTCTGAAACTGTAAGCAAACTCCTGATTAAATGATTTCTTTTATAAGTGTTTCTTTGGCCATGATGTGTCTTCATAGCAATAGAACAAGGACTGAGACAACTTCTAATTGTGTGTGTTTTTCATTCGTGTGTGTCTGTGTGTGTGCGCATGCGTGAATGTGTGTGTGTGTGTGTGTGTGTGTGTGTGCATGTGGGAATAGGGATGGAGGTCAAAGGAAAATGTGTTGGAGTTGGTCCTCTTCTACCACGTGGTCCCAAGGTCATCAGGCTCGGCAGGGTGAACTATTTTGCTGTCCCTCAGTGTTTTAAAACCTTGATGAGCTATTCTAAGTCCTTGACAAGTGACAAGTATTATCAGTAGATAGATGATAAGAAAACACAATGAAGCCAGCTTTCAGGGTTTGAGACTTGGCAACTGGTGACAGGTTGCTGCACCAGAGGGAGGAGCACAGATTAAATATTTAAATGTGAGGATCCAGGTCTTCTACCCTCTCGGGGGGACCTTTTGCCTGGGACCCACCCCCACAAGACCCAAGAGTATCTTTTCCTAGTGAGGCCTCTTTGTACCTCTTTGCCTTCTGCCCCACCTCTTATAGGGATAATTTGGTTTTGTGTGTGTGTGTGTGTGTGTGTGTGTGTGTGTATTTGAGACAGGGTTTCTCTGTGTAGCACTAGATGTCCAGAAACTCACTTTGTAGACCAGGCTGGCTTCGAACTCACAGATGTCTGCCTGCCTCTGCCTCCCAACTGCTGGCAATAAAAGTGTGTGCCCCCTCCAGCTCTAGAAAGTACTCTTAATATCAGTCCCAGTATGGGGATATTTCTGACAAGCCTCCTCTACCCAGGTCCCCTATTATGATGGTTAAGATTAATGGTCAGTTTGACAAGCCTCTGTGCATGTTTGTGAAGGATTATATAGATTAGGTTAACTGTGTGAATCAAATGTGGGTGGTACAATTCCACGGCCTGTATAAAAAGGAGGAAGCTAGTGAGCACCAGCATTCGTCCATCTGTGTCTGCTTTCCGGCTATGGATGCGATGTGACCAGCTGCCCCCAGCATTTGTGTCCTGAGTCCCCACCATGTTGGCCTGTAACCTCAACTTGTGAGCCAGAATAAACCTATCCTTTTTAAAGCCGCTTTTGTCAGGTGTTCTGTGGCTGCAACAAGAAATGAATACGCCTCTCCATGGAGACAGTTTTTCCCAGACTCCTCTCCTGGGGGAAGAGCTTCCTTCCTGGTTCTTTCCCAAGGGAACAGTTCTGTTTGGCTTCCTCTTTCCCTGAGAGGAACCTCTGTCCAAGGTCGTCTTCCACAGCCTCCCGGTTTTCCAACGGGGGAACCTCCGTTGCAAGTCTCACTCCATGGAGCGCTTCAAGCTAGTATCCCTTCCTTGGAGGGGGTCTTTGCTCCAGGTTCTCTTGCAATGGGACTAGGTGGCCCTGCATATATCACCTGAGGGGGAAGCCTCTTTCCAGGTCCCCTCTCCCAGCCTACGCCTCTGGCCAGTATCCCCTCTCCGCCTTTCCAAAGGAGCCTCCTTCCCAAGACCCCTCCAGGGACAGCATCCATTATCCTGGGGGCACCGCTTATGCCTGGTATCCCTTGCCCAGAGGGAAACCTCTGCATCCGGGCCTCACCTACGGAGGCCCTCCCTCAGGGAGAACGTCTGTCCCTGACAAGACACCTTACCGCCCACCCTTCCCCGTCCCCTTCGGCTCAGTAGTCTGTCCTCTGCGGGGCGTGTTTACCCAGGCCGCCCCACTGAGAACCCGAAGACCCCCTCCCTCCTTCCCCACGCAGGAGCAGGACTTCCGCTGGACCCCCTCCCCTCAGGCGGGACTTCCGCCCTCGCCCCCCACCCCCTCCTGCTGCGTCGCGTTGTCCTCTCCGCCTGAGGCGAGCCGGCTAGTCTCGCGCTCTCTGCCTTGCAGCGGCACGGGATCTGGGTGACGCGGGCTGCGGAAGCCAGCGCCGGGCGGATCGCGTCCCCGTCTCCTGCCCTTGTCTCCTGTCTCCCCATCTCTCGTTCTTCTCTCCGCCTTGTCAGGCTCGGCTAAGAGCGAGTGGCAAGATGGCGGCGCCCAGGATGCCACCCTCCCGGCTGTCGGGCATCATGGTGCCAGCACCCATCCAGGACCTGGAGGCCCTGCGCGCCCTCACTGCGCTCTTCAAGGAGCAGCGGAACCGGTAACCGCGCAGGGGCTGCTGCCTAGGAGGAAGAGGATCCGTGGCGGGGTTCTGGGCTGGGCGGCTGGCGAGGCGGGGCGGCGGGCGAGACGGGCTCGGCCCACGCGCGGGTTGCGGCTCTGTGGCGCGCGCCTAGGCCTGCTCGGGACGACGGTTTGCCCGGGCTCGGAGGGGGCAGGCGGTGGCAACGCTGGTCCCCAGGCTGGCTGTGAGGAAGCTGTTGGTTTGGCTCCTCAGGCGGGGCCCTGAGGGCGGGCGGTGGCCCGGGGAGGCGTGTTCTGGCTTCCGCCACTGGGTTAAAGGGAGATGCCCAGGAGCCTGCAGATCCGGACTGGCTTCTTGACATCTCCACATTGCCTCCGACCTTTCTTTTTCTCGCCTTGAAAATGGGAAATCGGGTGCATGTTTCAGTGCTGCGATGAACTAAGACGTGGGAACAGAAGTACGCCAGGCTGTCAGGTCCTGTTGGGTTTTGTAGGATTGTTTGTGCTGCGGTTTCCCTTTCTGTTTAATGGAGACGATGTTGAAGGTGCCTTCTTAGTGGAAACATAGTGAGGATTTAATGAGAGTGTGCCTGTTACATCCTCAGGACACTACGCACTAAACAAGCGTTAGTATTTTCTCTTTATAATAATGGCCTCCCCTGTAGCAAGCATTGTGCTTAGTTATTGGACTGAGAGGTCACCGAACCCTTGCTTTCTCGTGGAGGGAGATATCATGAAATCCCAGTGTGTGGACAGAGAGCAGAGTGGAAAAGAGCACATAGGCTTGGGTAGGTTCAGTTCTTTCTAGAACTTTCCATCTTAAAAAAAAAAAAAGACCAGAATCGCTCTAATCCCAGCACTCGGGAGGCAGAGGCATGCCAATCTCTGTGAGTTTGAGGCCAGCCTGGTCTCTAGCGTGAGTTCCAGGACAGCCAGGGCTACATAGGGAAACCCTGTGTTGAAAAACTAAATGAATACATAAATACTGTGCTGAAAAACCAAAACCAAACCAAGCAACCAACCAACAAGGTAGATAGATAACCGAATCAGGCACGGTGGCTCCTGTCTTCCCTCAGTCCCAGCATTCAAGAGGCAGAGACAGATGGATCTCTGAATTCAAGACCAGACTGGTCAACATTGCCAAGGCTCCTTATCTCAGAACAAACCAACCAACCAACTACAGCAACAACAATGAAAGATGCTGTTCTGAGCTCTTTCCCATCTGAAGGCCGCTGGTACTGTAGCTTGGGCTTGTGGGCAGGATGCTGATCAGTGTGATCTGGGAAATAATGTTGGCTGATCTGATGCTTGGGCCTGTCTATACCATCCAGGACCTCTGCCTTAATTATTAACGATATATTGAACACTATGAAACAGCTTTTGCAGGGGGCTGAGGTTACAAAAACAAATGTGATGTAACTCCTTTCATCAAACATAATAGGGGATTGCTGTGTAAGCGTACTGTAGTACAGATCTATATGGTAAAGATGCTGCCTCCCAGAGCCAGCAAAGACAGATAACTGGAGAGGGCCTGGGAAGATGGTTCAGTGGTTAAGAGCAGTTAGTACTTTCCCAGAGGACCAGAGTTTGATTCCTAGAACTTTTCTGGTCTCTACGGTTATCAGGCATGCACGCTGTATACATGGACATCCACCCACACATGTAAAATTACTAGGGCTTTGAGGGCCAGCTAGAAAAGACAGTTTCTGTGGAAGGGTCATATACTGATTTTGTAGAGTTGCAGAGAAACAACACAGATCATATGTCTGGGCCAGAGGAGACAGCCTATTTTTGGTTTCCTTTATGTAACTTGTTGAGAAGATGAAGACCCATAGCTCTCTTGACTTGGTCTGTTCTGAGAGGAGTTATGGGAAACCAATGATGGGTTCCTTAACAGAAGTGGTTTGATAAAATCTGTGTGTGAGGAAAGTCTTTCTGATCTTCTGATCGCCATTGGAAAGAGGACAGAGAAGCTAGAGCGATGAAGCAGGAAGGATGTTTCAGCAGAAGTCCCTGTGAAAAAGTACCCAGAGTAAGGGCATTGTGGGGAAGGGTAGGACAATGATGAGGAACTCGTAAGATTGCATGGGAAGGACTCAGGGACCAACTGGCTTGTTGTGGGGTGAAGAGGAGAGTGATTCTGGGGTTTGGTTGCAGTTCTTGTGGAGCAGTGACCCTGTTTCCAGTGGATAGGTGCTCGGGTGGAGAATGCAGTTGTGCGGTGGTGCAGAGTTCTTGATTCTGGTTCTGCTTTGTCACCCAATTGTTTTTTTAAGATTTAATTATTTAAGTATTTGGGTATTTTGTCTACATGTATGCCTGTACACTAGAAGAGGGCTTTAGATCTCATTATAGATACTTGTGAGTGGAAGAACAGCCAGTGCTCTTAACTGCTGCACCATCTCTGCAGCCCCTCATTTGAGAGAGAGAGAGAAGAGAGTGAGAGAGAGTATGTCTTTTTTTGTCTCTCTGTCTGTATGTATGTGCATGTGCACAGGTGCCTGTGGGTCTCCTGGAAGTGGAATTACTCAGGGAGTGTGAGCCATCTGATATTGGTGCTAGGAACTGAACTCCAGTCCCCTCTAAAAGCAGCAGGTACTCTTAAGTATGTTTTTGTGTGTCTGGGTAAATCTAGTGTTTTTAGCCCAGACTTCAGGTGTTTCAGGAGGATCTTTCCAGTTCTTAAAATGTTTTTTTCCCTCTTTAAATACCTGCTTAAAGATTTGCTTTTAACTTGCCTTCTAGTTTGCTAATTTTCTTATCTTCATCAAACCTACCATCATTGTGTTTTGTATTGCAATTTTGAATTAATATATTTGTTTTTATATTTCTGTACTTTGTTGAAATTGATGTTCTCATTTAATTCTTAAACATGTTGGCTATAAAGACTGGATATGATAACTTTTTATTGTTTTTATCTTTTGCGTGTGTGTTTGATCATTTTGTTCTTTTTATTGAACTCTGACTATTTTGTGTGAAAAAATAAAAGCCTATTCTGGCTCTAGTTTCTTTATAAAATGTTTATAAATGTAAAAACAAAATCAACTTAAAGCACATTGTTTGCAAGGAGGGAACAACTATTTGTCTATTGATTGGAATAAAATGAACCTTGATCTACAGCTCAGACCAGTCCAGAAAGATATTTCAACATGGAATATAGATCTCAATATCTGAGTATCTACAAGAGATTAGTTTCCTTGTGACCTAGGGAAACTTAAAAAAAAGTCAGCCTCTTTTAGTAGTACAAAATAACGGGGTTTATTATGTTTTCATACGTAATATCATTGTCCTTTGTTATTCACACCCGTCGTTACCCATAGCTGCCCCACCTCCCTCACTAAGCATCATTTCTTATCTAAGATATAATAACATCCTATTTAAGTGAAATACTTTATCCATTTAGATTTAAAATTAAACACTAGATCAAAAGACAAAATGATGGCCAGGCAGCGGTGGCACACGCCTTTAATCCCAGCACTTGGGAGGCAGAGGCAGGTGGATCTCTGTGAGTTCAAGGCCAGCCTGGTCTACAAAGTGAGTTCCAGGACAGCTAATACTACACAAAGAAAGCCTGTAAGAAAACAAAATGACGAGGCATATACTAAAGTATTTGTAATACATACATACACACACACACACACACACACACACACACACACACACCTAATACTAACAAAAGATGGTTTCAGAATGTATAAAGTATTTCTACAATTCACTAGATAGTCCATTTTAAAAATTGGGCAAAACTTCTTGTGCTTTAATATAGATGTCCAATAGCAGTCAACCTTATTCAGTACTCAGTGGCAGCTAGTGAAAAGCAGTGAATGTCACCGTGAGATACCATTTTACACCCTTTCAGTTGGCTGTTATCCAAAAAGGTGGGAAAGAACAAGCATCGGTGAAGATGTGTGGAAATTGATGCCCTCATTCTTTGGTGAATTTGGGTGTTGAACCTTGGTCCTTGCACTTTTGAGTTAAGTATTCTGCTACCGAATTACATTCCCAGCCCAAAATTGAATCTTTATACATTGTTGGTGAGAATGTAGAATGTTGTAGCCAACAGAAAACCTATTTGATGGTTCCTCAAAAAGCTAAGCATAAGTTAGCACCAAGAAATTAAAGGAACTGCAAAAAGATAAATATATGATTCCATTTATGGACCATAGGTCAGGTTCATAGGGAAGTGAATTTAGAGGCTATCAGGTTTTGGGCAGCAAGGAATAGAAAGTTACTACTTAATGATTAGGAATTTCAAGTTTGGATATTTAAGTTTTAGAAATAGGTAATAGCTGGGCGGTAGTGGTGCATGCCTCTCATGCCTTTAATCCCAGCACTCAGGAGGCAGAGGCAGGAAGATCTCTTTGAGTTCGAGGCCAGCCTGCCTGGTCTGCAAGAGCTAGTTCCAGGACAGGCTACAAAGCTACAGAGAAACCCTGTCTCACAAACCAAGAGTGGGGGGAAGGTGGTAATAGTGATGGCTGTGAATTGTGAATGAAATATTGTAGACTTAAAAGTAGCCAACGTGGCAAATTTCATCTTACAGTTATTTTACCACAATTTAAGAAATTAACATTGTAATATGTTTATTACCTGTATGTGGTTGGATACTTCAATGGGTGAATTATGTGCTGTGTGATCTGTATCTTAAAATAGCTCTTGTAAATAGATAAGACCATAATAAAAATCCATAGATAGAGATGTGATGATGTGTTTCTATAATCTTGGAAGAGATTGCCATTATGAAGCCAGCCTGGGCAACAAGTGAGTTCTAGACCAGCCTGGGGTATAGAACAAGACTGTGGCTGGAAAGATGGCTCAGTGCTTAAGAGCACTTGCTGTTAGTCCAGAGGACCAGGGTTCAGTTTCCAGCACTCAAGGGGCTGTTCACAACTGTCTATAACTCCAGTTCCAATGGATCCAAGGCTTTCTTCTGGCCTCCTTGGGCCAGGCATGGGTGTATACACAAACTTGCAGGCAAAATATTCATCCACATAAAAATTAGACAAAAAAGCCAACCAACTGTAACCTCTTCGAAGTACAAGCTGTGCTGATTAATGTGGCTAAATTTAAAATGACAGCATCAACATTTTGTGAGATTGTGGAACAACAGGAACTCTTACGTTGTTGGGGTTACAAAAATGCAACTTCTTTGGGAAACATACCTTTGCAATGTAAAGAAATGAACTCCTGACACAGAACAACATGGAAGGATTCCAGAACTACTGGAGAGAGCTGGTTACAAAGCATATACTGTTACCAGCTGATACACTAGTCCATGTTACTCAGTGATAATGCACATCTGAACAATGGCTGTCAAAGGAGGTTGGGATTAGCAGGGAAAGAGTTAGGGAGTGTGCCATATGGGTTATTTGCAGCTTTCTGTCTACATACCCTGTTTTATCAGTTATCCCCCCCCCCCCAAGACTCATTTGAGCATGGCTGAAGGACTTTGAGCAAGTATCACTGGCCTTTTTACGCACAACTAGTGGGGAAAACATATAAACAGTAAACTTTGGGGGGGGGGAGGTGGCTCAGTGGGTTAAAAGCAGTTGCCATGCTAGTCTGATGACCTGATCCTCAGAATCCAGGTCAAAGCTGGATGTGTGTCCATAGTTGTACTCCAGGACACCTGTGGCAGGATGGGAAGGCAGAGACAGGAGAATCGATAAAAAGCTTGTGGGCCAGTTAGCAACACCACAGAAACAAGAGAGATTTTATGACTCAAAACTGAGGTGGAAAGGGAACTGCTCCTAAAAGTCATCATTTGACTTTATCTTAGTTTTCTGTTGTTTGATAAACACTGTGGCTGAAAGCAACTTGGGAAGGAAAGGGTTTCAATCACAGTCTTCCATGAAGGGAAGTCAGGGCAGAAACTTGAGACAGAAGTTGAACCAGAGGCCATGGAGGAATGCTCCTTACTGGCTTGCTCCTTGTGGCTTGCTCAGCCTGCTTCTTATACTATTCAGGACCACCCACTCATGGGTTGCAGTCTCTGTGGGATAGGCCACCCACATTAATCATCAGTCAACAAATGTACCACAAGCTTGCCCACAGGCCAGTCTGGTGGGCATTTTCTCAACTGAGGTTCCACCTCTGGACAAAATGACTAGCTTGTGTCAAGTTGACTTAAAAGAGTAGCCAGCATAGACCTCCACATGTGCGCCATGGCACAAAGGTACCTGCTTGCTCACCCACATACTCATTAGTTTTAGGGTTCTTTTCTTTCTTTTTTTTTTTCAAGACAGAGTTTCTCGGTAGCTATGAACTGGCCAGAACTGGAACTCCCTTTGTAGATCAGGCTGGCCTTGAACTCACAGAGATTCACCTGCTTCTGCCTCTCAAGTGCTGGGATTTGAAGGCAGGTGCCACTACCGCCTGGCTACTCATTAGTCTGTACACAAATAAAAAATATTAAAAATTAAATAGTAAAATTTGCTGTAAAAAAAGTAGAAGGGTTGGATATTGTTTGTTAGCACTGCTACCAGTCTGGTGCTTGGGGGTTTTGCTTCATGAATGTACTCTCTGTGCCAGACAGTGCTTTATGTTTCCAGAGCTTGAGCTGAGCTGACTGATAAGTGAATGAATGAAAATCTAGGGGAAAAAATAAGCCAGCTAATGTAAGAATGCCTTGTGGGGCTGATACTGCTGTGGACAGCTGAGGCTCATTCCCCAGGAGCATGTACACTGTAGCTTCAGCGTATCCTGAAGATGCATGGCTTAAGTAGTTAATTAGCTTGTTCTTTGGTTGAAAATTGATCCTGATGTCATTGGCTGGCTGGGCCAGGTGTGGCCTGAGTCCTAGCATGAGTTACAATCTGCTCTTCTGGAGGTTTTCTCTGGTCTGAATCTGCCCACCCTGTCAATCTTCAAGGTAGCAACCTGTGGAATCTAAGACTTTTAGGAGGAGCACTGTTGGAGCAGGCTATAGTCCAGCTGCAGAGGCTTTCATAGGGTAAGGTTCATCTGTCTCTACTCACCATACCGGATGTTCCCCAGGTTCAACCTGCAGTGTGGATAAGCCCTGTTGTTAAGGGGTCTGAGCCCCTGGCTCCCGTCCCCTTGTTATTCTCGGAGTGTGACAGTTGCTTTTTCATTGAATCACTAGTCACGGAAGTACTAAGATGTCCCAGTGAGCCCCAGAGTTCTAGATCCTTCCTTCATCTTGTTGAAGAAGCTATGACTTCAGGATGTGCAGAGCTGATGCTCTCTGTGTGTAGTAACTGCAGTCTTTGCCCTCTAGCTCCCTGCACGAGAGCATACAGTAGTTCTCTGGAGAGAAAATTGCTGAGCCCCTTTTACACTACCTACTGGAAGTTTTCTTTTTTTGAAGGTACATTTTTGTTGATTGTGTGTGTGTGGAAACTGTATGACCTGTATTTTCTTTTCCCTACTATGCAAGTCTCAGGAATCGAGCTAAGATGGTCAGGCTTGGCTGTAAGTGCTACCACCCTCTGAACCATTTTGTCAGACTGATGTGTTCTTTTGGGCCTAGGACTTAGTTCAGTACAGCCTAGGGTTAAGTGTAAGGACACAATCTGTCAGTGGGTCACTGGGAGTAGCGAGGGCAGCAACCAGTTCTTCTTGTTGCTACTTTTCTCTGTGAGCCTTTACCTTGAGTAACAACTTTTTTTCCATGTGTCCTTCTTTCTGTGCCCACTACACCCTCTGGGAAGGTTTTACATTTTCTTGTACCTGATCCCAGTGATCTTGACTTAAAACCTGGTATTTTGTTGATGGTTTAGATAGTAATAGTATTAGAGATCTATGTGTCTAGTTCCTGGGCAGCCAGCATCTTTGGCCAGGCCCTTTCTGTGAAGCGCTCTGTGCTTCCTACTGGACACGGCTTTCCACGTAGCCTGCATGTGGGCTACAGTGTTTGCAGGGCTTTTTACCCTCCTTGCAGAGAGTCCCGACCTGGCTCTGAACCACACGCACCACAAAGTGCAGGGAACATTTAGCCCTGTCATCCAGTCGGGATTGGTCACAGGATTCTGCTTTGTGGATTTGTTGGCTTTTTGGTTTCAGACTTGACTGTAATGGAGTGTTCCCGTTGAGTTGTTGTGTGTGAAGGTATATATCTTATTTATAGCTAGGCTCTACATTTTTAATTTTTATAACTGAACATACTGAATTGCTTAGAAAGAGGGAGGTGTTAAAGTGTGAATTTTTCTTACTATTTCTTCATTTCAAAATGGAATACCCTTTTTTCTCTTTACATTTTTATTAGAGTGGGCATGTTTGAGTTCTTTCCACCTTGGAGGCCATGGGAATTGAACTCAGGTTTTCAGGTTTGTTACTTTATTTACCAGGCTACCTTGCTAGCTCATTATAATAGAATACTCTTTCTCTACCAGTCTGTCCCTACTAGATAGCACTCTTTTTGAGGGTAGGAATCATTATATTTGGAGCATCTCCTGGCAGGTTGCCTAGATTGTTTTGATACTCAGTGAACATTGAATTGAATAGAACATTGAAGATAAACCAGTTGATGCCATTGAGAAAAAAAATCACTTGTACTTAACAGTACTAGTTAATAACAAGTATTTTTAACCCTGAAAAGCTGTTCACGGTGCCGTGTTAATTGTTCATGTGTTTAACTATCTATATTGTTGCTTTTCTCATTGCTGTGGCCAAATGCCTGACAAAAAGCAACCTAAGATTTTGACTCACTGACTATAGTTCGTCATTGCATGAAGGCATAATGGTAGGACCTGTTGTCTAAGAGTTTCTATTGCTATGGAGACACACCATGACCACTGCAACTCCAAAAAAGGAAAACATTTAACAGAGTGGCTTGTAGTTCAGAGGTTCAGTCCGTTATCATCATGATGGGAAGCATGGCGGAGTGCAGACAGACATGCTAGAGAAGTAATGGAGAATTCTACATTTGATCTGAAGGCAACAGGAAGTGAACCGACACTGAGCATAGCTTGAGCATAGGAAACCTCAAAGCCCACTCCCACAGTAACACACTTCCTCCAACAAGGCCACACCTACTCCAACAAAGCCACACCTCCTAATAGTACCACTCCTATGAGTTTGTGGGGGCCAGTTGCATTTAAACAACCATACCTGTGAAGTACTGCTCACACTGTAGTGAGGAATTGGGGTAAGGGGTGGGGGTAATGCTGGTGCTTTCTGGACTTCTCTCTTTTTTTTTTTCCTCTTCTGCCATTTGAACATCATGTCTTCCTCAGTGAACTCTCCAGACATACTTTCATAGACATGCCTAGACGTGTGTCTCCTAGAATGATTCCAGATCCATTAAATTTGACAATGAAGATTAAGGAAATTTGCCAAGTTTTGTGGGGCAACTATAATTTATACAGTAAAATGAACTGTATTTGGCTTGCTTCCAATACTAACAGAAATAGCACAAGTGTTGTGACATTACATTTATAAATGCCGTAAACCTTCTTTATTTCTGTGTACATACACACTTGTAATTTTCTTTCTTTTTGTTTTATTTTTTGAGACAGGGATTCTCTGTGTAGTTTTGGAGTCTGTCCTGGAACTCGGTCTGTAGGCCAGGCTGGCCTCGAACTCAGAGAGATCTGCCTGCCTCTGCCTCTGCCTCTGCCTCCCAAGTGCTGGGATTAAAGGCATGTGCCACCATTGCCTGGCTTTCCTTCATAATTTATTTACCATTTCAATTTTCATTTTGTTATGGTTTGAGTATGAAATGACTGTCACCACTCATGTGTTAAGGACTTGATTGCTAGCTGATGGGTTTTTGGGAATTGATTGGATCCTGATTGCTTTGATAAATGGATTATTCGCTTGGTGAATTTATCATATGATTGTATTGATGAGAGGTAGTAAAAGGTAGGAGGTGGGGCCTAGTTGGGAGAAGGTCACTGGGATATGACCCTAGAGCAGTGTTCCTCAACTTTCCTAATGCTGCAACCCTTTAATATAGTGGTGCCTCATGTTATGGTTATGGTTAAAATTTAAAAAAAAATTTTTATTTGCTACTCTTGTTGGGCAGTGGTGGCACACGCCTTTAATCCCAGCACTCAGGAGGCAGAGGCAGGTGGATCTCTGTGAATTCGAGGCCAGCCTGATCTGCAAGAGCTAGTTCCAGGGACAGGCTCCAAAGCTACAGAGAAAATCTCCTGCCTCTGCCTTCCAAGTGCTGGGATTAAAAGTGTGCACCACTACCACCTGGCTACTCTTATGAATTGTAAAGTAAATATTTTTGGAGGTAGAGGTTTGCCAAAGGGGTAGTGCCCCACAGATTGAGAACTGCTGCTATGTTATGCTTTGGTCCTCGCATGTGTTTCTTTTTCTTTGCTTCTAGTCTGCCATGAGATTCTTCTCTGCTGCATGCTTCTGCCAACAGGATGTTCCCCTTAAGCTTACAGGGCCAAGTGACCATGGGCTGAGTATACATACGCTCTGAAGTTGTGAGCCAAACTAAATCCTACCTCTTATAGGTTGTTTTTGTTAGGTATTTGATTATAGTGGCACAGATAATAATGATAATATTAGAAATCTTTTCAATCTCTAGGCCCGTGTCCTATAATTTTGCCTCTTTTCAAGACCATCACAGAGTTTTAAAAGCACTTAATTACCTGCCATTCCCTCAGAGACAGGTTTCCTATTTAACTCTGTATTCCTAATTCTTACATTCACATTTAGCACATAGTGGGCATTTGATAGTATTTTTATGATTTTCTTTTTTTTTAATATTTTTTTAATGATTTATCTAACTTTATTTTTATGTGCATTGGTGTGAAGGTGTCAGATTTTGTGGAACTGCATTTTCAGACAGTTGTGACCTGCCATGTGGGTGCTGGAATTGAACCCAGGTCCTCTGGAAGAGCAGTCAGTGTTCTTAACCACTGAGCCATCATCTCTCCAGCCCCTTTATGATTTTCTTGAACCATTATATGTAAAATAAAAGCACAAAAGAGACTAGTTAGGAATATGTAGGAAACATCAGTTATGACAGATAACTGATTTCAAGAGCTAAAGAATGACTTGTGATTCTGTGTTGCTTGCCTAAATATATTGACTAACTTTCATGAAGAAAGCAAATAATTAAACCTTTCAGAGGGTAGCATACCACAGGAGTAAAATAGAAATCTGTCTGTGTACACTCATACACTTGGATTTTCCCTAAACATTACTGAGCCTGTGGCCAGCAAGTTTTTGAGTGATCCAGAAGAACAAAAACAACACCTCCCCCCCAACAAAAACGCAGACACGTCATCAGCTTAGATGCCATATGGCTTTTTGACTCAGCCATGATTCAGTTCAGTTGTTTGAGAGAACATCAAGTTCCTCCATAAAAGGAATTATGTGATGGCAGTCTCCTTTATTTTTACCTATGCCGTGAGCTGGAATACACATGGAACTTTTTGGTAAGGTGTCTGACTCAGCTTCAAATACAGAAGTGCTCAATGGGAGGCCACCTCTCATATGCAGTTTTCTCAAGTGGATGAAGTAGTCAGGAAAGAATTTGAGTCAGCAAATTAAAACAAATAAGGGTATGATTGTGACTCTCAGAACCCGGAGAAGGGCATTTTAGTTCTTTCATCCTTCTGGTCTTTTGTAGTGGTCACTGACTCAAGGGCTTGGTCAGGGATCTGTGAATGTGGATACTGAAGAGCAAAGGAACCCTGGGGTTGTTATTCAGTTGAGCCAGGTTCTAAGTTAGGCCATAAAACTAAATAAGCTGTAACTAATGTGTGAGCGGTATTTCCCTGTTGTTGCCACCGAGAAGTTAATGTGTACAACACCTAGAATAATGACTAGCTTATGATAAGAACAACTTAATCGTTAGCTACTGTCTCTGTCTGTCCTGGTCACCATTATCATGATCATGATCACCATAGAGAATAGAAATTATATCAAAAGACATTAAAGAAGACTTACATGATGAAATATCAATATATTATTGAAACAGCAACAACAAAGAACATATTTTTCCCAGGTTGACCTGTGAACTTAGTGCCATTCAAAAATAACATTTCAGTAAACATTTTGTTAGAAGTGCTACTCAGCTTCTGAGGACAAGCCTTTCCCAGAGGCTTTCAACAATGGGAGGTGTTTTCTGTCTACTGCATTTTGTAGCTCAAGAAGGGCTAGGTACTCCCCTTGATTGTTGCTGGTGGTGTCAGACTTCTCTCCATCATTCTTGTTCTTATCAGTCTCTCCATCTGACTCTTGGTTTTTTTTTTTGTGTGTGTATACATACATATGATATATACGTACATACATATATATGTGTGTATATTATATGGTGTCTGTGTATGTACTTGTAGGTGTTGTGTCCGTGGAGGCCAGAAGATGAGCTAGGGTTACATGCAGTTGTGAGCTGCCTATAGTGCTCCCATCCTCTGTAAGACCAGCCAACACTGGTAACTATTGAGTTATTTCTTCAGCCCTTTTGTTTGTTTTTGTGACATGATCTTGGTTGTGTAGTCCTTGCTGTCCTTTAGCTCAGCCCTTCTGCCTTAGCTCCTAAATGCTGGGATTATAGACTTGCGCCACCTTGCCTGGGTCCCTTCAACTTTTTGACCATGCTATAACAGTATGCTTGTTGAATCAGTATTGCAATTTAAATATCTGTGGCCACCCCATTCTATTCTTGAAAAGTATAGTTTTAGCATACAGTAAACTGTGTATTGCTTTAATTGTCTTAAATCTTGGTCATTTCAGTGTTTGCATGGGCAATCCTTTCATTGCTCAACCGCATTCCCTTGACTGTCAGTGAACTCAACTCCCAAGTCTTCTCTCTTTCACATTGCCACGTGTTACACCTTATCTGGACCTTATTTTTAATCCAGCTCCTTTCTTCGTGATCAGTTTCAGTAGCCCCACTTCTGACTTGTTTTTTCTCTAGGACCCTACTCTAACCTGCCTATTGATTCTGTTTCCTATCTATCTCTCACTCTTTGTGCTTCATTGCCTTTCTAATTTCACATTTCTCTTTTTAGTTCTGTTTGGGTTCATTGATCTAAGCATTTCCTTACATCCATGGAATTAAATTCCACTTGTTTGTGTTGTCACCCGAATAACTGAATGAGGCTAGAGAAAAAAACAGTCATTTTAATAGTCTTTTTAAATTGATGATTGCCATGTATCAATGCTGATTGGCCTTCAGTTTTTGATAAGCCATAATTGTATGCATTTTTGGGGTACACTGTGATATGTTAGTATCCATGTAATGTGAAATGACTAAAGTTTATTAACATAAACATCAACTCTCAGATCTATCCTCTTTTTTTCTTGTTGGTTTTTGAGACGGGGTTTCTGTCTGCAGCTTTGGAGCTTTTCTGGAACTCACTTTATAGACCATGGTGGCTTGAATTTACAGAGATCCACCTGCCTCTGCCTCTGGAGTGCTGAGATTAAGGGTGTACACCACAACTGCCCAACCCTTCCTTTAAAAAAAAACAACTAAAACCTATTCTTTAAGTATAGCAATATAACTTGCATAGTAAATAATTATAATAGAAGTGATTTGATATAGTTTTAAACAAGAAAGAAAGAAAAAAATTCAGGTTACAAGCCCTCACCCCTTATAATAATTTTTTTTT
>NC_022017.1:25838887-25840071 GCF_000317375.1 Microtus ochrogaster | reverse complement strand
GAGGGATTAAAGGCATGCGCCACCACCGCTCGGCTTTTAAATCACTTTTTCTGAATGGGTCAATTCAATAAATGTATTCAGTGACTGAGTGTGTCTCGTTCCTGCTGCACTACTGGTCAGTGGAATTTTAAAGAAAGCGCAGCTTTCACAGTCACCGCCTCAGAGGACTAACACATGTCTTCTTTTACAGTGCAAAGGTGGTTCATGCTACTTCAGTACTTAGAAAACTGAAGTCACATTATCTACCACAATTGTGTTAGAGTTGAAACTTTATATCTTTGTTCATGATGTTTTATTTTGGAGATAGGTTCTCACTCTGTAGCCCTGATTGACTTGGAATCCATGATGCAAACCAGGCTGGCTTCAAACTTTGATAGATCTGTCTCCCTCTGTGTGTTAGCACCACTGGCTAATGTACTCCAGCCTTCTTCATACCTATTATTACCCTCTTTAGATCTGCTGCTAAACTTTTAGACTTCCCCAGTTTATACTGTTTGGATATCTACACATGTACATTTTAGGCTAGGATCTGTATATGAGAGAGAACATGTAGTTGTTCCTTTCTGAGTCACCTCATTTAATATTAAACTTATGAGGTCCATTAATTTTTTTTGAAAATTTCAGTTTTATTTTTTTTTATAGTCAGGTGTTTTTTTTCTAACACAGTAAGTCGAGAATGTTAGTTATATATATAATTGCAAACCCACCATTTTTTATCAGTTCAAGAATGAAGGGGGTGCCCTATTCTCAGAGGTAATACAATGCCCATCAGTGTGTACAGTGGATGGAGAAAGCTTTTATTTCATCTCCCTATTCCAAAAATAATATATTGTCCTCAGTTAGATACTATACTGGGTCCTAGCCAAAAGGCCAAGAAACAGTGATTTTTAAAGTTGATTTTATTTACCGATGAATAGTATTACAAATATGTACCATATTTTTCTTATCCTTTCCTTGGATGGGCTTTTATTATGAATAGAGCCACAGTAAACATGGATGTGTATAGTAAGAGCCACGGGCCTCTTCCCACAGCCTGGCTCCTGGCTGCCTGGCTAGCTTATACCCCGAAATAACAACACACAAATTGTATTCTTTCTTTTTTTTTCGAGACAGGGTTTCTCTGTGGCTTTGGAGCCTGTCCTGGAACTAGCTCTATAGACCAGGCTGGTCTTGAACTCACAGAG
>NC_022017.1:25830244-25838597 GCF_000317375.1 Microtus ochrogaster | reverse complement strand
CTCCCAGCATTCTGTTCTGTTTACTCCACCCACCTAAAGGCTGGCCTATCAAATGGGCCAAGGCAGTTTCTTTATTAGCCAATGACCTTCCTCCATCAGATGTGCAAGTGTCATTGGTGGGGTATGGCATTTTTCAGATTCATTGAGCTCAGGAATGGTGTAACTGGGTCATATGGTAGTGCTGTCTTTTTGAGTAATGCCCAAACTTATTTTTGTATTGGCTATATTAATTTACACTCCCACAGCAGTGAATAATAGTTCTTTTTTTCCCCATATCCACTCTCACGTTTGTCAGATTTCTTGATAATAGCCATTTTGACTGGAGTGAGTTATCTCAAAGTGCTTTTAATTTTCATTTTCCTGATGAAGAGGGATGTTGAACCTCTTTAAGAATAGTTATTGGCTATTTGACTTTTTCTTTTGAGAAGTGTCTGTTATTTTATTAGTCTGATTGTTGATTGGCAGTTTTGTTTTCTTAGGATTTAATTTTTGTAGTTCTTTGTAAATTCTGAATGTTATCCCCTTCTGATGTTAGCTGATAAAAATGTTTTCCCATTCTGTGGGCTCTTTGTTTGCTTTGCCAATAGCTTTATTTATTTTTATTTCTTTATGTTATTGCTGTGTAGAAGCTTTTATTTATGGAATCCCTTTGGTAAATTCTTGGGACTAGTTACTGTGCTATTGGGGATTGTTGTTTTTCATTTGTTTGAGAACATTCTTGCTGAGCATTCATTCTGTTTTCCTCTTGTAGTTTCAGTGTTTTAGGTTTTTAAATAAGATATTTGATCCATTTCCAGTTGACTTTTGTATAGGGTAAAAGATATGATCAATTTTTTTTTCTTCCACAGGTGGATATCCAGTTTTGTCAGTGCTGTTTGTTTAATAGCTAGTTTTTCCACTGCATGTTTTTGCCACCTTTGTGAAAATAAGGTGGCTATTGCTTTTTTTTCTGTTTCTTTATAGGTCCCCTGTTCTGTTACTATAGCTCTGTAGTATAATTTGAGGTTGGGAATTGTAATATCTCCAGCTGTCTTCTTTCCTTAGATTGTTTTGGGGCTATTTTGGACTTTTATAGTTCCATAAAGATTATTGGATTGTTGTCTCTGATGGGTATTGCATTGAATAGATAGATTAATTTTGGTAGTATAGTAATTTTCTTCATGTTAATTCTACCCATGCAGGAACATGGAAGGTCTTTCCATGATCTGAGTACCTTTGGTTTTATTTTTTAATGCTTTGAAGTTTTCATTGTGGAGGTCTTTCACTTTGGTTAGGTTTAACCAAACTAACCTTGGATTGTCTGTCTGTCTATCATCTATCTTTTATTACCTATCATGTACAAGGTCTTGGGTCCCAGCACGGGAAAAACAATCAAAATCTGATTTCTGCCTACCTAGCTGGCCATATCTTCCATTTCTGTTCCTGTGATCAGTTCTTTCTTTCTTCATTTTTCTCTTTCTTTCTATTATTTACTTATTTTAGGTTAATGTACCAAGTGGGTTTCATAGACATTTTCATGCATATATATCCTTGTGCTTTTGTTCTTTTTTTTTTTTTTAAAGATTTCTTTATTTTATGTATATGAGCGTTTTATCTGCATGTATGCCTTTATGCCAGAAGAGGGCATCAGATACCATTATAGATGGTTGTGAGCTACCATGTGGTTGATGGGAATTGAACTCAGGACCTCTGGAAGAGCAGCCAGTGCTCTTAACCACTGAGCTATCTCTCTAGCTCCCCACGGCCTTTTTTTGAGAAAAGATTTTTCTGTGTAGTAGCTCTTGCTGTCCTGGAACTCTGTATATCAGGCTGGCTTTCAGCTCACAGAGATCTGCCTGCCTTTGCCTCCCTAGTGCTGGGATTAAAGGTGTGTGCCACCATTGCCTGCCATTTTAGTAATGTTTTACATACATTCTTTTTTATTCTTTTATGTTTATTTATTTCATGTATATGAGTGTTTTGCCTTTATATGTGAATGTGTACCATGTGTGCCTGATGCCAGTGGAGGTCAGAAGAAGGTATCTGGTCTCCTGGAGCTTGAGTTATGGATGGTTGTGAGTCACCATGTAGATGCTGGGAATTGAACTCAGGCCCTCTGCAAGGGCAGCAGGTGTGCTCACTGCTGAGCCATGTCTCCAGACCCTTAAATACATTCTTTCTCTGCCTAAAACTGAAAAAATTTCCAAGGTTTGGTGGTTGTAGTCTCCTGTATGTTCTAAGTCTCCCTGAAACTGCTTTTTAGGTAAGCCAATGGATCGCAGTTGTCACAGAAAGTACACACCCCACTTTTGTAGTAGACCATCCCTCTCCTTCACTCCTTTCATACCAGCACTGTCCTGAGTTGTCTGGTACACAGACTCCTTTCCTCGTTCTTGTATCTGGTATAGAGCTGGCTTTCCGTCTCCATGCTTTGTCCTTTCGTTTGTCATGATGCCCTTGAGCTGCATTTGCTCTGATGAGGAAGAACTGATTGTAATGAGGATTATAGGAAAGGGGAAACCATGGTTTTGTGGGGTCCGGAGAGGACTATGGTATGTTAGGAATCTTAGTAAGACAGGAGTTACCAGACCTGACCCACCACCTGTTTTATTATGACCTATGAGTGAAGGGTGGTTTGTACATTTAAGTAGTTGCCATCTGAAAGTCATGGGAAATTTAAATTGTGATGTTACAAGGTCTTGCTCTGTAGGCCAGGATGGCCTTGAGCTTTATATCCCCGTTTCTCAGCTTCCCAGATGCTGGTGTTACAGTCCAATAAGCCATATGCTTGGCTATAATGAAGTTTTCTTTTTTAAAGACTTGTTTATCTTTTAATTAGGATTATGTTTGGGAGGATGTCTGTGTCCAAGAGTGCCAGTGCCTTCAGAGTCAGATTGGTGTTGGAGCCCCATTCTGAAGTTGCAGGTGGTTGTACACAGCCTGATGAGGTGTTGGGAAGACCTCCCGTCCTCTGCGAGAGCAGGAGTCATTTTTAACTAGTAAGCTACTTCCAGCCCTGGCACAGTAGAGTTCTATTGAACTTAGCAGTGTTCATTTGTTTCAGTGGCATCTAAGGCTCTTTCTCTGATAAAGGGCAGGGTTGATAAGTTGTTCTGGCCGTCAGAGCCTGAAACATTTGCTGAGATGCTCTTTACACACAACTTCTGTGACCCAGCAGAATGGATTGTTAGGGCTACCAGGGACCACCTGGGCCTAGATGGGAGAGGAGAGCGTGGAATGCACAAAGAAGAGGCTTGGTTTGGGGAAAGGTGGAGTCCAGAATTTTGCTCTAGGCTCTTTATGGCAGTTGATATATATAATTTCTGCTTTTGATCAGCCAGACCAAATCAATAGGCAAAGTTTATGGTTTTATGTAACAACCAGCAATTAGAAAAAAAAAATCTATGAGCTTTCAATTATTTTTCTTAGCAACAGTGGTTAAAATACTCTAAATACATAAGCCAGTTATTTTTAATGCAGTGGTAGGTATTAGAACAAGTGCGATTAGAACTTAAACAAGTGCGATAGTCTTAGTTGCAGTTACAATGTCTAGCAGTCAGTTTCCTTTTCAGTAGGAGGTCCACTGATAAATTAACTGTAAAATGTGTGTACATATGGTATATTAGGCTTGTCTAACCTGTGACATATAATCACAGGTAGTTTTCTTTAATTTTACTCAAACAGGACTTGCCAAGACCAACAAATGTGTTGAAACTTGAAGGAAATGAAATTCTACCTTTTGTGTAACTCAAAGGAATTTTTGTCTTCTACTACAGCATTTCATTTATACATTGTCTTCAGGGGATGCATTCCTATCTAATAGGAACGTCTAACGGCTGAAGTTTAATTGTCTCCATAAGCACTCTGCTTTCTGCCAATGAAGTAGCTAAGCTTCTTAAAGCCTTTGTGAATATTTTTGTTAGTTTGGTTAAAGTAGAACTGACAGCGATTATTATTAATACTGTTTGTCATATGGGGACGACTGACTGATCTTTACCAGCTATTTCATTGTCGTTAATCATTACATATTTAGATGCATTACATTGTCCTGACTGTGAACACAGACTGTGCAGAACTGTAATGCCAAGTAGTTTTCTTTCAAGACTGTGGAGAAGGGAGAGTAGTGGGGAGAGGTGAATGCTTTTACTGTTGTTGAGAAGAACATCTTTGTCCTCATCTAATAGATAGTATTCATGTTTGTATTATTTCAGGTAGGATTAATTGAATCCATAGCTATTTGCCATAAGACTCTGCAGGAATTTTTTTGTCTCAGCTTTTGTAGAGGGAAACAAACATTTAAGGCATATTCTCCATCTTTGTGAAGTTTAAAATACAGTCAGTTTGAACTATAGACTCTCCTTACAATTAATCTGTTGTAGTAACTAATGGGGAAGGAGAAATGAAATATGCTAAATAGGAATCACAAGACATCTGCCTACATTAGAGCTACGTCTTACAAGTTGACTGCTTTTCTAGGTTCTGCATCTAGAATAGTGGGAAGAAAAAGAATTAAGTTAATGTTTTTTAGGTACTGCCTCCATGTGTACCGACTTCCCTGGATAACACGGTGCAGGCCTGGACCACTTTCCTTGTGCCAGATGTCCTTGTTGTTTAAGGTAGAAATTTGAAAATTTGAAAAATTAGTGGTGCAGTGGACTAGGAATACAAGAGCCAGCTTGTCTCTAGTTTGCAGGAGTACAGAGTTCAGGGCGTACAGATTGGAGTGGTTGATGAGTTTCACCAGGGATATGGTCTTCAAGAGATTTCTGAAAAAGGAGGTGTTTAGGCAGAGGGTGTAGCTCAGTGGTAGAATAGTTTCCTTAGAATAAGAACCACAGACCAAGTTCTTGAGGGCAAAGAACTAGGTGGGGACAGTGTGACAAGTGTATGTTGGTGGAAGGGCACAGAACGTTGGGAGTGCATGGCGCTTTCAGGAACCCATGGGTCTAGAACCTGGGGACAGCAAATAACAATGATCACTTTCCCGAATTATTTTTTTTTCATTCTACAAACACAAGTTATTTTGTATCTGACATTTGTTCCATGTGAGCTTACTGTGAAGGAGCTATTTATGGCTATTTGGGTTTCAGGAATCTTTTGAAGGGTCTTCAATTCCATTTTATTTGTTGCTATTAAAGTATAATAAGGACCCAGTGCATCCATGACAAATGGATTTGTAAAACTGGGAATTATATTTGTAGGTTAGTTAATGAACTTAACTGTTCTATGCATTATAGAACATCATTATTCTTTTTTTTTTTTTTGGTTTTTTGAGACAGGGTTTCTCTGTGGCTTTGGAGCCTGTCCTGTTACTAGCTCTGTAGACAACATCATTATTCTTGAAAATAACTATCTTCTTCAGTCTGTCACCATAGTTTATTCCAAAACGTGTGCTGCTTCAGTTGTCAGTTTTTAGTAAAGCAGGTGGTAAGAGGTCGAGGGATGCCTGGTCTTCTAGGAAGACTGTTCCTTGTGAACAGTGGCATCTGTGAAGGACCAGCTGAAAGAATTAAGACTGGCTCCATCATCACAAGTGTGAATCACACCTCTTAGCCACCTGAGGAGAACAGAGAAATTACTGTAGATTATTCCAGTTGTAGAACTGTTTTCTTACTATTTTTGCGCTACTAAAGTTTGAACCTAGAACTTTCAGGCTCGTCAAATGTGGTGCAGCAGCCTTTTATTTTTATTTGTAATACCAAATAATAAATGTTGAAACTCTGCATCATACAGATAATTACATACAGGTAATTAGGTTTAACTTTGTCGTGGAAATTTGTGATACTCTTGTCATCCTCCAATGCTTCACCCTCTTGAGTATTTTCTCCAGCATATTCTTAATCCTTAATGCTATCACGGGAGTGCTAGTAAATGTTCATTTTTAAAATTTTCCTGCCGGTATCGTCAGCAAAAATGTGTTACATAAATGATTGCTTGTTATAGTTGCCGAGGCAGGTGAATTTCACTTTTTTGTTTGGTCACTAAGTTGCTAAAACATTGGGTGCAAGTTTTATGACCTGTCCGTGGAGCTAGTGCTGACTGGAGGGACTAGGGTGCAGGCAGATGATTGTGTGTGTTTCTTAGTTTCTAATTAGTTAATCAGTACCCTGCCTCTTTTCTGAAACAAGTTTCAGGCACCTTAAAATTAAATAAATTTTAAAAAAGGTAAAGGAAGAGGGTAGAGTTGTAGGTCATTGGCAGTTGCTTAGCATGTGGGAGGCTCTGAGTTTTGCCTCCTGTTTATGTCTTAGAAAGAGATAAGTGAGGAAATTGGGGAGAAGAGAAAAGCAGATAAAGTGGAATTCAGACTGTTGTGAAACATGAGCTGTATATTTGCCTCTGGATTTATCAGAGATCCAGCCATAGGAAAACATAGAATTTCTGTGTCTATAAGACTGAAAGATACCACATAATACATAAGAAGCCATGGCTGTGTCCCCTGGTCCTGGAAAGGAAGGGACATTTATGGAATGTCTTTGATGATGTCCAGGCAGCACAAGGTTGTTATTAGTTTGAAGTTTCTGTGGTCTGGCTTAATCCTGTCATTCTACATTGAGGACAGAGGAGAATTCTCAGAGATGGTCAGGACTGTCCCTAAGAGTTTCTTAAATATCTGACATATCTAACTGCTAACGTGGCAGGTTTTCTTCAGTCTGTTTATTTATGTATCGAGACAGAGTTTTCCTGTGTAGCCCTGGCTGTCTTGGAACTTGCTCTGTAAACCAGGCTGACGTTGAACTCAGAGACCTACCTGCCTCTGCCTCCCAAATTCTGGGATTAAAGGCGTGTGTCACCCAGTTTTTCTTCTGTCTTTAAAAGCAGATTACTGTTTCTTTAGGGGATTTATGAAATGAGGAAATTGACTTTCATTTAGGTACCAGATTACACCAAAAAATTTTTTTTTTCATCTTAAGAGCGCTGGAATGATAGTAGGCTCTACTCTGCATGAGAGAAGCATGCCATGACTGAGGTGCTGAGAATGCAGCTGTAGGTCATCTTTCTGCTGGACACTCGTCCTCATGGGAGCTGGCACACTACAAACTTCTCCTCTCTTCTACTCTCTCACGTATAAAGTTTGGTGTGGTTGTTGCTGGCTTCACGGGATCTAAAGAGAAGAGTGACAGTGTTCTCTTGTCCTCTCCATAGTCCTTCTAGAATATTGTTTCCCATAACCCAGTGCAAGGCCCATAGTGGGTAGTGGCAGATCCATAAGCAAGAGACTTCATCTGTACTGGATTTGGATTGTCCTGGGGAATGCAAGTACTGGAACCAAAGAACTTTAATTGGAATTGTGGCTCTGGCATTCATTGGCCAGGTGATGTGGGCAAGCAACTCCTTCTCTTACATTGTCCATAGAATGGAGAGGAGAGGACAGGGTTAAGACATTTCAATGGTGGAGCGAGAGAACACATGTAAGGACGAACAGCAGTGCCCCACACGCCGTGGCTACACAGTCTGCACTGCAGCTCATAACTTCTGTTTCATAATGAAGGAGCTGGAATAGGCAAACCTAGATTCCCCTGCCTCTGGAGTAGGTAAAGCAGTGTTGGGGATGGGACATTTGGAAATCGGTCAGTATATCCCATGCACCCCCCCATCCCGGTTATAACAACTCTCTTTTTCCAGGGAAACAGCACCCAGAACGATCTTCCAGAGAGTCCTGGATATCTTAAAGAAATCAACTCATGCTGTTGAGCTGGCCTGCAGGGATTCTTCCCAAGTGGAGCACCTGGCTTCCAGTCTTCAGCTAATCACTGAATGCTTCAGATGTCTTCGGAATGCGTGTATAGAGTGTTCTGTGAACCAGAACTCTATCAGGTAGTGACACTCATCCCCCTGAGTGCTTTTTATATGTTGGCTAACGTTTTGGCTTTATAGCATTACCTGTTGTTTTTACAAAACTGACCTTTACCTCTACAGGAAAACATCCTTTATTTCTTGTATTCTCTTGTTTAACCAGAGGGATTATTCAGCTTTCCTGTTCGTAATTTGTGACTTAAAATATTTGATACTTCATATGACAGTGATTTGAGTTTGGCATTGGTTCCCTATCTCTTGGTTTGGCTTGCCCAAGTTCACATGTAGTTTTTGGCCTTCTTTTAACTGTAAATGTTTCAGTTAGCCTGTATTTACATTGAGCAGGAATATTTCATAAGTTCCTGAGATTATCTGTTTTAAGACTCCAAGCTTGGAGCTCTTTCTGTCTGTCTTAGGCTGTGTCTGTTTTTGAGAAGTGTTAAGTACTGATCAGAGGATGCTCTCTGTTGCTCTTTATGTTGTACAGCTTTTACACCTAGAACCCAGTTTCTTTCCCTTGCTTTTTGTTCTTTTTTTTTTTTTTTTAAGCAGAAGACGGCATACGAGATTAAGCATG
>NC_022017.1:25822065-25830144 GCF_000317375.1 Microtus ochrogaster | reverse complement strand
CAATAACTAGCTGGTTGCCTGCCTATCAGAGTGAATAAAAGAACCCAGTTTTTCTCTCTCTATAAACTGTTCTTTTTTTTTTTTTTTGGATAGGGTTTCTCTGAGACAGGGTTTGTCTGTCTTGAACTTACTCTATACCAGGCTGGTGTCCAACTCAGAGATCCACCTGCTTCTGCCTTCCAAGTGCTGGGATTAAAGGTGTGCACTGCTGTGCCTGGCTTTCTCTCTTACTTTTATAGAATCAAGTACTATTGATTTTTTAAAGAATATTTTACTTGAAATGAAGTTGGAAGTCACAAGCAGGATGTTCACCTTTCTTTCCTGGATTTGCATCTAGACAGGGCCTCAAGACCTCTCTATCACTGTTGTGATGGGTTAAGTTGAGCTGGTCCAGAAGACATTTGATTCCCTTGGCTGCTTAGACAGTCTTATACCTGAGGCTTTGATATGACTAATGAGATTTTTAAGATGAAAGGAAAGGAGGAAAAGGTGGTGTTGTTTTAACGTCAATGCTAAAACAAACCTGCCATCTCTTTATAGAAAATGGATAGAAATGGCAATAATCTTGCTAATCATAGTTAATACTTTGATTTTTTTAAATAATTAAATTTTAAAACATTTTTAATGATTTGTTTTTTTATTTTTGTGTCTGTGTATCTGCCACATATGTATTATGGGTGCTCATGGAGTCCAGATGGGGGAGTGGTATCCTATGGAGCTGAACTTGGATCTTATAGAAGAGCCACAAGTGCTCTTAACTGCTGATCCATCTTTCCAGCCCAATACCAGTATTTTAAAACATAATGTTATGTTCTGGAAACATTGGCCAGAATGCCAGTTTCTTTTGTACTTTCCCAGGTGGGAAAGTCCAGGGCAGGGACTTGAAGCTGAGGGTTCCACGGTAGGGTTCCCTCAGTTTTAGTAATTCACAGAACTCAAGAAAAGTTTCTGGTCATTATAAAAGGTATGTACTAGGAACATCCAGGTAGAAGAATATGCACAGGACAAGGTATAGGGTGGGGGGTGATGTTTCTGTGTCCTCCCTGGTATACCTGGTATCCTTCTGGCAGTTTGCTGTACTCATCAACCTTCAGGCGGCCCCAGACTCCAATGTTATTTTTTTAATGGAGTTTTCATTATATAGACATGGTTAATTTAAATCATTGCTTTTGGGTATTAAATTCAGTTTTTATCTTGTTTGCCTCTCTGAGACTGAAAGTTGGGTCTTCTGGCAGCAAGGACACCATTCTGAAGCTGTGTCTGAGTTGCTTTTAGAGCATAAACTCAGATGTGATCAGAAGGTGTTTCTATCATTCAGGGAAGTATAAGGGTTTTAGGAACACCACACCAGCTCAGGACAAAGACCAACCACAGATTGCATCATTACTGTGTCTCTTGCCAATATAAGGTCACTTAAAAACAAATAAACTGATAAGGAGTTTAGGTTCTTTTGCTATCCTAGTTCACCCATTGATCTTAAACATTCACATTATTCATGTTCAAAATACGTTTTTGTGCTATCCTAAGGTCTCCCACATTCTAAACCCATTATAGTGTCAGCTCATGTTCAGAATGCCTTCTAGGCCTCATTAGCTAGAAGTCCCACATCTAATCCTCTGAATTATCTAAGTTACATATGAAACTGTAGAGTGATCCATCTTGGGACAAAGTTCCTCTTTATCTGGGACCCGTAACACTAGAAAATAAGTATCTTTTCTCAAATACAGTAGGCAGAAGATCACAGGACACTGGCAGTTCGAGGCATTTCTTTTTTCTTTCCCTTCCTCACAGCTGTAGGATGTTGTCCAAGGACTCTTGGCACTCCATAGCAGAGATCCCCATTCCTGTAGTCTCTAATAACATGTTCTCATTTCCTTCCAAACGTTGCCAGCTGTGCCTTCATGTGTGTGTTTCTACCAGAAGTCTGTCTAAGGCACTGTGATTTTTGTCCATGTGTCTTAGAGTTCTTTTAGCCTTTGCCTGCTGACCAGAGTCTCTTCCCTTTTCAGGGATTTGTACAGCAGCCCCCCACCAATGCTTTGTCAGAGATCTGTGTCACTTTGCTTTTGTTACAGTGACATACTACCAAAATCTTAAATACAATACATTTATTATCTTATGAATTGGAAGTTCGACAGTCCATAAGGGGTTGGCATAGATAGTACTTCTTTCTAGAGGCTTCTGTGACAGAATCAGTTTCTTTGCCTTGCCAGCTTTCAGTTCTACCATTTTTCTTGGCATATGGCCTCCTTTCTCTTATTTTCAACTTTCTTGTGTTCTTTCTGTAATGAGCCTAGTGATATATTGGATGTCCATTTAACTCAGGACAATCCTTCCATCTCAAGATTACTGATTTGGTCTTGTCTGAAAAGTTCTCTTTACTAGATATGGTAATAATTAGATACGCACATCTCTGGAAGCTGTTATTCTGCCTGCTGTAGGAACTGTTGATCAATAGTCTCAGCATATACATTAAATTAGCATTTGAAATTCAGTATTAGAGAAAAGCATGTATTTAATTTAATTTTGTCTTAAAATTTAATACAGGAACCTGGATACAATTGGCGTTGCTGTTGATTTGGTTCTTCTGTTTCGTGAACTTCGAGTGGAACAAGACTCTTTGCTAACAGGTAATGTGCAGTATAATTAATGGATTATTATCTTGAAAAATGTTTAAAGCTAATGCTCTGAGTGTTTAGTCATTCACTGAAGCATGTTCTGTATTTCATGGAATGTTAAAGAATTACTGTGAAGGAAAGTTACTGTGACTTCCTTTCTGTCCTGTTGTAGGCTGACTTGTCTCTTCCCAACTTCTTCCGCTGAAGCTTCTCTTAGTCTGCTTGGGCTGCTGCAGCAAAATACTTTAGTTTAGTTAATTAATAAAAGCAGGTATTTATCAACCTAGAATGCTGGGAGGCTCAGGATCAGGGTTTCAGCATATTTATTATGTGGTAGGGGCTTGCTCTCTGACTCAATGAAGGTGCCTTCTTGCTGTGTCCTTACATAGTAGAGCGGCAGAAGGAACTCTTGAACTCTTGTAAGGGGTACTAACTGCGAGATCTAGTTACCCCTTACAGTCCCCATTGCTTACTACCAACACTTTGGAGATTTGACAATCAGCATATGAATTTTAGAAGGACACAAACATTCAGACCATAGCAAAATCCTAACCTCCAGTGGCCAGAATATGACTTTATTTGAAGACAAGATTTTATAAGAGGTTATTAAGGTACAGTGAAGAAATTTGTTGTTTTGAGAAAAGGATAGTAGAACACATAGGTGAACACTATATGAAGACACAGGAAGCAGATTGCAGACTATTGTCAAGAAGAGAGGTGTCAGGAGAAATTAGCACTGGTGGCATCTTAATCATGGACTTGTAGTCTCCAGAGTGGTAGAAGGTAATTGTTTGAAGCTGTCTAGTTTGTGGTTCTTTGCAGTAGTAACCTGGGGTGTCTGATGCCTTGCCTTGTGTTACTTAGAAATGTGACAGACACTGCTTTTGGTTTGAATATGAACGCCCTTCACAGACTCCTGTGTTTGAACACTTGGTCCTTAGCTAGTGGCACTGTGTCGTGAGGTTGGACATGGAGTCTAACTGGCTGATATAGCGCCATATGAGGGCTTACAGCTTGCAGTCTATCTCTAGTTCTCCCTGAGATCTCTGCATCCTGATTGATCAGGCAATGTATCCTGTTACGATTTCCACTACTCTAGCCACGCTGCTCCAACTGTCACTGTTATTTCTCCTCCACAATGGACTGTGTCATCTTAAACCCTGAGCCAAAATAAATCCTTCCTCCCATAAGTTACTTCTTTCAGGTATTTTATTGCAGTGAAGATAAAAGTAACTAATATGGGTGTGATTCCAGCAGTGACCAGAGCAGACACCTCTGCCCCCAGGAACTCACATTCCAGTGAGAAGACCTGGATATGTTAAGTCTGTTAAGTCAGATTGCAGTCTAGTATCACTCACCTCTATGATTCCTTTTGTTGCTTATGAGAAGAGAGTCCCACCTCTAGTTCTTACCTATCCATTGGGAATAGGGTGTCAGGTAGCATTAATGTAAACATGCCTTATGTAAAACGGGAGTTAAGAGACTAGTCAGTCCATTATCTAGTGTGACAGAAAGGGAAGGTAGCTCTTCTTAACAACTCTTGATGTGGGATTAAGAACAGTGCTCAGCTTCTTAGCTTGAAAGGCTGGAAGGCTATTAGACTATTTTGAAGACATTGAGTTTTCTGTATTAGTAGGGTTATTGCTTCTCCGTTGTACAAAGATTATTATCTTACCACATCATTAAGTTAAAAATAGAGTTTTTATATATGATCTTCTTCTCTAAGGAAATGAGATATTATGAGTAAATGTAAATTATTTGATGTATTCTTACTGTAAGTATCCATGCTTATTAGATATACTAGGTTATGGATTAAAGTAATTGTTGTAATAGACAACACCCTTACCATATGTAATATAAATACTTCCCTTCAGGGGGAAGTTTAACCATTTAAAATAGATTTGATTTACAATTATTTCTTAACTCCTGTTTTTATATAATACAAGGCATTTATTTCATTTCAGATTCATTTTACTACAATTTTGGGGTCTTACTATTTGATTTAGTATGCGTCTTTTAAATCTTAAGTCAGTTACCTGGTGTGACAGAAAGTGATGGTTCCTTAAAGTTACCTACATTGTCTAAGAGTTTATAGATGACATCTCGGCTCTAAACTTTTCTGAGTGGCAGTATTTTAAGAGGTTGATAGGACATAGAATTTATTTGTTAAGTATTTTAAAGATGTTTAGTATTAAAGGTATTTTTTTGTAGCTCTGCTTTATGATGAGGACTTGGTACTCAGAGTTGGAGGATTTAAAAACAATGATAAAGTAACGGGTTTCATTGTGTTGCATGGAGAAATCAGTCTGTGAGGTCTGTAATTCAGCCACTGTTCAGATGCAGACCATTTTGTAATTGCTGGAAAACAGTGATAGCTGTCTATGGAAAACATATCAGCTGTCTGTCGGCTGATTTCTTCTAGTGGTGTATTTGTGCGGTAAGTGCTATGACTTGGAGCTATTAGAGGGGAGCTAGCCCCTCCCCTTAAACCTTGGGTACTAGCCCCACCCACCCTCATTGAAGATTTCTCTTGAAATTATGCCATTTGTTCTCAGCATCACATGCGCTCCTCTGCCCTCCCGCATCCTTATTGTCATGTTGTACATTCTCTTGCTTTCCACCGTAAAGCTTCTGTCCTTGATTCTGCATTCCCCTCTTTCTTTTTTGTGCTATCCCAAATCTCCTGTGCAAGACTTATTTTATTTTTGTGCAAAATATGATTAATGATTGTTTCATCCTTTCTTCATTGAGTTGGATAACCTACGAAAAATAGAAAGGGGAAGATTCTAAAAATGCTTTTATAGCATAGCTATATGGTGAAGGAATACATTGATTGACATTAGAGAATAGATCCCTGTGGGTTTTTTTTTTTAATTTATTTATTTTTTTAATTTTGGTGGTGCTGAGAATTGAACTTTGGGCTCCAGTATGGTAGGAAAGCCTCTACCACTGAGCTATATTGCTAGCCTTAGTCTTGTCTTTTAAAGGACACATTAAGAGTTGTTTATAATTTAGATAGCTTCAATACTATCAGTTTAACTAATTGATTTTCCCCCTGGTAGTACTGGGGTAAACTTAGTGCCTTGGGCATGCTAGGCAATCATTTTATCATTTAGTTTTGTCTCCCAAGTCATTGACTTAACATAAAACTATCTGTTTTAAAGTGAACGGTTGAGTGGCATTTAGAACAGCCTAATATTGTGCAACCAATACCTGTACAAAATTAAAAATGTTTTCTTATGCTCAAAGGTATAAGGAAAGCAATTCCTCTCTCTTTCCTTCTCCCTGCCAATGGTGTCCACAATTTTATGTTCTGTCTCTGTAAATTAATTTATTCTGGATATTTCATATAAATGGAATTGTAGAGCTACATGGCCCTTAGTCTGATTTCTCTTATTTTTGAGGTTCAGTTACATTCTAGCATGCATCTGAATTTTGTTCTTTTGGATTGAATAATACTGTATTGTTTTCCATTCATCAGTTGATGAACACATGCTGTTCTCACCTTTTGGCAATGATGAATAACACTTTGAATGTGTACATGTATTTGTTTGAGTGCCTGTGTTCAGTTCTTTGGAGTATGTGCCTAGGATTAGAATTGTTGGGCCTGAGTATTACTATGTTAAGGATTCATTCTGTCTCTGTGTTTTTGTCTGCCTTTCTACTTTCTTCTTTCTGTCTCTGTCTGTCTGCCGATCTCTGTCCATATTATGTGTGGGTGTCTACAGAGGTCACAGGAGGACTTTGGATCCCCTGGAGCTAGAATTATAGGTGATTCTAAGTTTTCTGACATGGGTGCTAGGAACTGAATCTTGTCAGTCTTCTGCTAGAGCAGCATGTATTCTTAACTGCTGAGCCCTCTTTCCAGCTCCTGTTTTGGGGAGCCACTAAACTGTTTGTCAATAAGTGGAGCCATTTACATTTAATCACCAGTGTCTTTCTAATTTCTTCATATCCTTGCTGACACTTTCAGTTTTTTGGTTTAAGTCATCCTTGTGGGTAGAAAGTAATATGTGGTTTTTATTTGCATTTTTCCCAAATGACTAATGATGATGAATATTTTTTCATGTATGTATTGGGCATTTATAAAGTTTTGGAGAAATGTCTGTCTGAATCCTTTGCACAATTTCTTTTTCTTGTTTGTGGTTGTGTTTTATTGCTGAATTGTAGAAATTACTTGTATAATATATTGTAGATATGAGGGATTATGCTAAGTCTGCAGATTAGTTTGGGAAGAGTTGCCATGTTGACAACATTGGGTCTTCTAGTCCATGAAATGACAGCAGTTGTGTGTGTGTGTGTGTTTTTTTTTTTTTTTTGACTTCAGCTTTCTGTTTTAAGTAGCTGACCGGTATTCTGTGGCATAATTGGAAGAGAGTCAAGGAGGAAAAGGAAAGTTAGTGGTATTTCTCACCACCTCTAGGAAAGGAAAGCCCCTGGTTTTTATTTGGAATTCAACAGTGACATTTGCATTTAATAAGAAGCTCAGAAGTTATTTTCATAGTGCTGCAGTTCAAACCCAATGAAATAGCATTATAAAAAAAGTGTTCTGATTTCACTATCTGTTAATTCTTTCTCTGAGAACCTTATTTTAGGGAGATTGTTGTCAGGGTAACTGTGCCAGTTTTTTGTTACTGCTTCTGAGGTAAGAACTATAATTATATTGTCAAAATAATATTTAGAGTATTATTTTCAGGCAATAATTGCAGTGGTCTGACAAATATATTATGGTCATCAAATTTTATGTAAACACAAGTATGAGTTATTTTAATTGAGCTATTGATGTTGTTTTTGGCATATATTCTTTCCTAATCTGTAAAAATAATGCTGGCATTTTTTAGGGGCTTTGCACTATTCTTAGTGTTTACATAAAGATCAGTTGATAAGCTGTTTGGTAAAGTAAACTGTTATTTTACTTGCCTGCAGTCTTCTTGCTTGAGCCTAGGCATCTGTAAGTCTTTTCTTTCCCAGAATAGTGTTTTGAATTTTCAGAGTTTTTTTTTTTTTGCTGCCTTTCTTTCTCTCTCTCTCTCTCTCTCTCTCTCTCTCTCTCTCTCTCTTTCTTTCTTTCTTTCTTTCTTTCTTTCTTTCTTTCTTTCTTTCTTTCTTTCTTTCGTCTGAGGAGCTCCTGTTCTGCTTGACTGTCAGGTCAGAGTATCCCTTTCCCTCTTTTTGCATGTTAAATTTGAGTATTATAATCTGAAGTATTTAGTAAAACTATTAGTATCTTTTAAAATTATGGCTTATCTGGAAAAAAGGTTGATACTTTTATATTATAGACATACAATAAGCATTTATAATAGAACTTTTTAAAAACTCAGAAAAGTAAACAGAAGAAAATATAATTCTATGAGCAGGTTGTGAGAAGCCCTTGAGTTTTAGTTTTGGAGTTCTTGGTGCATTATTTTCTTTGAGTCCTTTTTTTTTTTTTTTTTTTTTTTTGTTTTTTGAGACAGGGTTT
>NC_022017.1:25821010-25821926 GCF_000317375.1 Microtus ochrogaster | reverse complement strand
GAGTACTTTTAAGAATTGAGTGTTTGAACCTTGGCCACAGTTTTGTAGGAAGCTGCCAGGCTCCTGGGTTCTTCCAGCCCAGCCTCTTGCCTGCGCTCCTCCAGTTCCTGGGGCGTACCTATAGCTCGACCCATGTGCTGCCTCAGTGTTGCTTCTCTTTTAATCCTATATTACATTTTCTTGTTTAAAATCACTGACTTACTCTCTGCTTACCATGACTGGTTTAGAGGTTACTGTTCTCTGAGGCTCCCACTTAATGCCCACTTTTCCCTACTGGTCTCTCTTCCCTCCCTTTGTCCCCTCCATCCACTCTGCTAGTAAGGGTGCTAGAGGAGACAGCAACTACTGCGTAATTTGAATAGGATTTTTTTGTGTATTTGCATATGAGCTGGGTTTTTGCTGTTCAACCCACATTGATGTTGAACTCGTTATTCTCCTGTTTCCACTTCTATATGCTGGGGTTTTAGGCCTATACACCATACCCAGTTGTGTAGTAAGTAAGATTTAATGTAAAGAGTTGCTGTCATAAATTAATGGCATTGACTGGTGAGAAATAGTGAGAATCAGGAGTTCAGAATTGTGGATAATCCCAGGGCTCAGGCGGGGCCTCCCTGACCTGGTCTCCAGTCTGAGACCCTTGGGGTGGTTGCACTCCTGGCTCCTTGGCTCATTGCAGAGCAGGTACTGAGAGGTAGTGCTGTTGAGCATGGTGGAAGTCCACCCTTGGGAAGTGTTAGTAGACATATTAGTATCTCTTAAAATTGTGACTTACCTGAACAAAGGTAGGTACTTTTATATTATAAACACTCAATAAGCATTTATTATAGACTAATTTTTAAGTTCTTCAACAGAAGAACTTCAAATGGCCAAAAGACACTTAAGGTCATACTCAACTTCCTTAGCGATCAGGGAAATG
>NC_022017.1:25812691-25819805 GCF_000317375.1 Microtus ochrogaster | reverse complement strand
GGAAATAATGTAATTCTGTGAACAGGCTGTGAGAAACGTTTGAGTTTTAAATTTTTTATTTTTTAAGTATTTTTATCTGTTGGTATAAACAGGAATTTGGTGTTCAGTTTCTTTGTTACGTTAACTAATTCAGGTTTTGGGTTCTGGCTATTAGCACTGCTGATGCCATGCTTTGTGGGAACTGGGCCTGGAGAAACTGCTCCCTAGAACAGAGCATAGGAGGAGGTACCTAGGAGGAGTAAATCGTGGTGACAGTGCTGTTAGCAGAAATGTCTTGAGGGTCTGCCACCTTTATTTTCATAGAATAGACATTAAAGTTTTATTTGGAGCTGGGAGGCAAAATCAAAAACTGGAGGTATCTACTTAAGTCTGTTTTGACTGTGTCCTATTGTTAATGCTCATGGACTCTGGAACCTTTGGCTCCTACACCCTCACCACATGCTGTTTCTAACTGTGTAAATTGTGCCAGTCTAGTGGGTGTGGAGTAAGCCTCCTGGTTTGCTCATGGTATTGAGTTCTTTTTCATCCCTGTCTACCCGTTTTAGACCATACCACTTTTTTTTTTACAAAACATTTTTTTGGTCTGTTTTTCTGTTGGCTGATATCTCTCTTTTTATAATGGTGAATAACCAAGTTCTGTGGCATATGCCTTTAATCCCAGCACTCAGGAGGGCAGAGGCAGGTAGATCTCTTTGAGTTCAAGTTCAATCTGGTCTACATAGTAAGTTCTAGGACAGCCAGAGCTACATAGTGAGACCCTGTCTTGAGAAAAAAAAATGGTATATAAGAGCTCTTTGAATATATTGTGAGTCTAAAAGTAGTTGTGTATTTCATATATCTTCCTATTCTGTGGCAATATTTCTGTTTTCCATGGAATCTTCTGAGAAAAAGTTACTTAGTTTTGACATTTACTACTATCTTTTCCAATGGATTCAAAGACTCCAATTTTTAAAACTTGATTTTGACACTTCATACATAATCAGGTGAGGGGTTGGGATGGAACTTTCTGTCTTGTGTGAGGAAGTATGGCATTGTCAGATTTTCTGTGCTGACATCCAGGCAGCCTACTTCTAATTCTTGTATAGACCATTGTTTATCTACAGTTTGCTGCTGATACCCCTGCCATCACTTATTGGGTCTCTGTTTGTTCCTATCTCAGTTCCACCCTGTGGTGGTACCTTCATTAGCTGAACTAGCTGGAGACTGAACGCAGATCTTCTTTTTACTCTTCACCAATAACATAGGTATTAAAAGCCCTTAATGTCTTCATATAAGTTTTAAAATGGTTTTATTAAACTTCCTACAAATATGTATGGCCTCCAGGATGTGGAATGACACATACGTGTGTGTGTGTGTGTGTGTGTGTGTGTGTGTGTGTGTGTGTGTACTTGCCTACTTGGATCTAGACTGACAGTTACATTTAATCTCTAGATAGAAACTCAACCACATAACTCTGAACCTATGATAGTTCTTCCCTTCCTTAGTTCTGCTTTAATGCCTCTTACTTTGTAGTTTCCTCGCTGGTATGTGCCCACCACTGCCACTTGTATCTTGGCACTTAAAATCATTTTCTTTTTAGATTTGTTTATGTATATGGTGATTTTGCCTGCATGTATGCTGTGTACCCTGTGGAAGTTAGAAGAGGAGGTCCAAGCCCCTGAAACTAGGTCCACAGTTGGCTGTGAGCTGCCACGTGGATGCTAAGAACCCTGGGTCCTCTGCAAGAGCAGCCAATGCTCATAACTACTCATCTCTCCAGCCCTATATCTTGGTACTTTTATAATGGCATCCTTGTCCTGTTCCCATGCCATCCTCTCTTACTGTAGTTTGAGACTGGAGCCTAAGGTCTTATACGTGTTAGGCAAATGTATCACTGTTTGTGTCCCTTAGCTCAGTGTCATTATGCTTGGTTGTTTTCTGCCTGCTTGTAGAAATATATATATATATATGAATGATTGACTTTGGTGAAGCAGCTTTTGTAAGCTCTTTTTAAATTTGCCGGGCGATGGTGGCGCATGCCTTTAATCCCAGCACTCGGGAGGCAGAGGCAGGTGGATCTCTGTGAGTTCGAGACCACCCTGGTCTACAAGAGCTAGTTGCAGGACAGGCTCCAAAGCCACAGAGAAACCCTGTCTCGAAAAACCAAAAAAAAAAAAAAAAATTGTAAACTTTATTATAAAAAGCCTTACAAATAAATACACTTTCTCAAGAGTGTAGACAATTTACACATTTAAAATAATCTACATACATTAGCATTTCATTGCTACTGTGGAATGTAATAGTTTGATTTGTTCCTTTATAGCCTTTGGGTCTTTTGTTTTGCTGGCAGTGGTATTTTTGTTCTCTGGTAATTATAAATGGTGATTGCAAATGCCTTGGACTTCTTTTGAAAATGAGTATTTGTCACCATGCCTGGCCATCAATTCTGATGTGCACTGTCAACTTTTTGTTTCTACCTAGTTTAGGTTAAAGGAAGACCCTGAATGGAGATACTTAGTAGTTTGTATTTCTACTTTAGCTGTGTATATATATACACATATATATATACATATATATATATATCACTTTCATTTATGTTTTGATACCTTTGTTAATGGTGTCATTGTGACTTTGTTGTGTTTCATTGTAAGAAATTGACAAACTGTTTTCCAAAGGGACTGTACCATGTTCTGTTTTCACCTACAGGACATGAGAGTTTGTGTTCCACATATCCTCCTAGCATTTGGTGCGGTCACTTTTCTGAACTTGTGGCCATTGTTTTGCTGCATTATATTCTAAATGTCAGTTAGATTTTTATTAAATTTTACTCAGTCTTTGAGATATAGTGGTATTTTTGTCTACTTCTAGGATTTGTTGAGAAAAGGTATCTTAGAACTGTTCAACTTATTGCCAATATTTCCCACTTACTGTGGTCAGTTTTTCTTTGTATTTGACAGTATATTACTAGATAACTTCCAATTTAGAATTTTTACATGTCTGTAATGATTATTTAACATACTTCCAGTAACGTCTTTTGCATTAATACATATTATATCTAATTTTAAGTGGCCTATTTCTCCTTTTTTGGCTGATATTTGATCTGTCTCCTTTTAGCTTTAACTTGCAGTGTTTCTATAACCTTATGTTCTAGGTATGTTTTAAAATTCATTCTTAAATATAGCTGTGTTTTGTTTTGAGAGTTTTATTGGACTGGTCTTGGCATGTCTTTTATTAGCATGATCCTCCTGTTTCAGCATCTGGAGTGCCTTAAATACATGTGTAGACATACCTGATTTGTAGTGAGCTTTTAATTGGAGCATTATTCAAATGATATTTCATATAATTATATTTGAGTTTATAATCTTTAAGAAGTTAATTTTACAGCATTGTTTTGACGAGGTATATTAATGTCATGCTCAGAATTTCATTGTGCAGTGGGACTCTCAGATAACCAATCAATTTTTCTCCTTTCTCTAATTCCCTCCTCTCTCTCTTTCTTCTCTACCTCCCTCCCTCCATCCCTCCTTCCTTTCTCTTTTTTTTACTCTCCTATGTAACAACATGGGAAATACTTGTTACTAAGATATATTTATTCCTTGTGCTGAGTCTGTTATCTTCAGTTTTTACTTTTCTATATTTCTAGCTTTTCGTTGTGGCCTCCAGTTTTTAGGCAATATTGCCTCCCGAAATGAAGATTCCCAGGCCATTGTTTGGGTCCATGCTTTCCCAGAGCTCTTTATGTGAGTATGATGTCAAGATTTTTGATTTTTGTTGTTGTTTTTGGCTGACTCCTGAAAAGATTATGGATATAATTTCATTTTTATGTATGAAGTTCACAAGCAAGAAAAACAAGGCCATAGTGTAGTAATAGAATTCAGGATAGTACATATTCTTTATTCTTTGTGGCTGTTAGCAGGTAGGTGTTAGCTGAGAGAGGGTATAAAGGAGACTCCTGGACCCTGCCAGTGTTCTGTACCTTGGTTTGTGTGGTGGTTCCATAATACACATATCTGATACTCACTGAGCTCTGTACCAAGATGGGTGGCCCTGGGAACATGCCGATTTATCTTAGGAAATAAAGATCATGAGGAAAGTAGTAACTTCATTAAGGACCCTGAAATTGATACAGAAAAAAAACCCCTATAAACAAAAGACATTAAAATATGGGCAGTGAGTTAATCCTTTATTTTTTTACTGTTGTGCACATACACGGCCCAATACTATTTTTGGTAGCAATGGAGAATTATAACATTTGGATATAACATGTGCTCATCAGTGAGAGATGACTTTGACTGTGAGAAGTGGGGTTAGCCATTCTGTTGTTTGATCTGAGTAATGTGGTAATCTGTCACTAGGAGAAGAAGAGAATTCAGTTCCCTTTTTCAGGGTTAAGAGATGAGTACTGAGCTTATTTATTACTATAAATGTGGTTGACCAGTCTGATGGCTGCTGTAAGAACTATAACCAGTCTAGTTATTTATATTGGATCTTGAATTGGTTCATGTTATGTATTACTTTAAAACACTAGCTCTATTAATTCGTAATTAGTTGACTATCACAGTAAAATGTAAATTGGTGACAGAAGTGGATAGGCAGTAGAGGGACACTGTGTAGTGGTTATAGAGGCCAAGTTTCTAGTGTGAGCAGTGTGGGTAGCAGGACAGCAGCTATTACGGAAGTGCTTTAAGTTGGGTGTGATTATTTCTGTTGTTCTAAGTCCTGTAGACAGGTGAAGTTTCTGTCGATTGTCAATAGTCAAGGGTGCAGCTTCACTGTGACCCCAAGTGCTGCTGAGTAAGGTCTGAGCTTCCCGCTCTGGTTGTGCTTGTTTTCTGGGCTTGTACATAAGTTATGGTTATTAGATGACCATATTTAGTTCTAGCTCAGAGTGCGTTTCTCAAATGCCTGAAGTGTGTGTTCATAGATATATATCGATTAATAAATATTTATAGGTATCTATTATCTTTACCATTAATAATAATTAACTATAGATGGAAAGAATGAAACTCAAGCTACATAAATTCATATGAATTATTTTACAGTTTTTTTTTAACATTTTCTATTAACTGTGCATATACATGTGCTTGTGCTATGGCAATTATGTGGAAGCCTGAGACAACTTTCAGGAGTTGGTTGTCGTTTCTCTCCTTTTCACTTTTGCATGGGTTCTAGAGATTGAAGTCAGGTTATCCTGTTTGGTAGCAAGCTCCCTTATTGGCTATGCAATCTCATGGTCTACATATCTTTTTTTTTTTTTTTTTTTTTTTTTTTTAAAAAGACAAGGTGTCACTTTGTATCTCTGGCTACCTGGCCTAAAACCTGCTATTTTAACAGGGCTAGGTCTTGTAATTCTCAGGAGATCCACTTGCCTCCACCTCTTGAATACTGCCATTAATAGCATGCTGATCCATGCCTGAGCTGTGAAGTTTAAGTGGGGACAAAAATCAAATTTTAGGATGAGCCATGATATAACTGACAATATGTGATTTCACTAAGTTCTTGTAGCTAATAGGACTAAGGAATAATCATTCTAATTTTTTTCTATATTTAAATGTTACTTTCTTTTCAGTTCTGAATCCTAAGTCACATGCAATTTTTTATTGTCTTTTTTGAGATTTATTTTATTTGTAATTATATATGTGCATACATGTTTGTGTGTTGGTAGAGTGTATAAATAAAGTTGCCCTCAGTCAAAAGAGTTTTGGGTCTCTTGGAGCCAGAGTTGAATCCCTTGGAGCCAGAGTTACAAGCAGTTGTGAGCCTCCAGGGGTAGGTGCTAGGAGCCAGACTTGTATCCTTTGCAAGAACAATTGGTGCTTTTCGTCACTGAATCATCTCTCCAGTCTTACTTTATTGTATCTTACTGTTGTATTTACTGTTTTTATAGTCAAAGATATGCTTTGTTTCACAGCACTGTGCATATTTATTATATCTTAAAAATTCTAATATATACTAAATTTGCTAAGGATTACTATTATTTATATTATACTCTTATTTTACTGGTTTGATAATTGGACTAAGAGTCTCATTTCTTTGTTTGTCAGGTCTTGCTTAAACCATCCAGACAAAAAGATTGTTGCCTACTGTTCAATGATTTTGTTCACATCTCTTAATCCTGAAAGAATGAAAGACCTGGAAGAAAACCTCAATATTGCAATTAACGTCATAGAAGCTCACCAAAAGCATCCAGAGTCAGAATGGCCGTAAGTATCTTGCTGGAAATTTGTTTGAGGCCACCCTAACCGATCTTTTCCGTATAGAGGTTTTAGTAGTATATTGTGACAGGGTCTGCTTGTTTCCTAGGCTGGCCTTGAAGATTTGATCCCCTGCTTCAGCCTCTCAGGAGCTGAGATTGTGACTTTCACATCTGGCTTATTCTAGCTATTAATTTATTAATTTACTTACTTTTTTGTGGTGCAGATTAGTTGAGTTCATGTAGATGAGCTCTCCCACTGAGCCACAGTCTCAACCCCTTTGTAGTTCTAATTAAAAACTCGAGGTATGCAACAGGTACATGCTTCAGTGGAATAAAAAAGTACAATTCAGGGGCTGGAAAGATGGCTTGGTGGTTAAGAGCGCTTGCTGCTTTTTTCAGGACCTGGGTTCAATTCCCAGCTTATCGCCTTCTGTAACTCCAGTTCCAGGGTATGTGGTACCCTCTTCTGACCTTTGTGGGCACCAGACACCTATGTGGTGCATGTCATGTATATAGGCAAAATACTCATATACGTAAATTAGAAATGAATATTAAAAAGTGTAGAAGTTAACTCGATTAGGGAAATAACCAGGCTAGCTAAAAGATAAAACACTTATATTTTTATTTATTGTAAGGGGAAAACTCTCGGAACAGGAACGAGAAGTCCAAGCTCAGCTGTGCTGTGAGAAAACACAGAGAGAGTGCGCACCTGAGTCGAGCCATTTTTCTCCGGGTTCCAGAAACCACACCTTAACTTGGTCCCACCTCTTAAAGATAATTGGTTAACAAGGCTTCCCCACCAAAAAAAGATCAATTCATGTTGGTAGTATAACTGAAGTAATAGTGCCTTCAGCGTGGAAACATTGTATTTCCCTGAGCATGTGTAAACATTATATTTCCCTGAGCATGTGTAAACATTGTATTTCTCTGAGCATGTGT
>NC_022017.1:25801805-25812591 GCF_000317375.1 Microtus ochrogaster | reverse complement strand
CTTCCTTTCTTCCTTTCAAGATTTATTTATTAGCTGGACAGTGGTGGCATACGCCTTTGGTGTAGGAGGTTCTTCTGTATTTGTGTTGCTTTCATTGGTTGAATAAAGAAACTGCCTTGGCCTTTTCATAGGGCGGAGCTTAGATAGGTGGGGAAGACAGAACAGAATGCTGGGAAGAAGGACAGACAGGCAGACGCCATGGTTCTCCTGCACAAGACAGACGCTGGTTAGAATCTTTCCCAGTAAGCTATGACCTTTCGTGAACACAGATTAATAGAAATGGGTTAGATCAAGATGTGAGAGTTGGCCAAGAAGAGGCTAGATATAATGGGCCAGGCAGTAATTTTAATTAATAAAATTTCTTTGTGGTTAAGCTAGCTGAACTGGGCAGGATGGAACAAAGGGCCCCGCGCTCCTCTCAACATGCCTTTAATCCCAGCACTCGGGAGGCAAAGGCAGGTGGATCTTTGTGAGTTTGAGGCCAGCCTGGTCTACAGAGCGAGTTCTAGGGCAAATAATTTACTAAATGAACAATCTCCAGCCAGTTTTCCTTTACTCTGAGGATATAAATGCTGATATTTTATTGCTCACAAACCTCTGGTGAGTTTTTGTTTGTTTGTTTAATTCTTTAATCAGTTTAATTTCTCTTTTAATCCCAGTAGGGCATGCTCTTGATAAGCATAAATTTTGACATCTGAAAATGTGAGACCTTCTATATCTTTATCAAGATTTGTGTGTGTGGTGGGGAGAAGAGGCTACTTTAGTTCTCTTGCGTTTCCATGTTAATTAATATTAGGACCATCATTTTAGTTTTAAAAACAGGATTTTTTTTTTAATGAATCTGTAGTTCTTTTTTACAGAAATGTATTATTGGGTTGGGGGTGACGGGATGGGAAGCTGGCATAGCATATTTGTGGAGCTCAGAGGACAATGCTGTGGATTAAGTTTCTCTTTTTGCCTTTATGTAGGTTCCAGGAATTGAACTCAGATTGTCAGGCTTGCTTAGGAAGAGCCTTTGTGTGCTGAGCCACCTCACTGACCCTTCTGTTTGACTTCTAGTTCTTGTTCTCTTTCTGTTGTAACCTTTGTTATAGTTGTCCTGCTCCTTGGTTTGGATTTTGTCTTTTTGTTACTTTTTAGGATAGAAAGGCAGTTAGATTATTGACATGGGGTCTAAGTATTTACAACCACCAATTCCCTTATAAGAGTTGTTTAGTAATCTGTGACTCCTACTGTATTGTGCTTTCAGTTTTATTTATTTCAAGTTATATTTTAGTTATCTTATAATTTTTTCTTGTATCCATTGGTTGTTTAGGAGGCTTGATTCCATGTATTTTTCCTAAATTTTGTCTTGTTATTTATTTTTAATTTTTATTTCACTGGGAGTGAACACCCTTTATATAATTTCATCCTTTTTAAAATTCTTGAGGTTGTTTATATTTATGGCCCACTATATCATCATCGTAGAGAATGTTCTGTGTGCACTTAAGATGAGTGTGCTCTGCTAGTTTTGCTAGAGTCTTCCAACAATCCAGTTTTTTTCTTTTGGAGCAGGGTTTTATCTTTTATCCTTATCTGCCCTTGAACTAATAATTCTTGTGCCTCACCCTCTCGGGTGCTGAGGTCACAGGTGTGCCACTACTCCAGTTTCTTTTCAGTTCTTTGCTGTATTTGTTTTCAGGCTTGTGAAGTGTCTGTGTTTATAGTTATTACTAATCATGTAGTATCTATGTTTATAGCTGTTACATCATCATGTGATGTTTGTATTTGCAATTATTACATTATCTCTTAACAAATTGATCTGGTTTTCATTGTAAAACTCATCAAAATTTTGTTGTCTGCATTTTATTTTTTATTTTTCACATTTTAGTAGTTCTTTCCTATTAATATAAGCTTCTTTGTGGATTTATTCCTAACAATGGGCAGTGTGATCAGGACCTAGGTGACCTTCTGGTAGTGAGCATTGGGTAAAGTATAAATCTTTTCAGTTTGAACCTCTTAAATATTATTATGTTGAAGTTTTATCTAAATTTAAAAAAATTTTTGGATGTCATTTTTATTTGAATTACCATATACAGCTGCTGTCCCATGAAAATCTTACATGTTTTACTTAGGAAACACCTCTCAGTATGCACATGTAACATTTGCAGTCATTCAGCATGAGTCCTCAGAGTCATCTTACTTAGAGCCAACTTGTAGCAAAGTTCTGTTTTATTTGGTAGGTACTGATAGGTATCTGGGGCTGTATCTTAGCAGCTTGAAATAAAGAACCAAGCTCATAATGGGCAGATACAAAATCTCCTTGAGAGTACCTCAGAAACTCAGTGGTCACCAAATGGACGGGAGCACCCGGGAGGTAGGCCTCAACTGGTAACTGCTCGTGGGCTGCATTTGGCTGGAACCACACAGAGGCCTCCAGAAATTACTTTACTGTTAAGTCTAAACAGGTTCCTGGGAACTGGAGAAGACCCCCTTTCTGCCCTCTTTCCCTTGGTTGAACGTGCAGATGACTGATAAAGAGCACCAATAGCATGAGGTTTTATTATCTTCTCATTTTTTTTTCATTAGTCTTAGAAAAGGAAAGATGTAAGACTATAATAATAGCTCCAGATCTGTTTGGATATCCTGGAGTAACACGAAAGTGTAGGTGAGAAAGTCTTTGGCATTGCATTTCGTTTGAGTAGTTGGATACTGTCTTTTTCTGTACTTAAGGTTTTTTTTTATAAACTTATTATAAAAATTTTGCAAATAAAAACCATCACACAGTCTGGTGGTGGTGGCAATGCATATCTTTAATCCTAATAATCAAGAGGCAGAGGCAGGTGTGTATGTTTGAGGCCAACCTAATCTACAAAGTGAGTTCCGGACAGCCAGAGAAACTCTGTCTTGAAAATCCAACCCCCGCCCCCCCCCCCCCAGTACTCTTCTCAATGAACTTCTTCATATTTAGAATAGCTATTCTGAGTCTGTGGAGCTTCACACCAGATTTTACACATTCATCTTTGGATATGTTTTTATCCACTTATTTCTCCCTACCAAATCCCAAATATCTATGATAGAATTAGAACTAGAAAAACATTTAGCTTTTTAAAAAAAAATACCTTCTCATAACTTGTGTCCATCACTTACATTCACTTCTTTACCCACCAATATTTATTTTTTCTTGTTGTCTTTTCTATATGTTATACTGTACCCACATGTACACTTGTTTACATGTTTTTGTTTAGATTCTGCATCCGGGAGAAAATGCATTTTTTTCCCTTTTTGAGATTGTGTGACTTAGAGTAATATAATACATTCTAAGTCCATCCATTTCCTATAATTTTTTAATTACATTTTTCTTTAGAGTTGAATAGTATTTGTGTGAGTGTATGCATGTGTTTAATATTCATTATTTATTTCTCAGTGAACAATTAGGTTGATTCCAATTCTTTGCTATACTGAATAAAGCAGCAATAAATAAACATTGATGTGCAATATCTCTATAGCAAGGTATGGCATTTGCTGGCTAATATGCCCAGGAGTGAAACAGCTGGGTCTTCTGGCAGTTGTGGCTTTTTCTCTGCTTTTGGGGAGTATTCGGGGAAGTCAAATTTATTTTCTAGTTGCTGGTACAGTACTTACAATATTGTGTTTTTTTGGGTAGTAGGCATCATGGGAGGATAATCTTGCTGTGTTGTCTGGGCTGGCCTTGAACTTGGCAGTCTCTTTGCATAAGCCTCCCTTGTTCTAGAATCATAGGCACACTACCAAGTTTGATTGAATATTGTGTTTTTAACAGATGTTCTCATGAGAAAAGTTTTGATTGCTAAATAACCAAATTATGTATGAATGGGCTTTGGGATTCCAGTTTTATTTGTGAACCTAGCTTGAAGTGCTTACTCCATTTGATAAACTGCCTAAATTAATATGAATACTATTGACATTTTAAATTGTTATTCATTATTGCTAGAAATACTTAAATCTAGTGATTGGCAATTTTAACGATCTGTAGAAAAAATAGAATACTTGTTTAGATTTTTTTTCCAGAGATAGTGGTGTGGGGGCACAGGGCTTTGTGTAGGTAGTAGTCGCTGAGTTTCTACCAGTGCTGAGTTTTATGTTTAGATAGAGGGCAGTGTGGTGATAATTGGTGTGTGTTATTTGATTGTCACACTCAATGGCATTATTTGTTAATGAGAGAGTAAATTGTGTATTAGTGGATTTGCTACTTTATAGTCAACCTTTATTACTATAACAGTATTTATAAATATCATATTCCATAGGTCTTACTGGTACCTTCTCTTAGATAAAATTGAGAACTAATAATGGGATTCAATCTTTTTAGATGTCACAGAGGCACTTTGAAGAAATATGCTTATAATCTTTGCCTCAGGCTTCCATAGTCCTCTCTCTGTCCAGATGAGCACAGTGTTTGACAACGTGGATGTTTTCTTGGTAACTTGAGTACTCTTAAAGAGCGAAAAATCAAGCCAGGATTCATCACTGCATTGTCGGCATATCTTTAAATAACAATATGACATGTTCATTTTTCTGCCTCGTCTTACAGCTTCTGACTAAAATCGTGTGTTATGTTTTCTGTCTAGATCTGAAATTGTAGCTAAATTTCATGTTCCTGTTCATAGTGAAAAGCTTGGATAAAAGCTGAAGTAGATTTGCTTTTCTATTTGAACCAACTGAATTATTTTCATAAAATTTCACATCGAAAATTGGAGAAAATAATACTTCAAGGATAACCCCCACCTTGTTACTACCAAAAAAATAATTTGTGAACCTCTTAAAACAGAAAATCACAGTAAAGTTAGGGCTTTAGAGATGGCTCAGGGGTTAAGAGTGCTTGTTGCTCTTATAGAGGACCTGGATTCAGTCCACAACAGCCATGACATGGCTTACCACACACTGTAACTCCAGTTCCAGAGGATACATCACTCTCTTCTGGCTTCTGTCTTAGATATACATGTAGGTGTACCACATGTATGCAGCAAGTACATACAGGCAAAATGACCATATGTATACAAATATTTTTAAAAGACTATAGTAAAAAAAGTTCAATGAAGTGAAAGGCTTTTCTTTTGTGTGAGATGTGTTTATAAAGATACAGTAAAGCATGCAGTAACCAAATTTCCCTTGCTTTTCCCTGTAGGTTCTTGATTATTTCAGACCACTTTCTGAAAAGCCCGGAGTTGGTGGAAGCCATGTATTCCAAACTCAGCGATCAGGAAAGGTAACCCCAAGCCTGGGTGGTTTTGATTCTTTAGCATTTCATATAGTGTCCTGTAGTCTGGACTGAAAGCTGTGTGTTTTCTCATTGGCAAAGGCCTCCAAGTACATGTGTCTGTGCAGTGCTGGTTTTACATTGCTTGCTTAACATCACAGCACAGCCACCACAGGCAGTGATTTTTAGGGTTATTGAATTCAGTTTGATGCCATTAACTTAATAAAATACTGCATGTTTTGAAGAAATATAAACAAAACTTTTAAGGACAAAATTTTATAATAATAGTTTATTCAAGTACACATTATAGTTGTATGTTTAGGATGTGCTTACTTGTTCATATAACTAGTTTGATTATTTTGAATATATATTGTTGGCTTACCATTTTCTGGTAATTAATTCACATAAAATAGTGTGCCTTTATTTTAGAGAGGAAGAACATTTACAAGGCCTATTCACATTGACCTAGTAGGTAGTAGAGGGTAATCCAAGTAGTATGCTTCCTGCCACTGAAGTCAGGACGGTAAAATGATACTCTGTGTATGCATGAAGCCTTCAAACACCATAGCACAGAGGACAGGGACATGCAGGTCATGTCTCTTTAAAGAAGAGAGCAAGCTGGTTTTATAGATGTGGTGCTGTGTGTCTCTGACATTGATGGCATCCAGAGAATGGTTTAGACATCATGATCAGTTATTGCCTGCTAGCTCCAGAAATGAATGATGAGTGTCTACCAGACTCCTGAGAGAAGTCTTCACACTGGCTTAGGCTGTACTGGAGGTATGTCTGGTGATTTGTCTCTTGAGTGGCAGTATGGCCCCAGCCACATTGTTAGCTATAGTAAGTTTTGTTTTTCAAAACAGAGCAATCAGAAGTATTCTGGCCCAGAATTTGTACTTGTGTTTTTCATGCCCTCAGAATTGTACATGTGAACATGGATATAATTTATCTGTACTAACACATGTTTTCAATATATATAACCATGTAGTATTAAAATATGGCCTAAATGTAGGAAGTTGTACTACTTTCTACAAATGAAAGAATTACAAACATTTTTATCACCAATTAGGGCTAAAAGCAAATTTTTGTTACTTGAATCATTTCAGTAAGTGAATTCTGACTGCCTGTGGTAGTTTTTGTATCTGTTTGGGGAACAGTAAAATACTTGGTTTTGGTTGAAATAAAAAAGATGCTTATGAGAGAACAGTGTGAGAGAGCACTGGGCAGAAAGGACAGGATTGGACTTTGTTTTAGCAACAAAAATTTTTGTCTCAACCAATACATTTTTACTATATATTTTATAGTCCTAGGGATCAAACCTAGAGTCTCATGTGTGATTTGGCAAATGCTCTGCCACTTAGTTACATCATATAGCCCAACCAACAAATATTTCTTACATCCTAATGAGTACACTAGAAAATTAACCTGCCTGTGGGGATTATGCCTCATTGGTGAGCGTGAGATAAAGTATGAACTGCTCTGATGATGTCGCTGCGAATCCGAGAGAAGCAATTATTAGTTGGAATCCCTCTGTACTCACAGTGCTGTGGAATCTGGATTCTCAGGCTAACTTGGGAGTGAGCCCTTTATGGTGATTGACTCCAGCCATTGAAGGGCGGCTGTGTCTATTGTTGGTTTTGCCTATGCTGATATGGAGAGGTCCATGTTGGGGAGAAGCAGCTGTGAGGGTCTTGGGTTCTCGGTGAAGTGGAAGCTTGGTACCCTTTGCCTCTTTCTGGGGAAGATAGAGTATATTCTTTAGAAGTTTTCTTTGGCAGGTCAGTAGGACTAAAATAAGAGTTTTTCTCAGCAGGTTTATGTGACGAGTAAATTTTTCTCCTGTACATGGAGAATCCTTAGGAGAATGAAGGAGACAATGTGTTATTCAGAATGTTCCCAGATTCCGTGAGTCAGATAAGGAACCACACGTGAGAGTACCAGAGGGACATAGAAGAATCTTTTGAGGTGTCGGACTGTGTCTCCAGCCCCTCTGCGTTAGAATATCAGACTGTCCACATTTTAAAATATGTTTGTAGATCAGTTAATAAAACAAGCACTGTGCTAAGTATCTGCTGGTGGCTCCTGGGGCATGATGGTGAACTGTGAGCACACTCCTTGCCTAGTGGAGTGGTACAGCCAATAACTGTGCTTATGTGAAAGTCCTCACTTCATCTGCACTTTCTTGTCATTGTTATGGGTTTCACTCCTTTACCTAGGGGCTGACAGTCCATTGGGAGCAGATTATTTTGTGAGGGAATTTTTAGTACACATGTAATCAGTTTGTTTGGTATGATTCAGTATAATGAGAGCCAATATTATGCACTTTCTGGTCCCTGTTCTTGCTGAGCCCGTGTAATTGTTAGGTAGAAAAGGCTGCTCTTTAGAGGTAGTGCGCACAGTGCGCAGGTTCTAATGTATGTATGTAGCACAGGAACAAAGGCCAGGTGCTATTTGGTTGGCTCACTTATTTAACCTTTTTAGAGCCCTGTTTCATCTATGCAAAGGGATAGTAATAGTCACTTGATGGAATTATGATAATTACCTAAATAGATGATATATTAAGGTCTCAGTGTTTGCGTAGTTAGTAGTCAGTAAATGTGGGGGGAATGCGCCTTTGTTACGATGTTGCCTAAGCTGGTCTCAGATTGCATTGGCCTCTCAAAACCTGGCATTAGAGACTAAGATTGCAAAGCATGTGCCCCTATGCTCAGCTATGAATTTCCGTTTCTGCTTATGGCTTCTATGGTTAGTACTGTGCTGCAACTATAGCTCCCTCTCCTTTGGAGGCTGTGGCTTTTCTCCTAATTGTGTCTCTGGAAAGCAGTGGTTAGACAAACACTGAGAATACAAAGACAAATGCCTGATGAAGGTAAGGTTTGTTCTGGCTCACAGTTTTAGAGGTTTGAGCCTGTAGTTTAGCTTCTGGGCCACTGTGAGGCTTGGGAGCATGTTGAGTAAAGTGGCTCACTTCCTGATGGGCCTTCAAAGGCATGCCTTCACTGATCTACTTCCTCCAGCCAGGCCCATCTCCTAAAATAACATTACTGTCTAGGGATCAAGACTATGTGGTAGAATGGTGTTTGTATAAGTGTGTGAGAACATGCCTGTGCACTCGTGCATATGTGTGCACTTTGGGGTGTCTTACTCTATTACTTTCCAGCTTCTTTCTATTCATCCATCCATCCATCCATCCGTCCGTCCGTCCGTCCGTCCATCCATCCATCCATCTGTCGGGTCTTTCACTGAACATGAAGTTTATGATTTTTGGCTATTCAGCAGGCTCCCAAGATCTGCTTATCTCTGCTTCTCCCATCCCCCACCTTGTGCTATGGGCATACAAGGCCATCGCTAGGTTTTATGTGGGTGTTAGGAATTAAAGCTCAGCTTCTCTTGCTTTCATAGCAAATGCTCGTATACACATTAAATTGTTTCCCCAGTCCTGTTTTGAGGTGTCATTGTGTGAATTGTGTGGGGTTTTTTCTTTTCTTTTCTTTTCTTTTCTTTTCTTTTCTTTTCTTTTCTTTTCTCTTTTTAGCCAATAGAATATCTTTATTAGCTGGAGCTGGTCAGTGACAACACCGGGTGTTTGGGATCCCATTGTAGCCCCAAGCCTTTCTTAGGGTGAGCTTTTAAGCACAAAAGCTATGTCCTAAGTTGATACACATCAGTTAACAAGAACAATTAGCCAGAAGTGGAACTGCAGAAGCCAAAAACCAAGGTTAGTACGTTTTTTTAGATGCTCCCAGAACTATGGAAATCGATGCTTTCATTTTGGCACGCAATACTGTCTTTGTGCTGAGTTTTATGGCTTGAATGGTACTTCCATCATGGAGTCAGTTGTGCTAAGGTCTGGGGGCCTCTTACAATTGAAGTGTAATATGGAAGCCTTTTTATCTTTTTTAATACATTGTCTCTGAGGACTTACCTAGGTGGAACCTTGAACTTCTAGGGCTCCTTCTGCCCTGTCAGTCTTCAAAATGCTGGGATAACAGCCACTATCCCCAGCATGTCCTGTCTCAAATAATTTTTTTTTTAATTTATTAGATTTAAAAAAATATATCAATCCAAGTCCCCACTCCCTCCCCTCCTCCCACTCCTCCTCCTCCCACTCCCTCCACACATCCTCCCACCCCACCCCCATCCAATCCTCAGAGAGGGCAAGGCACATTGCTTTGTGGAAGGTCCAAGGCCCTTCCCACCATATCCAGGCTGAGCAAAGTATACATCCAAAGAGAACAGGATTCCAAAAAGCCAGCACATGCAGTAGGGATAAATCCTGTGCCACTGCCAGTGGCCCCTCAGTCTGCCCCAGTCATACAACTGTCAACCACACTCAGAGGGACTAGTTTGGTCTTATGCTTGTTCCTTCCCAGTGCAGCTGGAGTTGGTGAGCTGAATCTCTTTGCTCATATTCTTACTCCTCCCACTCTTCAACTGGACTTTGGGAGCTCAGTCCAGAGCTCTGCTGCAGTTCTCTGCCTCTCTTTCCATCAGTTACTGGATAAAGGTTCCTTTACGTCCCCTCAGTATTAGAGCAAGCTGTCTGTGGGGATATTACATATTCAGCTGTGACTTGAGCATTGTGTTTTCCAGGTTAGGGATCTGAGTGAGACTCTTGTAATGCTTATTGAGGTTATACTCCAGCCGTGATTCTGCTTAACTTATTAAGGTGCAGAGGAGGTTTGTCAGCAGCATTTTTTGCCTCTACTTGGTTAGCGTGCTGTTCTGGGTAATACCATTTTCAGCCTTTGTAGCATATAATATTCAACAGATCACACTTTTGGAGAAGTTCAAATCTAAATTGAAAACTTGGTAGAGATGCTAGTCTTTGAATTTAAATTTCAGATATTTTATTTCTTGCTCTAGAATGCTCATAAAACACTCTTTCCCCCTCTTACCTTCATTCTTGGTCCTCATTAAAAACTTTTCAGGGTTGCATATATGTGACTTTAACAACCATAGTTTGTCCTGTGTCACTTTAAATATAACTAAATAGGTACTTTTTTGCTATAGAAAATTTCACTAAGTCTTTTGCATTTTCATTATTTAAAACAGCAACAACAGAAATCATAATTTTGAGAGAGAGTATGTACCTGTTTGGTCACAAGTGAATTAAAAATGGTCATGTCAATCAGGTGATGGTGGAGCATGCCTTTAATCCCAGCACTCAGAAGGCAGGGGCAGGTGAATCTCTGTGAGTTCGAGGCCAGCCTGGTCTACAAGAGCTAGTTCCAGGACAGGCTCCAAAGCTACAGAGAAACCTTGTCAAAACAAAACAAAACAAAACAAAACAAAACATGCCAAAACAAACAAAAAAAGAAATGGTCATGTCAGATAGTGACTTAGACAAAATCATTTACACATATGTGCACACATGCATGTGTATGTATGATGTTTGTATATGGGAGAGTGGGTGCTTGCTGAATTACAGATATTTGATATTTTATACTCACATCTTTAATGTAAAATTATTATAAAGATTAAATGTGATAATGTGTATAATGCATAGATTGGTGTTAGCTACTTCACTTTGCTACTATTATTATTATTATTATTATTTTTTTTTTTTTT
>NC_022017.1:25797682-25801705 GCF_000317375.1 Microtus ochrogaster | reverse complement strand
TGTAGACCAGGCTGGTCTCGAACTCACAGAGATCCACCTGCCTCTGCCTCCCGAGTGCTGGGATTAAAGGCGTGCGCCACCATCGCCCGGCTGCTACTATTATTTTGTGAATGTATTCATAAACCTTAAATTCACAACCTTTCTGAAATGTTGAATTATTTCAATCTTTAAAGTAATGGATATAAAAAGTGTATTGGATAGTTTTTGCGGCTAGTAAGTCACATAGAAGAAACTAAATATTTCTTCAAAAACAGGCAATTGATAATTATCTTTATTAATAAAAGTTTTTTCTAGCTAGATATTAAAATAAAGTTAAAAAGTTTTTAACATGAAAGTAACTCTTAAAATGTCCTCTGGAAGTCATTCTTGGTCTCATACAGCCTAAGTGTTATGTACTGATGCAGAACTCTTTTATTTTACAGGGTTGCACTGTTAGACATTATGATAGCCAAGCTAGTGGGTGACGAGCAGCTGACAAAGGATGACATCTCTATATTTTTGCGCCATGCCGAGTTGATTGCAAACTCATTTGTGGATCAGTGTAGGAATGTGCTAAAGTTGGTCTCGGAGCCTCAAACAGAGGATAAGGTAAGGAGACAGATTTCATAGCCCTGGAAGGGGAGAACAGACAGGTTTTTAGTTCAGTCAAGTCCTCTATGAGGTTTTTCTTCTTAAATGGTTTTAAAGATTTGTTTTTATTTATGTGTGTGTATTGTGTAAATGTGTGCCACATATGTGTGGGTACCTGTGGAGGCCAAAAGAAGGTATTAGATCCCCCAGAGCTAGAATTCCAGGTGAGTGTGGACTGTCTTATGTGAGTGTTGGGAACTGAACTTGGGTCCTCTGAGAGAACTTTTCACTGATGACCCACCTCTCCAACGCCTCTTGAAAAGTTGAAGTGTACTCCTTGAGTGATAGGTAGTTTTAATAGAGAACTTAGAAACATAGATAAGGGGGAAACAATGCTCTTGCTTTTTCCAGTACAAGTTAGTGGCTTGAAAAATAATTCTAGTTGGTACTTTTAGTTAAGTAGATCATAACTCACAGACATGTGTTAAAGACACATAAATGGATTTTATGCCATTTATTTGTCCGTTCCACAGTGGTCATTTAACATATACTCATAATTAGACAGGGTCATCCTGTAACTAGACATGTAGATCGTCTCTGCTTCTACTCACTGTAAACAGTGCTGTAGTTCAACTCTCTGTGTCCAGACTCTCTTGCTGCTCTTGCAAAGGACCTGAGTTGGGTTCCCAATACCCACTTGGGAGTTCACAACCATCTGTAATTCCAGTTCTAGGAGATTCAATACCTACTCTTTTGGCCTTTGAGGGCATCAGGCATGCACATGGTATACATAATAGACTGATAAAATACTCATACATATAAAACAAAAATAGATCTTTTAAAATAAAATAAAATCCTAAAACATCAACAACAACCTTTTAATAAAGGTTTCTGAGCTGTTGTTTGAAAAGTTATTCCCCTTACCCAGGGTTGGGGCTCCCCCACCCCACCCATCCTAGTTAACCATCTCACATCCTCCTCTGCTAACCCTTTCTCTACTGATGGCTACTGAAGCTAGTTGGCAATAATTCTAGCCCTGCCTTTTCACTGGAGAACCTCTGCTTGTTCCTATTTCTTTACCCTTCTCTCTGAGTTAAAGTCAGAATTGTTTTCTCTTGGAAACTGCTCCATAGCAAAATAAAAGCACTTCTGGAACAGCATGAAAGATGCCCCCAAAGTAGCATGAGAGCAGGTGGATTAAGCTAGACTAGGATGCTATTTTTGTGAGACTTAGTAGTGGGCTAGACTGCTGGATAATGACAGAGAATAGGTCATGTTAGCTGGGGTTTACATCAGGGGTGAGAGTAGTTCTACAGGGACACAGGGAACTTTGTGAAATGTTATTCATAGCTGTGTACTTTGACAAACTCTGTTTTGTATGCTTAAAGGTGTATGTTGTGTATAAATCATATCTCAATGAAGTGAATTTTAAATATAGTTTTAGAAAAAATAATAGATCACTTGTGTCCTGGTAAGAGTGATCAAGAAAGAAGTGATTGATGCTAGAATGCAGTTGACAGTAGATTGAGACAAGGTGGGAGACATTCACACAGCATGAAATGGTGTGCAGAGAAGCAGAAAATAGATCCTGGAGAGTGAGTGATCATGGGAGATTCCTGATTTCCAGTGTGACTGAAGTCATATTTGTGATGGTTTGGCCGTGAGAGTGCACCACCCTCCTTGTACTTGGATTTAGGGCCACTTGGCTGTTGCCTTCATGTTGCCAGCAGTTCTCTTCCTGTGAAAGACAGGAGGAAGTCTCAGAATTGATTTACCTTTCTGGAGATGGGTGCTTCTGTTCCCAGCAGGGGGAGCACTGAGGTGTGCTTTAAAAAGTAATGGTATCAATCCATGAGCTGGGGTTCCAGACTGAACACAGAGGTTGACACATGAGCACTAGCCTTAATCTCTCTCTGCTTCCTGACTGAGGACCAGCTGCTCCACTCATGTTCTTGCTGCCACAGCTGCTTTTGTCAGCACTCTTTGCTGGCCATGATGGAGCAAACTCTCCAAGTGTGAGTCAAAATAAACCCCTCCTTTAGTAACTTTTACTAGGTATTTTGTCCCAGCCTTGAGAAAAGCAACATATATATTTATCAATCATACTATGTTATATATGTTATTTAACATAACATATAAGTTGCTTTTATATAATATATAATCACATATTAGTATATACTCATGTACACACATAATATTTATGCATAATGCATGATTATATGTGTAATATATAATAAATATATTAAAAAGTAATATTTTAGGAAACAGTAAAAAATTGAATATTTATTAAAGCACAACTGACTTTAAATTGTTCACAAGAACTGTGTGTTTAAAAGTTTTAGCATTGTAGTGAGATATACTTGCACTCCCCTCCCTTCCTCTGTTGCATGCATGGGAGTGTGCATGTATATACATACATCCATGGATGTGCATGAAGAAGCCAGAGCAGGATGTCAGATGTCTTCCTTTATTGCCTCCACCTTACTGTCTTAACAGGGTCCCATATTAAACTGGTAGCTTGTATTTTTCTTCAACTAGTTTCTGTAAGGGAGGAAGAAATATGCTAATTTTCATGTATCATACTTTGATACATACTTTGAGATAGAAATGGAGATAAAAAGGTACAGTGGGCTTGAAAAAGACCCTTTAGCCAGTATTGCAACATACCATATTCTCAAGTTTTATTCTGGAACTGGTTGATGCTGACTTCTAACAGTCTGCTATTCATAACTTTATGGGCTGGCTGTTGCTTGGTTGTCAGGGTCATCATAGAAGTTAGTGAGTGCTGCATATCAGGGCTCTGCATTCATCTCCTCCAGCCACTGACCAGCAAGCCAGCACTGATTTACTACAAGAACAAGATATTTAATAAAATTAATAAAGTTTTCAAAAGGCTGTGATTGAAAATAGCTATGCTCATAGAAGTTCTTTGGCCTGTGGAGTTTGAAAATACTGAAGTTTTCTTCATATGCCTCCTTACAGAAGTAGTTGCATGTTAAGGTGGCTATGCTCATCTTTTGATGTACTCTATGTACTGATTTCCAGGTTTTGGTACCCGTTTAGTCCATGTTGGCATAGTTTAAGATAGAGTTTACTGAATCTCAGTTACGTGTCCCTAGCATCACCTTTCCTTTGACAGATTTATATTTCCTGATTCCTGTACACTTGAGATTTACCATTAGTTGGAGGGGTTTTTATTCATTTACTCCTTAACTCCAAATTAAGCAACTTTTTGCACTAGCAGTTAATATGAGTAAGAATGGTCTCTTTGATTGCACAAACTGGTAAAGATCATATTTTTGCACTTTGCTCATGCTTCACTTTTCTATAAATAATTCTTTAGCTGATGTCCATGAAACAGAGTTAAGTTTCTGGTTTGCCTGTCCCCACTTCTTCTCTACAGAGCCGTGTGTGTGTGTGTGTGTGTGTGTGTGTGTGTGTGTGTGTGTGTGT
>NC_022017.1:25787553-25797582 GCF_000317375.1 Microtus ochrogaster | reverse complement strand
GAGATGGGACAGGGGTGATAGCTCAGGCAGTGAAGTGCTTACACATAAGCGTGGGACCTGAGTTTGATCTCCAGAACACACGTGAAAAAGCCAAGTGTGCTCTTGTAATTCCCACATTGAAGAGACAGGGTCTCTCTGTGGCTTTGGAGCCTGTCCTGGAACTAGCTCTTGTAGACCAGGCTGGCCTCGAACTCTCAGAGATCCCCCTGCCTCTGCCTTCCAAGTGCTGGGATTAAAGGCGTGCGCCACGACTGCCCGGCTGCTGTGGAACATTTATTTAATGATGCACAGATGTGTTGAATTCTTTTATGCTGCATTTGTTTAACTCTGTAAAGCTGTATTACTTTACCTGTCTAAAACACCTGATTGGTCTAATAAAGAGCTGAGCGACCAATAAGTAGGCAAGATAGAGAAATAGGTCAGGCTGCCAGGCAGAGAGAATAAATAGAAGGTGAAATCTAGGCTTGAGAAGAGCAAAGAACGAGAAAAGAATTAGAGAGAAGAGGATGCCAGGGCCACACACACAGCCACTGAGTGAGAAGGGAAGAAGGACATACAGAATAAAGATAAAAACCCTTAGGTAAAACATAGTTAAAGAGAAACGAAATAATTTTCAGTTAGAAAAGATGGCTAGAAGCAAGCCAAGCTAAGACTGGATATTCATAAGTAAGAATAAGTTTCTGTGTATTTATTTGGGAACTGGGTGGTGGTGGGCCCCCAAAGAGTAAAAAACAAAAACAAAAAAGCAGTTACAACTTCCCTACTTCCAACATGTTAATTTCAGAGTTTGAGGTTTAGGTGCAAGCACCTTTATCTGCCTAGCCCCCTCACTGGCCCTGCTATATGTTTTTCAAAGGTTGAACAAGGTTTCACTATTAGACATAGTTTTTTTTCTTTTCTCCTAGAATCTGTGTTATTGACCAAAAGGAGGTTGGCTTAACCCCACGTAACATATTCCCCATACTCATTAAATTTCTTTTATTAAAAAAAAAATCAGCATTAGTTGGATGGTGGTGACAGCACACACCTTTAATCCAAGCACTTGGGAGGCAGAGGAAGGTAGATATTTGTGAGTTTGAGGCCAGCCTGGTCTATAGAGTAAGTTCTGGGCCAGCCAGGGCTACACAGAAAAACACTGTCTTAAAAAACTAAACAAACAAATACTAAAGCCAATATTGCTTTGGTGTATCACTTAAAAATTGCTCTCTTCACCAAGGCCAGCTGGACTGGGTCTGAAAAAGCATGGGATAAAACCGGACTCGTTGAACATAGTGGACAATGAGGACTGCTGAGAAGTCAAGAACAATGGCACTGAGTTTTGATCCTACTGCATGTACTGGCTTTGTGGGAGCCTAGGCTGTTTGGATGTTCACTTTACTAGACCTGGAAGGAGGTGGGAGGTCCTTGGATTCCCCACAGGGCAGGGAACCCAGTCTGCTCTTTGGGCTGATGAGAGAGGGGGAGTTGATGGGGGAGGGGGAGGGATATGGGAGGCGGTGGTGGGGAAGAGACAGAAATCTTTAATAAATAAATAAATAATAATATAAAAAAATTAAAAAAAATTTAACAGAAAAAAATTGCTCTCAATGACATGAAAGATTGCTCAGTGGTTACAGCCTGTACTACTTTTTAGAGGACCTTTTGAATTCCCAGCACACAGGTACTGAGTAGCTCACAGCTGCTTCTAACTCAATGTTTCTAGGCTTTTTTGCTCACCTATACGCACCCACACCACACACATACGATACATAATTAAAGGTTAAACATGTATTGTCTTAAAACTAAGAGTGAGATGGGACAGGGGTGATAGCTCAGGCAGTGAAGTGCTTACACATAAGCGTGGGACCTGAGTTTGATCTCCAGAACACACGTGAAAAAGCCACGTGTGCTCTTGTAATTCCCACATTGAAGAGACAGAAACATGCAAAGTACTAGTACTTATGATCCCTAACAGCTGCACTAGTCAGTGAAAAAGAGACCTCTTCTGGCCTCCCTGGGAACCCATTCTCATGTGCACAAACACACGCATAAAATTAAAAATAAAATACATCTTTTAAAAAATTTGCAAAGTGTTGTAGCAGCCTTCTAAAAGATTGGTGTGCCATTCAAAATACGGCTAAACCATTTTTTTTTTGTTTTGTTTTTTTTTTTCCGAGACAGGGTCTCTCTGTGGCTTTGGAGCCTGTCCTGGAACTAGCTCTGTAGACCAGGCTGGTCTCGAACTGACAGAGATCCGCCTGTCTCTGCCTCCCGAGTGCTGGGATTAAAGGCGTGCGCCACCACCGCCCCGCCTGCTAAACCATTTTTAATGTACATACTCTTGACCCAGCATTTGGATTTTTAAGAATGTATAAACCCACATTTACTTGTTCAGAACTGCAGATATTTGTACAAGAACTTTCAATATAGCATCATTTGTGAAGGGTTTTAATAAATTGTATGCATACAGAAAACAAACAAAATAAAAGCAGCCTTTACTATGTTGAGTCAACCTGCTGTTTCTCCAGTAGACTTGTCACCTAGAGGCGATAGATAGTCTGGGCTGTCACCACTTAGCAGAAGAGAGTGCTTAAGCACTGCGGAGTTAATGAAAATGGATTTACCCCTGATACTGACTTCAGACATAGACTCTAATCTTTTTATATCCCTCTTAGCTTTTTATTAGCATGTGTAAGCTTTGAAATAAAGACCCAAGGCATTAAAGTTTGTTATTTCTCAATATTATTTTGAGATTTGTTGAAAACAAGACTTACCTTCAATTTTTCTAATGTCTACAAAGAGTAGTATTATTAAAAAAAATTTTTGTTTTGAAGAATTTTATCTTCATGACCTAAATTTATAGGTGCTACTATGTTTTGTCAAATAATATATACTTGAAAAAGTGGGGTTTAAAAATATATAAAAATTATAACTCTGAAAAATACATTGGAATATTGGATGCCATAGAATCAGCACATGGGAATTTCCTGGTTGTGCCTCTGTTTCATATAAACTAAACTATTTATATGAAGTAACTGCAAGCTAGCATTTTCAAATAATATTATCTTTTCCACCTTACCAATACATTGCATACAGGCTTAGATTTACCCGGGACTAGTGTAAGTTCTTAAAACTAGTGTTTTTTTTTCTTTTTTTGGATTTTTGAGACAGGGTTTCTCCGTACCTTTTGGTTCCTGTCCTGGAACTAGCTCTTGTAGACCAGGCTGGCCTCGAACTCACAGATATCCGCCTGCCTCTGCCTCCCGAGTGCTGGGATTAAAGACGTGCGCCACCACCGCCCGGCAAAACTAGTGTTTTTTTTTTCCGTTTATTTATTTATTAAAGATTCTGTCTCTTCCCTGCCATCGCTTCCCATTTCCCTCCCCTCCCCCAACCAAGTCCCCCTCCCTTGTCAGCCCAAAGAGCAATCAGGGTTCCCTGCCCTGTGGGAAGTCCAAGGACCACCCACCTTTATCCAGGTCTAGTAAGGTGAGCATCCAAACTGCCTAGGCTCCCACAAAGCCAGTACATGCAGTAGGATCAAAAACCCATTGCCATTGTTTCTTGAGTTCTCAGTAGTCCTCATTGTTCGCTATGTTCAGCGAGTCCAGTTTTATCCTGGGCTTTTTCAGACCCAGGCCAGCTGGCCTTGGTGAGTTCCCGATAGAACATCCCCATTGTCTCAGTGTGTGGGTGCACCCCTCGTGGTCCTGAGTTCCTTGCTCGTGCTCTCTCTCCTTCTGCTCCATTGAGCCTATAATTAGTGATCCTAGAGAAGCTAAATAAGGAGAATCCAAAGAAAAACATATAGACATCCTCCTGAATATTAACCTTCATCAGGCGATGAAAGGAGATAGAAACCCACTTTGGAGCACCGGACAGAAATCTCAAGGTCCAGATCAGGAGCAAAAGGAGAGAAAACTAGTGTTTTTTAGACCTTGGGACATTATAGGACTTTTGTAGACAAGAAGTTAGTGTGTTTAATGGAATGTTTGTATCTTTAAAGTGTAACTTTCATACTGAGAGTGCTTTTAAAAGAAAGTATTTACATAAGCGTTATGTGTCGGTTGTACTTTGGAACATTTATCCCACTGTTGGAAGGTATTTTTGCTTCAGTAAGAGCTTTTCTACTCTTTCCTCCAAGATGACATATAATGACATGGAGTCTTGCCCTCTTGATGCACCTGTTAGTGATTATTCAGAATATCTGGATACTTGTGTTTCTCTGTAGATGTGTCACATGGTACTTGTTACAGCATTTTATCCTCTTGTTGTCTATAACAATCAAAGTTAAAACTCTGATTCCTAGCAAGGAGGTTTCCTTATCTTTTTAGGAAGCACTGGCTACCATTCGGCTTCTGGACGTCTTGTGTGAAATGACATCCCACACTGAGCTTCTTGGTTACCTACAAGTTTTTCCTGATCTGATGGAACGAGTGATTGGTGAGTGAAACAGCAGGCTTAGTGTTTTTAGTTAAGAAATTCTTGACATGCTCTATGCTATAAATTCAAACACAAGCCCTTATTCTTGGTGCTTTCAATTGAGATTCTTTGAAAGTTTTCCTTGACTAGAATTGTGGTATAATGCTAACAGCTCAGGTTGCTTAAACTGAGGCTGCATTGCTGTTCCTTCTCTGCTATGGAGCAGACACTGTTGACTAATCAAGCCCCTCTGCACATACCTGCAGTGTCACCTTATGGGAATGTTTTTGATGAAACTGATGGTGGGGATTTGCAAATGATAAGTTTTATTATACCATAAATTTTATTTATAAAATCTGGTAATTTGTTTTCCTCAATTATACTTCCAAAAACAAAGAATAGTGTTTTACTCAGGTTAGAGATTTAATCTTGTAACAAGATTAACAATAATTAGGAAACCAGTATTTGAAGTATTACTGTCTTTACTCAAAAGCTGTTTGCAAATTAAGCCCTATAGAACCTCCATTCATGTAGATACCCAAATCTATGTTTTGCTTGTCACCGTTCAATATTTTACCTAAAAGAAAAAAAAAACCAACCAGGTATTTTGTCTAGATGTCAATATAGAAGAAAGATATCTTTGTATCTAAAAGTGTAACTGAACTAGCAGTGGTCTGTAGAAGTCATGTAATTCCATTCCTGAATTCTAGTTTAAATTTAGTACTTTAAATGATGATCAGAATAAATAACCAAACTGGGAACCATGAAGCTAGAGCCAGTGTGGATTGCCATCCTATCTCTGCCATGTTACTACTTCTCTGAGTCTTATTGCTTCTTGTAAAATTGTGAAAGCGATGGCTGTATTTAATAGGTTTGTTCAGAAGGTTAAATGAAATAATATGGGAAAATGGATAACTCCTGGAAGTCTGTTTTCATAGGCTTCTTGGGAGTGTTCATAGAATATAGCAGTATTATTTCCTGTGATTATAGCTGATGTCAGTCCATGGCTGAGGCTGATTATTGGCCATTGAGTAAGTAATTACCAAAACCTCTTATGATTTACATTTAACCTGACTAGCTCTCACATTTGATTTTGTATAAACAAATTGGAATTGAAAATCATTTTATAAGAAAAAGCTTGCAACATTTTAGTTAACTTTCCTTTGTGGATAAATAGAAATTCCAAGTGAAGCTAATTGTTACAATCAGCCTCCTTCAAACTGGAACCTAGAAAAATTAATGCAAAAGCAAAGAAGCTGTCTGGCTATTGTTACGCTGTTGTATATTCCTGGTGGCTCTGAGGATGAACTGAAGCCTCATGCACTCTAGGAGGTGATCAGCTGCTGTGCTGGACCCCACATGCCAGTCATTATTGAGGGAGTATTTGGTGCTTTATCACTTCATTTTAGTCCGCTGTGTTTGTTTATGGAAAACTTAGATACTGTGTATTTTCTTATGGAAAATGAACTCTGTTCTTTTGCTTAGATGTTTTACGGGTGATTCACGTAGTTGGAAAAGATACCACGAACATCTTCAGTCCCTCTGACTCTCTAAAAGCAGAGGGTGACATCGAACACATGACTGAAGGGTTTAAATCTCATCTCATTCGTCTCATTGGAAATCTGTGTTACAAGAATAAAGAAAACCAGGACAAAGTAAGATTATTTCTTAATGTGTCGCATATAACTTTGTTTAGACTATACTGTTTAGAACTTAGAATGCCTTCACTCAGCAGGGGAGTGAGATCTTATGTGAGTTCTTAGAAAATTAATTGAAAAGAATATCTATGGTTAATGTGTAACATAAAATAGTATGTTACTTCTTTTTCCTACAAATAAGCACAATATATCATACTTGAAATTTTTTGCTTTTTATTTTAGTGGTGTGTGTTAGATGTGTAAGTGTGAAACAGTGCAGGTGCATGCACATGAAGTCGGCTCTTTCCTTTCACCATCCACTCTAGAAATCAAGCGTAGGTTAGAGGCTCTGCAACAAGTGATCTTTTTTGTCTACTGATCCTTCTGGCTGGTCCTGTATTGTCACGTTTTTGCTTTATGGTCTGTATTTTTATAGATTTTGCATTGTCTTTGTCCTGAATGTATTTGATACATTCTCCTTTCTTGTAAATTAACAGTGTTTGTCTGAGGTCTGTTTATTTAAGCACTCTATTATGATATAGGGAACAGTCAATAAAATAAAAACAAAACCAGCCAGGCTTGGAGGCCGGTGGATCTCTATGAATTCCAGGCTATCCTATTCTACATAGCAATTTCCTGTCTGCCAGAGTTACATATTTGGTCTCCAAAACAACGAAGAAAAGCAACAGACAAATGACTTTAATGTTTGGAAATTTTTCTAGTAATAGACATTTCAGAACATGGAGCCAGGTTTGGTTATCCCTGCCACAGAGAAGACCAAACAGTTAGAATTACTACTTCAAGGCCAGTCTAGGCTACATAGCAAGACTATCTTAAAAAGAATAAAACCAAAAAGCTGGCATTATTGTTAGGAAAAAATCCTTCATTAGTGCATCCTACAATTATGGGTGAATAGTGTCCTGTCCTGAGTCTTTAAAACTAAGTGTTCTGAATGGATATGCCTTTACCTTCTGGAAATAGGAGAGACTGCCTTTAGAACCTCTTGTGTTCTGTCTTTTGTACTGAACATTGCAGAGCCGACGATACTGAAAACATAACATTAATATTGATGAAAGAGTGGCATGATGCTTAGGTCTCATTCTTCACAATGAATTAATACCCACCTTCCTCCATTCCCCAGATAGTCTTTGTTTAGTAGCCTTAGCTGTCCTGGAACTTGCTATTTAAACCAAGCTGGCATTGAACTCACAGAGATCTGCTTTTCTCCACCTCCTGAGCACTGAGATTAAAGATGTACCACCATGTCCAGCTGGAACTAGAGGTTCTTTGTCTTATGGGAATTTACTTTGGGCAGTGTTTGTTTTGCTTATTTAAATATTAAGTCTTTTGTAGGTTATATTTTCTAAGACATATGTAAAAGTTCTTGCTATTGTATGCATATTTCTAAGTGTCATTTTACTATAATCCTATAGAGGCATCTATTTCTCCATCCTGTTGAATCTTTCCAGTCCACGTGACTGCTTTGAACAGTAACATATGATAGGCATAAGCTTATATAATTTGTGGCATAGTCTTTAATTTGCACCCTTTTTAGAAGCTAGTTATGAGGAAGTGCTGATTCCATGAGACCACCTTCCTGTGACTTGGTGAAGCCATCTAGAGAAGCCTTGGAAACTGAGATGCAGAGAGTGGAGCTAGTCAAGAAGCACCATGGTACCGGAAAAGTTTGCAAAAGCCACCTTGGAAGTATATGTAGCCTTGGTTCTTTATGTGACAGGTGATCCATGCAAAGCCTTGTCTTAATTATGGATGATAGCACTTTGAGAAAAAGTGAAGTTAGAAAAACTTGTGTAGGTTTTCCTTCTGTTAATAGTGTAGGTTGCTCCTGTCGGCCTTACACAGTTATAAACTGGTTTAAGACAGTCTTGTGAAGACATCCAAATGGACACAGATTCATAGATTCTGGAGTGAAATTGGTACTAGAAGAAGGGAATGAGACAAAATGTGATTTACAGAAAATCTGCATATTTTCTAGCTTGGTGGCGGGGGTTGGGGGAGAGAACAAAGCTAGCAAAATGTCTCAGTGGGTAAAGGCACTTGCCACCAAACCTGATGGCCTGAGTTCAATCCTCTGGGCTGGTAGGCTCCAAGCAGGTAAGCTATGGACAAAATAGTTACTGAAATCTGAGTTGTCAGTTTGCCAAGTTTATGTTTAAGTCAGTAAAATAAGTGTTCACTAAAACAAAAAGCAAAGAAATAGCACTCTGTAGAGGAAAATAATATAATTAAGAGTTTTCATAGAATAGGTTATACAGTGTCTAGGAGAACTATCACTCAAGAGAAGCTGATGCAAATCACAGAGATGCTGCCAAGGATTTTAAAGGAGCAGTTCTAAGAGTGGATAGACAGTAGTGAATAGAGAATAAGATACTTTACTCATCTCTTTAGGAGCATAACAGAGAGACGTTCCTTGTGTTCAGTGATTGTTTTGCTGCTGATTTGGAGTGACTCCTCACAGGAAAACGCTGTAGTGATTCTTAGGCTTGTGGATAGCTCACAGAGTCAGGAGCAGGTTGCACCCTAAGAAGCCTTGAGAGTACCCAAGTGCTGTGTAGAGGACCCTGGGGCCCCCAGGAAGTTGCTGTGTATTCTCTAGTAGAGCATGAAGGATTCATTCTTTGTGTGTGAGAATGCCTCTCCATCCCAGTGTCTTTCCTGTGCTAACAAAGTCTCAAACCTGAAAGCATTGCCTCTAGGGGACACCCCCCCCCCCCCCTGCCACATACTTCTTTTTTTTTTTTTTTATGTTCTGGAAGCTTCTATATTCTTGTAACTCAATCCTGTTTCTAGTTGGATAGTGAAAATGTATTTTCCTAGCTTATTAATTCTGCAAAAGATAAAGTTCAGTATCTCTCTAAAACCTTTATTACAGTTCTGGGGGAGTGGATGTTTGGGGGATATAGTTCTATGTATGTTAGTCACTAATTCCCAGGGTGTTGTTTAGGTGGTTGGTTTGTCTTCTATGCAAATTGGAGCCTACAGGTAAGTTTGGCTTTATATTTCCAAGACTAAAAAAAAAGATCCAGGGTTGGGGGGAATTTGTGTAATTTCACTAACAGAAAAAAGGAGTGGATGATTTATTTGTTTAGTGTCTGTGTTGCTGCATCATGCCTTCTCATGGCTATTTGCAGCAGCCTTGCAAAGCAGGTTTTGCTAGGGATGCGAAAGGAGAGGCTGTCCAGTGGTTGGCAGAACCCAGAGTAAAACTTAAATTTGTTCTCGTGTGGATTCTCAGGTCTGTACTTGGTCTCCTGCACTCTACTGCCTCTGATTTTGGAATTTTCGTACAGTTTGGCAGGAACTGTTTAGACTTCCTGAAGATCTTCAGCCCATAGGCCATCAATTAGACCCTTTTAGCTCCTTCTGGGTTCACTTATGAAACGCCTGTGTACTTTCTTCTCTGTTTCTTATTCATTCCTCCGTCAACTGTGAATATTCCTAATCTTCAGGGCCCTTTCTTTGTTTGATTGATGAAAATTTGTTTCCTGGGAAGTTTCCATCCTAGGAATGTTGTGAGAAGTCCTCTCTCAGGGAGACAACTATCCCTTTCCTAAAAACTTCCATGATTCTACCAGAGTTCACTCTGGGGAACCGGTGAGTCTTGAGGCTTACTTTGGGTGAGAGAGTACTAGTAAGAGGGGGGAGACTCCAAAGCAATAGCCAAGAAACTCTTCACCTAGTGTGGATAATGGAGTCCCCATAGCCTTGTAGATGGAGTTCCTTAGCTTTCCCAGCCTATATGTTCTAGCATCTCCAGAAGCTACTTACAATTAGGGCAGAATTTTGTTTAAATGGATAGGGGATACAGGAGAGAGTAGAGTCTCCTTTTCTGCTGGTAGGGAAGTCTTCTTCCCCCTAGTGACCTCTAGTTAGGGCTTTTGCAAGCAGGCACAGCTTATGAAAAATACAATTGTTTTGCTTAGAGGACTGTGCTCTTTTTTCTTTTTTATTATTTATTTATTTATTAAAG
>NC_022017.1:25771373-25786716 GCF_000317375.1 Microtus ochrogaster | reverse complement strand
TTGTTGGTTGTCAGGTGCATTCTGCTCAAAGCTCCCTGGCAGTTCTGAATAGTTCTTCCTTCTTTCCTTCCTTCTCCCCTTTGTAGAGATTCCCAGCCTTGGTGTTGGAGCCTGGTGGTCTTTGTGTTGACATATGTGCACACAAAGCTTTCATTGCAGTCCATCTGAAAAGGTTTTGTGTGTGAGGAAGGTGCAGCTCATGACTCCTGTCCAGAACCATCCTCTAGGAAATTGGTTCTTAAACATCTGTGACCATAAAACACATTTGTCTTTTTTTTTTTTTGCTTGTTGTATTATGCCTTTAAATTTTACCTGGTGATCAGTATGCATTCTATTAAATGAATGAAAATTCTTAAATGGGAAAGTTTACCTTTTGTGATCTATAATTTTTTAATTAAAAATTCCTATTACTATACAGTGTGACAGGTTTCCTAGTATTTTCATATGTACATGCTATTTTACTTTGCTTATACTCATCCCCTGTCCCCATTGTCTACTCCATCTCTGTATTCCTCTTAGTGATTTCTGTCTTCCTCCACTGATTCTTTTAAGTTGTGTTCTCCCCATTATATTTTCTTTTTTAGGTCCTCATGATCAAACATAGGGCCTTGTGTATGGTAGGGAAACCCTCTACCACTGAGCTATACAGCATCAGTTGGCCTATGACAATTTATCTCATAAATATTTGTTGTAGGGACTGGAAAGAGATGGCTTGGCAGTTGAGGGTATAGTGCTCTTGTAGAAGACCCATGTTAGGTAGCTCACATCTGTCTGCAACTCCAGTTCCAGGGGGATTTGACATTCCCTCTTGACCTTGGCACCTTCACTCTCATGCATATACCTCCACACACACATGCATATAATTAAAAATAAAATAAATCTTTAAAAAGCTGTTGTCTGTTCACTACAACAATTATGGAGTGTAGTTTTAGCTTCTGAAGATACAAAGTACCTGTTTTCTGACTCAGGTCATTTATAAACAAAGACTAGACAAAAGAAACAACTTTGCACATGGAAGTTAAAATTCCTTTAAATTCTGAATTCTGGGACAAATTTTGAAAGTCTTTTATGTTTGAGATACATTTGTTTGTTTAGTTAGTCTGTATGTATTTGGGACATGTCTCATTGTGCGTGTGTAGAGATTCTGTCCTTCTACGGTATAGGTCCTGAGGAGTGAATTCAGGTTGCCAGGCTTGGTAACAACCAAATTTACCCACTGAGCTATCTTACCAGCTCTGTTTGGAATATTTAAATACATTCTGACGTAATGTAACTGCCTTTTTATATTGTTCAGTTTTTTAGTGTCTTTTTGTATGTAGCATGGCAAGTCTTTCAGTTTCTCATGTCCAGAGCAGGCAGGCCGTCTGGCCAGTCCTCTATGATGCCCTTCTGTGTAACATGATTTGAAGCAGGGTATTTGCTTAGTGAATCATGAAACTGGAGACAAATATATGGCTGTTTGGGTGTCCCGACTGTTTCCTTCCGCACACACAGAACCTCTTCAGATGGACTGCAATGAAAGCTTTGTGTGCACATATGTCAACACTGATTTTCTTAGAGTTAGTAACTGTTCGTTGTCTATCAGTGCTGAGTGGTTCTTTGTAAAGAAATAAAGTCTTGATTAGCTTGTGCTAGTGTCTTCCATTGAGCTGCTGTAGCATAGGCCAGGGTGCTGGAGTTCTTCTTTACTGTCTGCCACGAGAAGGGTCACTTTCTGTACTCTTTTCCTGTACTAGCATGAGACTTCCCAACCTCTTTTCTCATCCACGTGTCCTTATGTTGCTCTTCAGAGCTCCTGGTCACAAACTATGAATTTTTTGTAAACTTATGTCAGCAGGAAGCATGTTCTACTCCATTGTGCCTTCTCTTGGTGGTTTTGCTCTTCTTCCTAGTCTGCACATGGAATTGGCTTCTGTGTGTGGATACATCATACACATGCTTATTTTGCTTTTATTTGTCTATGGTATGTATAGATTAACTATACCAGCCAAAGAGATACATGGAAAATTTGATTTTTGCCCTCTTTTACCTTAACAGGCTAGATATGTCTGTTTCTAGCTATATTGCCAACTCCACACCTCTTTTCCTGAGTTCTGCTTCTTAATCACTCTCTTATAGAGACTCTCTTGTGTCTTCTGGGTAATATTGCTGAGAAATTTATTGTACCCAGTCTTCCCATGGATCTTGAGCTGATCATTCTACATGGGTGATGGGTTGCTGAACTGCAAATGCATCCAGACATCATCATCAAGTTGTGATAATGCGTTTGTCTATCTTCTCAGGGCTCAGTTCCTTGACAGTCTGTTCCTGGCTTTTTGAAGCTACAGAGTAAGCTGTTCTGTTGCTGTTGTCCTTAGGTCATTACGACAGGCAGTGGGCTTGCAGTAGTACAGACGTGGCTAAAATGACACAAACACAGACTGGCTTCTTAGTCAACCATATACTAACTGTAACTCTTTTAGTTCTGCTCTCAGCTTCTGGATTCAATATGGAGACAGTTATATTCTCCTGTGAATTCAATCCTCCGGACCCCACAGGAAAATATATCTAACAAACTACCTAGACTCTCCATTTTACCTGAGCCTCTCTTTCAGGCCATTGTTGAACAGATACAGTATATTTCATCATTTCCTAACAATATGCTTTAAAAATGTTACTACATTTATTTCTATGTGGGTGGGTGGTGTGTGTGTGTGTGTGTGTGTGTGTGTGTGTGTGTGTGTGTGTGCGTGCATGTTGTAGTGTTAGTGTGGAAGTATGGAAGTCAGGACAGCTTGTAAAAGAGTTGTTTTTCTTCTTCCATTATATGGGTTCTGGGTTTCGAACTTAGTTAGGTTCTTAGGTTTGGTGGCAAGTTCTTTTACCCACTGAACCATGTTGCTGGCCCCCCAAAATATGTCTTTAAGTAGGAATTTGTAAATAAATGTCATAGGAATTTACTATGTGTGATTTTGATATCCTTTTCTTTCTTAGGTGGGGATTGTTTAAGGAAGTAGTGAAAGCATGTAAGAACTTTCTTTAGGACAAGAATACTTTTTCCTTCTCAGGTTTACTACAAATGCTTTTTTAGTTGATTTTTTTCTCTTGGTATTATCCATTAAAGAGATGAAGCATTTTCTATCTGTCTAAAATGTATTCTCAAACAGTTCCGAGGGTATGGAGGGATCCTCCCCCCCCCATTTGTTTATTTAATGTGTGCCTGTGTGGCAGTCAGAGGACAGCTTGTGGGAGTCAGGTCTCTCCTTTCCCCATGTGGGTTCTGCAAATTGAATTGAGTTCATCAGGCGCAAGGAGATACCTTACTGACCGAGCTATGAGCCCCAGAGGAACTTTGAAATCTCAGCTCTATGTCCCCATTAGCTGACTTTGTGCTTCTCCTCAGTCAGAGGTAAGTTGCACAGAATCGCAGCTTATTGATTTGATGATTGAATGTATAGACAAGATCTGGCTTGCTTAGAATTCCACTTCTTTGTAATGTAATCCGAGTTCAAGAAATATGTCAAAATTCATAAATCAAGCTGTCACCATTAGTTTCTTGAACTTACAGTTCCTGCTACAGAAAGTGAAATTAAAATTCCTATCTTGAGGATACCAATCGAGATTTAGTTTGTTGGCAGCTGTACTTTTTTTTTAAAGGCATAGAGGAGGGCTACTGTTGTAGCTCAGTGGAAGAGCGTGCACCTAGTATGTATAAGACCTTAAATTCAGTCCCTAGAACTACCAAAAACTAAAGCATTGAGGATGGTTTATTGTTTGACTTCAAAACTCCCCTTTTTCTGTTTTGTACTTCTGTGGGAGCAGCATGGCATTATTTAAAAGGGAGACTTACATGGACAGTATGAGCCATGTGCTGCTATTAGTGCAGCATGCTAGGGATCTATGCTTTGTGTTTCTTCATGGTATCCCTACTGCTGGCTGAGTCAAACTGGTGAGCTCCAGGCTCGGTGAGAAAACCTGTCTCAGCAGAGTGGAGAGTGATTAAGGAGGACGCCTGATGTTAACTTCCGGCCTCCACATGTGACCATGCAGCAATGTTGATTTCTAGCATGTTTAGTTTTTTTTTTCTTGCAGCAGCACTTGGAAGTTAAGAGAAGCAGAGTTATTCAACATGCATGCACACACACATGCACACGCGTGTGCGCATTAAGGAGGATGGATCGAGAGGCCCTGTTTGTCTCTGACAGGAAGGAAATGGCAGTTCTTGGTGGCTATAGCCATTCTTTTTTCCATTTTCATAGTTGGTGCTTATGTCCTTAACTCCCTCATCTAACATCTAGGAATTTAAAAGAATTTCAATTCAGATTTTATAGAAAAAAATAAAGAATAAAACAGTAGCGTATGATCTGGATAATTTTACTAGCAAAAATAATTACAGCTCATATCAAGGTGACTGGGGGCGTTTTTGAGTGCGTATCAATTTGTCTGTGTGAAAGAGAGGCAGAAGCAAGTGGATAAAAACAGAAGGACTATTCCTGTGTGTTGAATTTCTCTCTCTCTCTCTCTCTCTCTCTCTCTCTCTCTCTCTCTGCAAAGGAGTAGGATTTGAATTTAAATTTTGTTGGCAGGGACTCTTGTTTGGGTGTGTTAGCTTTTGGTAAATAATTAGTTTTAACACTTTTACTACAAGTTAGAATCTAATGAGAACCCAAGTGCTTTTGACATTGTAAGTTTTCCTTATATCTCCAGACTTCATTAGTATGGACAAATAAAGTTATTATTTCAAGTGTCAGACCAGTGCCTTTTTTTCTGAGGGAATAAAAAGGACAGACCTGTCTATCATACAGCTAAGACATTGTCAGCCTCTGACATGATTAGTTGTTTGCTCTTCCTAGCAGCGAAGGTCCGCGTTACATCTTATAAAAGAGTAATCTTCGGATCCCTTCTTTAAAAATCCTGTTGTTTGCCTTATTTTGATAGAATTTAATTTCATACTCATCATGTTCTAGTAGAAGAGTGGCACTGAGTCTCTCATGCTGTGATGTTTAACTCAGATCTGCATTGCTCTTATGTAGCAGTTGGAATAAGGCCATTTCTGTTTTGTTCTCCAGATAGGAACTGCCGTGCTGTCCTGTCATCATGGTAGAAACTTGTAGTTTAGTTCAAGTATGTATTTGCCATCTGCTGGATACCAGCTGGTGTTCTGGACAGTGAGAATGTCGAAATGGGTTTGGCATAGTGCCCTCTTGAAGAATTCATGTACACAAGGGAGACAGATGTAAAAATTTGCCATTTAGTGAGTTTGTGAGACTGAAGAGTGGCTGCAGTGTGTGCCAGGAAGAAGGAGAGGCTCCACTCAGTTCAAGAAGAGTGCACCCAGTGCCTAGGTGAACAGAAACGAGGGAGCAGCCTGTGAACTCTAGAATTTTGTTCTTCCTTGTCACTGTTCTACTGAAGACCCCCTGTGCTTGAGCTACTATCTCATCGGTGCTAAAATCCCTGCCTCTGCAGATCTTACCCCAGTGGGATCCTGGGCACCTCTTTCCATGTCCTATTCTGGACTTACATTTCTGGTTTTTGAGAAAGATGCAAATGCTACCCAGTGATAGGCCAGTGCCCAAGACTTCAGAACCCTACCAAGGGTTAAGCAGAAAAGCATATTCTGCCAGTCTCTCAGGAGCTGCTGAGAGCAGCCATGAGCCAGGGACCTACAGTGTTTTTTTTTTTTTTTTCCTGAAGTTTCCCTTGACTGCCTGCTTCCTTTATTATAGTCTTCCCTTTAGCATAGTGCATGGAAACTTGATTTTAGAGTTTAAATTCCAATCCCCTCCCCTCCCCTCCTCTCCCCTCTGCTCCCCTCCTTCCTTTCTCACTAGGCAACCCTTCACATGTTTCATTTTTGAGTCTTCCTTCATCTAGAAATTAGAGCTCATTTTCCTGCTCTCATGTTTACTGTGAGGACTAAGTTGTCATTACTACAGTGACATCCACCAGTAACTACCTTGTATGAGTGCCTCAGTGTGTACGCTAGTGGACGGTTTTATAGTCCTGCTTTCTTTTAGCCTATACTTCTCACAAACCTGAATTTCACCATGTTGTTTGGCCTTCTCAATTCTATATACAGGGGCCATGTTCTTAGTACCTCCTTGGTGGTCGGTGGGTCTCTTCCCTCAGTCCTGTACTTGTCAATACTGTCACAGGCTCTTGAGCAGGCAGCACCCATGAAAGATACCAATGGTGCAGAGGTTAAGTTCCATGCCAATTTCTTCTCTGCTCATGAGTTTCCATAGCCTTCTCCCCATAGTGTAGAGTGGCTAACTATCTCTAGTAAGCCAGTTTCCTGATACCCAGGAATGTTTAGTGCAGAACTCTATAAAGAAAATTGCTTGTTTGCTGCTGTATATAGCACCCAGAGCAAACCTCCTGTCCTCCATTGTGTGTCTGCACAGTTCTGGTAAAACCTGACGGAGCAGAGCTGCTCACTCAATCAAGTAAGCAAAGGCCTAGGTGGCATTTCACCATCTTCTCGATGTTTTCGTTCTGTTACATGTTCCATTGTTAAGCTTTCATTTCCTCACCTCTCCAGTCATTACTAAATGGAGGTGAAGGGGCTCTTACCACTGCAGTAACTAAATACTCTGTAGCTCTCTGTCCTTCTAATAGTAATCATTTGTATGTATTTGGAAGTTCTGTATTTCTTTTTAGGAAAAGTATTAGTTTAGATACTCCCTTTGATTGGAAAAATTAAAAGTTGAACTTCAGTCAAGATCTTGCAAAGGTTAGTCACTTGCAAACTGAAAAACAATCATGTTAGTCCCAGTAACACAGTGAACATGGTGCAGTGATTATTATGTGTCTGGAACCCCTTTGAGTCCTTACTTTTATCAGTGTATTTATTTTTGTAATATTTTGGGGGAGTAGGCAATATTATCTCATCTTAATTTGCAAACTCAGATGTGTGGACATTAAATAATTTTTCTAGGGTCTCATATAGTCAGTGGTAGAACACAAGAGTCCAGGCAGACTGGCTTTTGACACAATATTCTCAGTTTCCTTATCTCCCCACCCGTGGAATGGCCACAACTTAGGAGTTGTCTCTGACGCACATAGTTAGTCAGAGCTATAGTTTTTGTAGTTTTCTATGATATGATCACAGATTTGATTTATATCTGCAGATGTATATAGGATAACCCATATCTTTCAGGTATAATAGGAGTTACGGTGGGTTTTGTAAAGTAGGCATAGATTGCCTTGGTTTTTCCAGACTTTTAAATTAATGTTGAATACAGTCTTGAAACACTGCTCTTTCTAAAAAGAAATGTTGATTAAAAGGCGTTTTATATATCAACATATATTCACACAAGCAGAGTGGATACTTGTTTTTTAATTATTTAAGGGAAATGAACTAAAAATGAACACTAAAAGAAAATTGATAAAGAAGGATATGACTTAAGGTAAGGTTGTTTCCGGTTTTTGTTTGAATTTTTCTGATGCAGGCAGCATTTCAGGCCCCACTGAGAGTTGTGGCCAACACAGTGTGGATAGAGCTTCTGCCAGTTTATCTGTGGGAGTGAGGTGGGGGAGTGATTGTCCCTTTTTTGGTTGAGTTGTTTGTGCTTCTTATATTATTGCGCATCTTACATTACAACTCCTTCCACAAGCTCATGTTACTCTTGGACACTTGAATAATTGGTTTAATGTGGGACAGATTTCTGGGAATGATTCATCACTATTTGCTTAGTATTATAACTAGTGACAACGTTGAATTTACCTGCTGGAAAAATCCAAGAGGAAATGTTTAAATTAAGTCACTAACCTACAGAGAGTTGGGGACAAGAGGAGGCATTTGAGCTAAGATTAATTTTCTCTAACCCTCTACTGTCTATGCCTGAGAGGGCAGAAGAGTGCTCCTCCTGAGACATGGATGTCGAGTGAGAATTCCCAGTGTCCTAAAGGACAACTGGGCCTCCTTCACACAGCCTGGGACAGCCAGCCAGAGGGGTTGTGGAGGAGGAAGGCTGGGGAAGGCTGATCTGGCCTGTGGTTGAATAGTGTTGACAGGAAAAGTCTGACTGGTAGGTCAGGCAGGCCACAGGATCAGGGAGGGAAGGGCATGCACCTCACCTGCTGTATTTCAGCTCTAGAAACCTTGACTAGTACCCTCTGCTTTCCACCCTTAAAGGAGATAGATAAACAGAAGCTTCAACTCTAGTTGGTTTAAACTATGAGTTGGTAGTGTTTGTTCCCCCTCCTCATTGAGCAGCTGGTTCTCATAGCAGCAGGAATCATTGGGCATCCTGGCCTGAATTCAAAATTCTGCTTCTGCCCCTTGGGGCTCCTGGTAAAGGTACTCCTAACTGGGGAGTAGTGAATGATTTGTTGAGAACTTAGATAGTGAGAAAAAAAAATCTTTTTGTCTTTTAAAAATATGGTTGTTTTTAATCTTGAGAAATCATTTCTAGCCATTTTAGAAGATAAAATATCAATCATTTGAAATGATTCAATAGATAAGGGCGCTTGCTGCACCCTGGTGACCTGAGTTCACCCATGTGATGTGGAAGGCAAGACCTGACTCTGGCAAGGTGTTCTCTGACCGTTACACACTTACAGTACCAGACCTGGGAGCTTGTACATACACATCATAAAATACTTCTTAAAAAATAAAAGAGTGTTAGTGTTTGTGATGGCTAATCTGGGTTGTCATCTTGACACTCCTGGGAAGAGTGACCCTGAATGTGGAGTTGCCTTCATCAGACTGGCCTATGAGCATTTCTGTGAGGTATTTTCTTGATTGCTGATTGATGTACAAAGGCCCAGCCCACTTGGCAGTGCCATCCCACCTAGGCTAATGAACATGAGCCTGAAGAACAAGCCAGTGAGCAGCATTCCTCTGTGGTGTCTCTGTAGTTCTGTCTTTCTGCGCTCTAGCCCTGGCTTCCCTGCATAATGGATAGTCACTTGTAAGGTGAAATGAGCCCTTTCCTCCCTAGGCTGTTTTTGCTCTTGGTATTAATCACAGCAACAGAAAGCCAACTAGGACAGAGCAACATTAGTAAAACTAATGCTGATTCTCCTTTTAGAGTTATTCTTTACTAATGATTTTATAGGAGTCAGCTTACAGTTACTAGAAAAATAAGCTCTGGCTCCACATTTTTAATAATCTCATTGTTTTAGCCTACACTGATAATAATGGCATTTTGGGATTTCTACTGTGTATACTATTTGTTAACTTTGTTAAAATTTTTTAAATGAGGAACAAAGTTCTGCCTTTGTGTTAGGGCACACAAATTCAGGTATAAATTGATACTACTCAGTCTGACTGACCTAGTGACACATTGCCGGCAGCCGTAGTGGCTCAGGAAGTTTGGCCTGCAGTCTGATGGCACCTGTGCTACGTCTATAACCTGACCTCAGCTAACCTATTGTCCCATGCTCCTGTCTGGCCTGCCTGTGGCTCAGAATGTTCATTTTTCACCTTCCTTTTTTTCTGAGAAAGTCCACAGCTCCCTCCTTGGCTTGTGGTAAGATCACTTGGGTAATTTGTATACAGCACTGGCATCTGCCTGGAACATGGCTTTCCCTGCTGTGGCAGGTGTGCTAGCCACTTCAGACTCAAAAAAGTGATGTTTAGGAAATTGCACACTTGTGGCTTCACTTTTACCTACCCTAGTGATGTGCTTGGATCAAAATGCACCTTTACTTAAAATTCAAAATCAATACTGATTATTGATCTGTAAACACTGAAGTTTTCTAAGGAACACCATAGTTTATTTCAAGGTTCCTTTGTGGTATTTGCCTTGTTAATCTACAACTTCTAGAAGTTTGTGGTGAGTGCCAGGTTTCCTGCTCTGACAGCTATCTCTAAAGGGTTGCTTTTAGCTAGGTTGCAGGTGTTCATTTAAGCATACTGGCTGAGTGCTTGTGTGTGCATGCGCACACCCCAGACAGTGCCAGAAGCTGTAATTTAAAGGTGAGCGGGCAGAGGAGTATGTAATGTTTTTATCTTCTGGGCAAGATCCTGATGTACAGCTTCATGTGACATCTCGTTTTTTAAAAGCCCGAGGCATCTGTAATCTTTATAGCAAAAATTCTAGTGCTATGTTTTGCATTCCAGGCTTACCGTCTATCCTGCTTCGTAAATATATGGCTCTTGTGGACTTATAAATCATGACAGTAGGACTCATATCCAAAAAGCAGAGATTTAAATCTTTACAGAGCTTCTAAGATTTAATGTAACTTCGACCTTACTCTTCCTCAGAAGTTAACATTCTTACTTAAAGACAGCACATCTCATCTCTTTGATAGTAACTTTAAAAACATATTTCCAGAGAAACAAATATTTAAGAGCATAGTCAACACTAAACTTTGTGCAAAGTCTGGAGGAAGGAAATAAAACAGGTAATTGCCTGTAAACAACTCACAGCCTAGAGGAAAACATGAGAAGCTAAAGATCCTAGGATCTGTGTCTCTGCAGCAACTTCCCCCACCCACTGAGACTGTGAGGCACTAGCAGAAGGGAAGGCTTCTCCTGGCAGCCGGTACCACACAAGCTTCCGGACGGGTGGTGTTGAAAAATGCTGTCCTCAGGCCAGGTTCACCAGATGTCCACATGTTCTTCCCAGATTCCCTCTTGCTCTTCTTACCTTCATGAGAGTTCACCTCTCAGGGAAGGTCTTTACTTCCCTGAGCATAAGACCAATGGGAATATGCGGCAGTTACTAGAATCTGTGATCCATTCTTCCCCCCCCCCCTTTCTCTCCTCCTCCTTCTCTCCCCTCCCCTCCCCTTCTTGTCCCTTCACTTCTTTTTGAGAGGAGCTGGAAGCAGTTAGTTGCCCATACTTGGTGGTCCTGGCTCCTTTTAGGGGAACTTTAAGGCACAGGATTTTCCCATCTACAGACAGTGCCCTTGCCCTCATCCTGCACTTTTGTTTAGCTGTCTTGCAGGTCAGGTGTGCCTGTGTGCATACCCTCGCTGACATGGTGCTCTGTGTGCATAGAGCACGTGTGAGATTCTTCAAGGTCACAAAAATTGTTCATCAGTACTCTGTTCTATGGTCCAGAAAGCTTCATAGAGGGCCCACATTGTGACAGATACTTTGATAAGCCCTTCAGGTCTCAGACAGAGTGCTATAGTGCTATTTTTTCTAAGGTAGTTCATGACTTGCTATGGGATATCGTGCTCCAAGATGAGAGTGGTGAGTGATAAGGCTTGGTAGTAACAAAGTAAAGTCGCCTGTTCTTAGTTCTGCCTGTGTACCAGGCACTCAGAACCGTAGCAGTTTTAAGTGGAATTCACTCACTTCATGTAGTAAATGGTACAAAAGAGGAGACTGAGGACCTGAGAGTTAAATTATATGCCCAAGGCTGTGCAGCTGTTAGATGACAGAAATAAGCCATCCTATTTAAAGCCACTTAAATTTGTATGTACTGTTTCTTACAGCAGCATAACATCATCCACCTTAGTTCAATAAATTGGAGAAGAGCCACCATGCCAAGGAACTATCTGGAATGTGTCTGCAGATGTCTACATTAGGAAGAAGTGGGATGGCAACATAGGGTAGGATGAGGGACAGATTTCAGACAGAGTTGGGAGAAAACAAGACAACAGGCAGCATTTCTTTGATTGGCCAGTGTTGTGTGAATGCCTTACTTTTGGTGACATAATAATGTACCCTACTGTATAACATCCCAACAACAAAGTATGATTCTACCAATGAACTGATTGGGCTTACTTAAAGAGCATGGGTGAGGAGTTGTCACCAGAGGTGTGAGTGGCCCCAAAGCAGTTGCAAGGAAAGCCTTGACCCAGCATGCATAATACCTTTCACATACTGACATGGAGGGAACCCAACTTCAGCTAGTCTCCTCCAGCCCATGCACTTTAGCACTGAGAGCATAAACAGTTTGCTCAAAATTGAATACAAATGACTGGGGGGAGGGGGTGGCTGGGATCTCAAATGAGGATACAGTGAGCTTCCTCACACCTTCCATTGAAGCAACATCAGCAGTCACCAAGCTCAGTCTTGATAGACTATTGTAAGCAGACACAGCTGATCTGATCAAGATGGCAGCTGTTTTCCTCAGAGGTTTGTAATCCACAGTAGTCAAAGAAGTAGCTGACCCTTGGGGAAGCAGTTGCCTTTTCATGGTCACTGTGTGTTCTTATAGACTGTCTCAGTATTGGGATGCTTTTGTGATTTTGAAATCTAAAATCTGAGCACTTGGCTTTTAAAGATTGTAAGTCTGTTTTGCTTCAATACTCTCCCTCTGTGTCCCCCCCACCCTCCACTAGAACTTCCGCACAGTGCCTGCTTGAGGTTAGTGCTGTCTTTTTGTTTGTTTGAGAGTTTCATATATGCATATAATGTGCTTTGATCAAGTGTACTCCCTATCTCCCGCCTCCAATTCCTTCCATAGTATCCTTTCCTCACTGTGCTTCTCAATTTCACGTACTCAATTTTTTAAAAACCCATTGAGCCCACTTAGCACTGCCAGAGTGTTTATGGTATAAGGTTATCTACTGGAGCATGGGTAGCATCTCAAGGGCTGCATCCTTGAAGAAAAACTATTTTCCCTTCTTCCAGAAGCCATCTATTGGCAACAACTCCTCAGTTAGGAGTGGACTTTATGACCCCCCTTCTCCGTTCATGCTAAGATTTTGTCTGGCTTGATCTTGTCTTGTGCATGCTGTCACAGTTGCTGTTGGTTCATGTGTGAGAGTACTGTTCATACCCAGAAAACATGGTTTTGCTGCAGTTCTCTGCTGCATGTCTCTCATCAAAGATCAGTGACTCTTGGGATAGAGGGATGTAATATAGATGTCCCATCTGGGGCTGAGCACTCTGCAGTCCATTATTACACAGGTTGATCTGTTGTGAGCCTTTGTTTTAATCGCTGTCTATTGCCCACCCCCCAAAAGAACTACCCCTGCTTTCTATGAAGGTTGAGAGAAGCACTAATCTCTTGAGTATAAGTTCTTAGGAGCCAGTTTACAACTGTGACCATTTAGCAGGAGAGTACGTCTTCCTTTGGGCCTGTAACCGTGGGCAAATGAATATTCTTTACCAATGCTTTTCCCAACACTTTATGTGACACTTCCTCTTTTTTAAATTTATTTTTTAGAAAACTAGGTGTGCAAGTAGTGACTGATTACATTCTAATGGCATGTAAAGACACAGAAATGCCTTTTAAAAGACCAAAGTGGAAATGTAGCTAAATCTGACTTGTCATAGGAAATACTTTCATAGTATTCCTGACTCTAGTGACTTGTGTGTTTTTAGATAAGCCTTTGCTATTCCTTTTTGAAATCATGTACCTTTTCCCGCTTTGCCTACTCATTATTAATAATTCAATAAAAATCTTTTTTTTAAAGCCGTACCCCAGCAAAATAGCAAAAGTTGGTTGCTTAATATAAACAGCCTTTAATTAAAGTTGGGAAAAGATTAGTCTTTGATGATAGAGATATTGTTCCATTGTTTGCTGAAACAGAAGAGACTGATTTACATTTGATCAGGTGGAAACTGTACTCAAATGGATTAAACTAGAATCTGACTTTAAACCCACTGCTAGCTGGGTATTGTCAGTGTATGGTGGTCCCACCTTAAGCTGGTGAGTGGAGCCACAGGCTTTTGAGTTTTTGACTCCTGAGTTTTCTCAGTTTTATGGCATTTCTTATTTAAGCTTCAAATGAGCTGAACAACAGATGTCAGTTGCGAAAGGTGACTGTTTACTTACAACAGTTAAAAAACAGCTTAAAGTTATAGGTAAAAAGAGAATTGGTTTCCTATGTGCTGTGCGGATTTCTTTGTCGCAGGGCCAGTACCTCAGTTTGTTCTCTCCTAACAGAGGGCCCTGACCTAGGGTAGTTGCCCGGTGTTTATTGAATATCTTGCTGTGCCACATCGAAGGGGCGACTGTTTCCTACTTACCTTTGCTGTGATAGGTTACAGATAAAGCAGGTTTTTTTTTTTCCAGTCAGAAACAAATGCAAGCAGAGAATCCATTGAACTATTGTGTTTTCTTTGATGAATATTGATTAACTTAGCCAGAATCAGAATACACCTTGAACTTGTTGATCCTTACTGGATAAACCCTACTTTGTCTCAGGTCAGGGTTCTTCCTTGGTCTCAGTCTGGCTCAAGAAAGCCTGGGCCAGAGCTGCACTTGAAGGGGATAGTGAAAAAACAGGATTCCAGAACAGGAACTGAACTTGGGCCTGTCTCTCTGTTGCTTGCAAGATCACTAAGCTTAGGGCTCTACCTCCTGATGCCCCTCTAGTCTCTTGTGTTGTTACCCCTGGCCCTGTAGCCTTCTGCTAGCAGACACTGTTCTTTTTCATGGTTCCAGGTCCAGAATAAAAATAATTCCAGGGTTTTACCTGTGCTTGTTGCCATCCTTGGTGTACACACACACACACACACACACACACACACACACACACACTATCTCTCCTCAGATATGGGCCCTAGACCCTGGGTATTCTCTGCTGTGTGTAACAGTAACCCCTACCTCAGACACTCTGTCTCAGAAGCTTCTCTACTGGGCTGGAATGTATGGGGAAGTGAAGGACTTTGCCCACTGAGGTCTCCGGATAACAGCAAATGCCCTTTCCTAGGCATGTTGTAGCTACTTGGTCTAGAGACACCTAGAAAAGGGCCTTGCCTGTGACTCTCCCTTCACTCCTGCATCCTGATAAACTCTTAGCTTGGAGAAGGTTGGCATGGGACAGGAAAGTGCAGCAAGAACTAGTTCTTACCAGACAGTGTGATAGTGAGGGGTCTGATAAAGGAGTGGGAAGAGGACTAGCTGAAGAAGGTGATGTTTGGAGGCCTCCTAGGAGTGAAGTAAGGATAGACAAAGACATGGTCTAGGTGATGGGAGGACTTCAGTGTGCAGCTGATGCCGTGGGCCTTTATCCCCTTTAACTAATGTACTATTTTTCATTGGGGATGCCCATCTCCAGAACTGTGCAACTCTTGTTTTTTGTTGTTGTTGTTGTTTTTTTTCTCATTTCTTTCAGGCTTTTGGTCATCTTTGCAAAACTCTTACTGCCTGTGCACACCTGCCTCCACCTGCATTTTTTCTTTTTTCTAGGTAACCTGCTACTGTCAGGCCTACTAGGTGTAAAAAGCACCTGTTTGTGATTGGCTTTAGTTGGTTCTCCACACTAATAGACTGTAAGCCTTCAGGGTACCAAGTCCCTGCACATTTGTGGGAGGTTTCTAATGGATACAGGGTACCAGCTCTATGGGCCCTTTGCTATATGCTTTTACCCCATTTTCTTACCTCAGGATGCTAACCATCATTAGGAAAATTATAATAAATGCTATGAAAATACTCTTCTTGAATTTTACCAGCTAATATTTCCCAGTCTCTTTTAGCAGTTTTTTGTTTTGTTTTGTTTT
>NC_022017.1:25743939-25770658 GCF_000317375.1 Microtus ochrogaster | reverse complement strand
CTCTAATATGTATATATTCCATACTTTCTTCATCCATTCTTCTATTGAAGGGCATCTAGGTTGTTTCCAGGTTCTGGCTATTACGAACAATGTTTTGTTTTGTTTTTAATCCTGCAGAGCTTGAGTGTCATCTTGTTCAGGTGCACATGTTGATCTCAGAGGCACAAACTGCAATCATCAGGCCACTAGGTAATCCTGGCTCACAAGGTTGTTCCCCAGCTCCCCAGGCCCAGGCTCTGGTATTGACCTCCAGGAGCCAGACTCCTCAGCTCGTTAATCCTGCTGTCTGCAGACTTTCATCCTCATTGTTCTTACCTTTGCTCACACTTCAGGACATTGATTAGAATTTAGTGGAAGTGTTGCAGTGAAAATGTTTATCATATCCTCTTTCGGTCTCCAGTGTTGCTGTGAGACTCTGAGGAGACCCTGCTCTGCTTCTTCTAATCCAGACTTGTTTGACTTTGTCTCTTCAGCCCTGGGTTTTTAACTCAAGTTTTTTTACCCTTTGTCTTTACTCAAGGCAGTTTTGTTGACCTCCCCATTTCTCTCGTGGTAGGTTTAAGCTAAGGTAGAATTTGTTATCTGTCTATGTGTCCTTCGGCTTCTGTTTTATAAATGATAAAACCCTTTTAGGAATTCTGATGGAGCATGTTTAAAGAGACATGCTGGTAGGAAAGCAATGTAAAAATATGCTCTTGTGGAAATATCAAATATCGCTGGGTTCTAAAAAGACTACCTCCTCCTCACAGGTCACCCCTGGAATACATTTCTCTTCAGAGCAGTGGCAAAAAGGGATGTTCTCCTTAGTGTGGGATGCTAAAGAAGCAGTAGTGGCAGCAGACCTTCATGGTGATATATGGAGATGGAGCCAGGAGAAGGCCTGCCTGGAAGCATATGGGCCATGGAAACCTGGCCATTTAGATCTTAGCAGATCCAAACTCTGTCAGGAGCCAAGGAGAAAGGAATAACTCACCAATCCCAGCCATCCGTCTCAAGATTTGTGGATCCTTTAACATTTTTTTTTTTTTTGAGACAGGGTTTCTCTGTGGCTTTGTAGCCTGTCCTGGAAATAGCTCTTGTAGACCAGGCTGGTCTCGAACTCACAGAGATCCGCCTGCCTCTGCCTCCCGAGTGCTGGGATTAAAGGCATGTGCCACCACCGCCTGGCGATCCTTTAACATTTTTAAAATAAATACTGACTGCAAGAAATGGCTTTCGAGGGTCCCACTGGGACCAAGGGTGTCACTTTGGTGACTTGTTCCCCCCCCTCTCACACTGGGCATTATCTAAGTTCTCCCACTTCGGCCCTTCACATTTCAGTGCAGAGACCCTAAAGTTCCTCCATGTCATAAATCATTCTGCAAGCTGAAGTAATTTCTTAACAATTTGCAAATCTTAGTCTTGCTGCTAAAATATTGGCCATTCTTACATAGCACTCTGAAAGGATAGGTAGTAGTTCTGTGAACTTGTTCTTGTCTTTGGGGTAAAGGATTGTTTCTGTGGATGCTGTTTCTACATTTATATTAATAATATTTGTTTTTAAATAAAGACCTAGGTAAGAAAGTTAATCTTATTTCTTTAAATAAACAAGTAAAAATAGCCAGAAAATTCCCAAGAAAAGAAAAATGCCTGGTTGATTTGTGTGTTTAACATGTACCAGTTTTGCAGTTAGAAACTGTAGGTTATTGTCCTAAAAAAAAAAAACAAGCGAATGGGACAGAACAGAGAAATACACAAGTAACTGGAAGATTTTATTAACATAGTTAGCTTATGATAAAGGTGCCATCTGAGATGATTATAGGGAAAGAAGTCTTTAAAAGAGATTGAGGCAGTGAAGGTGTTCTTTATTCAGAACACTGCATCTATCCCTTATGATATATACTTGTTTGGATAATTTCCAAATGTCATAGGTATACATATGAAACCATTTGGGTTTTAGGAGAAAATGTGAATGGATTTCTTATAAAAGTTGGGAGTAGGGAAAGCAGTTTGTGACTCAGTCTGTGTGGTGATTAGTGTTGGCAACTTGACAGGATCTAGAGTCACCTTAGAGACAAGCCTCTAGAGACCACTTGAGAAGTTATGTTGTTTAGGTGAGATAGCGTGGGAAGATACACTCTAAAAGTAGGAATACCATTTCCTGGGCATGGGTCCTGGACTATATAAAAAGAAAGAAAGGGCTAGACAGTGGTGGTGCACGCCTTTAATCCAGCACTTGGACACCAGAGGTAGGCAGATCCCTGTGAGTTTGAGGCCAGCCTGGTCTACAAGAGCTAGTTCCAGGACAGCTAGTGCTGTTACACAGAGAAAACCCTGTCTCAAACAAACAAACAAACAACCCCCCCAAAGGAAAGCTGGCTTTGCACAAACATTCATCATTCTCTGCTTCTTGATTGTGAATGCAGTGTGACTCAAGTTTTCACTGCCCTGACATTTCTTGCAATAATGAGCTGTATGCTTGAATTGTGCAGTGAAATAAGCCTTTTCTCTCCTGAGGTACTTTTGTCAGTCGTCCCCTACCCCCACCCCATGGCAACCAAGACAGTTTGGAAGCGGAAACAGAAGATACTGGCTAATTTATTTTTAGAAGCTTGATGGCACTAAACACAAACCAGTTTGAAGTGGTAGTTGAAAATAAAGACTCCTAAATTAAATAACAAACAAAAACCTGACATCTGTAAATACAGAGTTCCTAAAAATTAAGAAAAAGACCAGCAGCCTTATAAAAATGGGAAGCTGGCAGATAGGAACAGACAGTTTACCAAGAAATAAATGTGATGATACAAAGGACCCTCAGATTAAGTATTGCAGCTTGGCCTTAATCAGCAACAGGGGTTCAGGCTAAACTACACACTAAAAAAGTTGGCTCCCAGCCACCTTTCAACACCTGTGTTTGGCAATACAGCACATGACAGATTCCTTGTGTACTCTTGTAGAAATGCAAAATGGGGCAAATTGGCATTGCTAAGAATTTAGTAGTGTCGCGCCCCCCCCCCCATACACACATACATTTTCTCTTCACTCAGTGGATTGACTTTTAGGACCGCATCCCAGAGTCCAGACCCAAGTTACTGCTGCATTGTTTCTAATCCTGAGATGTGGCAAACAAAGACATCAGTCACAGAAGACTGTGGTAGAGCAGTACAGTGAAGTACAACACACTAAGAATACATGGCGCAGAGCCCTGTGTTCTTTGGAGGAGTAGAGCAGCATAGTACTAGGCGAAAACAGCACTCACAAAACTCTTTGCTAACTTTTGTGTAATATGGACAAATCTGAACACACACACATCATGTGGTTGTGTTTTTAGTCACGTATTTTGAAAAAGAAAGCATGAAGAATAAATAAGGAAAATTTAAAGAGGAACCAGGATAGAATAGATATCCTATCTCACAGGAGTTAGAATTCTCTGAATGTACTACTTTTAGCATTAATTTGAATTGCTTTTTTTACTCAACTAAAAATAAAAATGGGCATTATGTGAAATTCCCAAAGAATCAATAAAAAATTATGGTTAAAAATAAATTTAAAAACAGGCTGATAAAAGTCGAACTGAAATTCTCTATTGGGTAACCAGCTATCACCAAGCTCAGTAGGCTTTTCACCTCTACCTAGGCCTTAGCAGTTCCTCTAACAGCTAATATCACTGCAGGATACCTATTAACTCATCTCATTGGAGGAGCTACACTAGTTCTTACAAGCATCATCCTACTAATGTGACTAGAAAAAGCTATCCCCTAAATCACCTCTACCTTCCACACCTATACCTAGGTCATCATTTGATATTACCTCCATGTAGAGTTGCTAATCAGCTAAGCACTTTTACTCTGGTTGAAATGGCTGAATCTAAGAACCAATTCCTCTAAGTTGTCCTGACCACGCACATTTACACACATGCACGCAGTATATCCTTAAAGTGTTTATTTATTTATTTGTTTATATAATATATGGATGTTTTGCCTGTGTGTATGTCTATGTACCATGTGTATTCCTTGTACCCAAGGCCAGAAGAGGGCATTGAAATTTACTTGGGACTAGAGTTACAGATGGTTGCAAGCTAGTCAGGGCTCTTAACAATTGAGCCACCTCTCTAGTCTTACAACAGTTTTTTTCTTTTTGGATTTTTCGAGCTAGGATTTCTCTGTAGCTTTGGAGCCTGTCCTGGAACTAGCTCTTGTAGACCAGGCTGGCCTCGAACTCACAGAGATCGCCTGCCTCTGCCTCCTGAGTGCTGGGATTAAAGGTGTACGTACGCCACCACTACCCGGCCACAACATATTTCCAAAACATGATTTAGAAAAGAAAAATTTATAAATGTAGTCTCTCCCTGAGAGAAGCTTTTCATAGGTGTCATAAGCTAAAAGCAGTGAGCAGGAACATTGTGAGTTTGAAACCAGCCTGGGCTATGTGAACAAGTTATGTTTCACTGTGGAAGAAATAGTGGCTAGTGTGTGGATAGAAAGTAGGAGAAGATCTAGTAAAGATTCAGAAAGCTGAAGAAGCATACTGACCACATGTTCTCTGTTAGCTTTGAGAGCGAATGCAAACACGCCAGTTGTGAAAGGTCTTTTAGGGATCTTTTAGGATATTTGAACATGAATGAACACGAACTGAATGCTAGATATTGTTAAGAGGTTGTAATTGATCTGACTAGATAGTGCAATGACAATCTTTATTTTTGTTAATGCATCAGCTAGAAATATTAAATTATTAGCTGGTTATATAAACACACGAGACAGTCTTCAGTGGATTTGGGAGTCACATAAGGTCTGATAGAGTTTCATCAACTGTAATATCTATGGATGGGTACCTGTTCCCCCGACCCCATGCACTTGGTAAATACAGGTAAATTTTGTTGTTATCACAGAAATAACGAGTATTTCCCTGATCTTTACTTAGTATGGAAATAAACTGACGGAGCAATCAAGGAGGAAGTGGTCAGGGCACTGCCTCATGAGTGGACGAAGGCCACCACAGAAACCTGATGTTGGAAAAGTACAGATGGCCTAGAATGCATCCTTTCAACTCAGACTTTGCTGTGGGAAACACAGAGGGAAGCAATGGAGAGGACTACTTAGAAACAGCAGCTGCCAGCAAAGGCACTGAGGAGCAGGGAAGGTTGAGTCTGGCCAGGGCCAGGTAGAGATTCTTGAAAAGACTTGGGCAAAGAAGTCTTGTGTGCCAAGGGCAGATCCCAGTCTGTCATCTACCTAAGCAGCCTGTAGTGACTGCTATTACTGACTTCCAAAAAGTACATGGTTCAGCTATGCAGTAATAGTACTGGGAAGTTCAGAAATAGATATTTCTTGATGGAATGTGAGGGATAGATATATTTGTTGAATAAAAACATTTGCCATAGTAAATGTATAATTGAAAATAAAAGCCAGGTTTATTGGTGCACGCCTTTAATCGCAGCACTCTGGAGGCAGAGGCAGGCAGAACTCTGTGAGTTCAAAACTAGCCTAATCTTCATAGTGAGTTCCAGGACAGCCAGAGCTATGTAGTGAGACCCTATCAAAAACAAACAAACAAACAAAAAAATACCACCAACAACAACAAAAAAAAAAGACCAGAAAACAAGGAAAATCAATAAAATAGAAATAGCCACAGAGCAGCCTGTAAGACTTGGAGCTAGTGAACAGAGCTTTGTACTTGTAGAATAAGGATGGCCATGGCTTCCTCAATACAATGTGGGACCAAGGCAGTGAGTGTGCCTTTTTCACTAAGCAATTTGTAGCTCCTACCTTATAAATGAGAAAGCAGAGTCATGGAGGTAACTTGTCCAATCTCTTTAGAGCAGACATGATTGAAAGCCCTCTTCAATCCTACCTCAAGCAAAGACTTTATGAAATGAATTCCACTGTTCATAAAAAGAATTTTTTTAAAGCATAACAGGGTAAGATGGAATAGAAGAAATGTTTTGTGCATGACATTGAGTATTGGAAAAGAAGTGTGTACATTGTAATGTGACCTGTGGGCCTGTTCACACACAGGATGTATATATCTCCATGCAGTAAGTTTAAAGACAGTCCAGGTAACTTTGTGTTGGAATCTCTGAGTGAGTTGGTGATTAGGCAGACACCTGGCGCAAATAGAACTTTCTACCAAAGCTTGTCCACGTGGGAAAGCTACCCTTGAGGAAACTTGGCCTATCCTGTGATAGCAACCTAGGACTAGCCAGGACAGGCCTTTGCTTCAAGGCTCAGCCCAGATCAGAGCAGACTTCTCCAGGAAGGAGAGCTGAGTGCCAGCATCAGCTGTCCACACCCTCCAGGCTTAGCTTGGTCTCTTAGGAGAGAGAACGATTTCCACTTGAATATGTGTACATTTTAGAGTAGCCTGCTAGTAACTACCCACAACTTACCATTGTTGTGTTTGGTCTACTGCTTTCTTTGAGGGAGAACTGATGGCATTTCCTTGTGGAGCCTCCTAGGCCATGAGCAGGGACTGTCTTGTCATTAAGATCTCTGATAACTTCTGCCGGCACTTTGATTTCAGCCTGTATGTACTTTGATAGATTTATATCTGAGTATAAATGAGGAACTACTATAAATGTCCCTTTTAAAACAGCCTTCCGTTCGTGGCTGGTCATTGTGTGTAGGTAGGAAAATAAGATTACTTTTTGTGTTTTCACCTGATATACTGTGGCTTTAGCATTTTTGTTCTAGGGGTTTACAGAGCAGATACCCTAGAACTTTTTACATAGGGAAACATCTGCAAATAAGGATGACTGTTCTCGCTTAGTTTCTGCTCTGTATGTCTTCATTGCCATTTCTTGTCTTTATGTACTGCTAAGCTTTTATTTTTATCTCTCCTTTTGGGGAGCAAAATGGGACTTGAACTTGCTTTTTATCAAATAATTACTGAAACTAGAGTTGGTTCAGTGATTAAGAGCATTTCCTGCTCATGCAGAAGGGGTTTAGTTCCTACATGGCTGTACACAAATTCCTGTAACTCCAGTTCCAAGACATCCAATGTTTTCTTCTGGCCTCCATAAGTACAGGCATGAACAGTTTGCATATATGCGCATATATATATATTATATATATATATGTAAGCAAACACACGCATAAAATAAAAATAAATTTAAAATCTTTAAAACCCAAAAATTATTTTGTTGTTGTTGGGCCCTCTTTTTGTTTTATTTTGTTTTTTCAAGGCAGGGCTTCTTTGTGTAACCTTGGCTGTCTTGGAATTCACTTTGTAAACCAGGCTGACCTTGAACTCACAGATCACCTGCCTCTGCCTCCTAAGTGCTTGGATTAAAGGCTTGTGCCACCACTACCCAGCCCCCCCCAAAAAAAAGTTTCAAAGAAGAATAAGTCACCTAAAAAGTTAAAGAACAAAGAAACAACTCAAACTCTAGGAAAACAAAATGAGAAAAACCTATAATGGTGTACCCTTCTAAATAAGGATTTCCTGCTCTGAATATTGACCTTGGATACTTCTAATTCTCCTATCACCTACCCCTTTCTAATCTTTGTGCGCGTGTGATGGGTGGGATGTGTGGAGGTAGAAGACAATCTCAAGTGTCAATCTCATCTTTTATCTGGACTGAGACAGGGTCTGTTTATTTGCCACCTTTGATGCTGGCCCAGCTTCCAGGTATTCCCCTGTCTATGCTTTTTATCTCACCACAGGAAAGCTGAGATTAGACATATTACTACCTCATATGGTTTTGCATTGTTTCCAGAAATTCTAACTCAGGTCCCCACACTTGCATGGCAAATTCTTTACCCACCCAATCATTTCTACAGCCCTCATTCCAATCCTTTGAGTGAAAAGAATGGTTAGTTGAATCACACAAAACACAGGACCAGAGCAGCAGAGCAACTTTGGGGTGTTAGGCAAAAGATTATGATGAACCTTACACTCCAGTGGATGTTTGAACATACTGTTTTGAACGCTCTTGTAACAATTACCCATGGAGGATGTGTGACCTCATATGCCCATGTGGAATGTCTGCCTGTCTTTCCTATAATATTACAATTGGAATAAAACAATGTAGAGATGTTGTTTCTGAAAACACACATGACCTTCAGTCAGAAAAGGCTCAGTATTTGCCTATTCCTATGGAAAGGCTTGCTTTAAAGAAGATGGAAAACGATTCTCTGAAGGAGATCATTACTCTGAAATTCTGAATATTTTCCTGACATACTTCTACCTACGTGACCTAATTTGTGCATGAAACCTACAAAGTCCACCTCCCTTCTCTTTCCTTCACTTCTCACTTCTAGCATAAGACTTGGCATATTATCTCTAGAAGCAATTACTGATCCTGCAGTAGTAGGGACACATCCATTTCCAAAGTGGAAAGAGGATCTTGTTTGGAGCATACTTGGAATACACTGGCCTTGGGTCCTCACTATCCTGACTTTGGAAAGGTGGACTTGAAACAGATGGGAGGGACAAAGGGGTCTAAATCAACAAGGGATGTGTAATTGGCAGCACACCAGGGGCTTTTTGGCTTTGAACTAGAGCTGGGCCTGCCTGTCCCCCCTCAAGTCTACAACTCAGCATAGGATCTAGAAACAGAGGTGTTCCTCTGTCAGGTGACTTGCTTGTGATTTTTTGTTTGTTTGTTTCAGACAAGGTTTCTCTATGTAGCCCTGGTTATCTACTTGCTGTGTAGACCAGGCTGGCCTTGAATTCACAGAGATGTGCCTCCTGAGTGCTGGGATTAAAGGTGTACATCACCATGCCCAGTTTTGTGATGAATTTTGAAGAAATGAAGACTGGAGTTGAAAACATAAATACTGAAGTTTGCAGCAGGTTGTGAGGCTGCTAACAGTTTATAGTTGACCCATAGTTTCTTATTCTGTCTAAATATTTACTTATTTGTTTGTTTACTCATCTTCAGGGACTACTTATTCTAAAGTGTTTAGATTTTATTAAAAATAGTGACTGTTGGAGGGTATGATTTGACTTCAGTACCTACCAGTATGGCTGTCAGCTGTTTTAGTCTGTGAAATAACAGTTTTTCTCCTAGGTGCAACTATAGTAAAAACATGGTTTGCAGTATCATTAGTAAGAAAGTTCTGGTAAAATACAGTTGAGTAGAATCTATACTTGAAGACCTGAATTGTCAGTTAATTTAACAGATGCTTTTATAGTTTTTGATCTGTCTCATCAGTGAGCCTTCTCAGCAGCCTTGTGAGCTGAGACTGTTGACTAGAAACCTAGAGTTGTGAGAGAGGAAGCGGAGCGCCGTGGGCACAGACTTTCTGGCCCTTTCGTAACTTATTACTGCCATCCTCTGCTTTCAACATCGGGTTTGCTTGAGAGATGGCCTCATGCACAGAGCCCAGGGTTATAGCAATGCCCTTGAACAAGCCGTGTGATTATTCTGAATTTTAGTTTTTGTGTCTTTCAAGATGAAAGGTGGTAGTCTACTCTTTAAAAACTATAGTCAGCAGAAACAGTATTTTTCAATAGAAGGTATACAGATAAAAGGTGGTTGTGTGGTATTCGCTATTTTCTGAGAGCTATGAACAAACCAAAGTAATAATGGTACCAGTAAAGTCTTAACTTTGTGAGCCATTGAGTTTATTTGGGTCACGTATAGGAATATGGATGAGGGGATACTTATAGGAGCATGGATAACTCAAAAGAAGCTAGGCCACCAGAAAGTTTGCTTTAGCCTGGTAACTACTCATGAAAGCTACAATCCCTGAGCTCTTTTTATAGCATGCTGGTAAGTTGGACTCTCCTCATTTTTTGCAGTCTTTACTGTCCTTGGGAAGAGAGATATATTGTGACTCTGATAAGTCTCAGGGACTTGTGAGACTTGTGAGTTGTGTAGATGATTCTGAGAACTGCTGTACAGCAAGGATGTAAAAGGTTGCAGTACTTTGTTTTTTCCAATCAAACTTTGTTCTGGACCATGTTACCTCGATCATAAATCATTCATTTATTTGATCTTTTCACAGTCCTTTACAGTTTATTAGAACTACACTCTAACCAAGGCAGCTTTCTGGCCTGATGACTTTACATTTTATAAAGCACTTTCGTGTGCATGTGAGTGACATCACTTGTGTTTCATGGAATGTCCATCAATTCTTTTTCCCTTAAAACTTTTCTCACCCAGGTTTGGGTATAAAGTTCCATCCTTAACTGAGGAGCTTTTGGCAGTTTTTAGCTGTACAGAAGGGAAAAGTCACTTTTCTATAAACGTGTAGTCCCCAACAAGTTGACCTTACTTCAGTAGAAGGCCATATACCCAGAATATTTGGGTAACACAAATTGACCTTGAAGTGGGGGTGGGGTGGGGAATAAGGGCACAAGTTGCATGGGAAGTTCTCTCTGGGAAGAGTTAGGGGAGGAAGAACAAATTTGATCAAACAGTTGTAGGAAGTTCTCAAACTAAGAAATGTGAAAATTTAAAAAAAAAAATCTTTTTTGGGGGGGGAGTTTGTTCTTAACCATGGAAAGCTCTTCTGGGACCTATTTCTGAGCCTCGGAGTTACAGCTGAACCTTGCTTTAAGGACATTTGATAATAAAGAACAGTTGCAGCCAGAAGGCTTGACAGGCCTGGTTCTAAACCCTTTGTGGCTCAGGTGCTTACTAGCTGAGTTGAAGCATAGTGAGCACCAGTTTTATCATTTGAGAAAATGTTTTGTCTCACAGGGTTGCTGTGAGTAAAAGCTGTAGTGGGGGATGGGAGGGGGGTTGGCGTGTGTGTGCGCATGTATTCCGTTAAGTGGTACTCAATGAATGACAACTACTACTACCGTTCTTTTCCCTTGGGGTGTTAGGGATCGAGCTCAGAGCATAGGAAACACTAAACTGCTTATATTCGAATTATATTAGGCTTTTACTGAGAATTCTGAACCAAGTTTTTAAAACTTCTCTAATAGGCCGGGCGATGGTGGCGCATGCCTTTAATCCCAGCACTCGGGAGGCAGAGACAGGCGGATCACTGTGAGTTCGAGACCAGCCTGGTCTACAAGAGCTAGTTCCAGGACAGGCTCCAAAGCCACAGAGAAACCCTGTCTTGAAAAACCAAAAAAAAAAAAAAAAAAAAAAACTTCTCTAATAGGAGGAATTGTGTTCTCAGTTTTTTTGTTTCCATGTATCCCTCAGCTCATATTTTTTCTGTTAAGTATAGCAAGTAGATCTCTTAAGTAATATGTATATCATTTAAATGATGGACAATGTTGAAATGATTATATATGTATTGGTGCATGTTGCTCATAATAATGCCATACAAACCAGAAAGGTACTTTCATAATTTGGAATATAATGACTTGGGTTTTCCTGACCAAACTTTGCTGTTGCTCCTAAGTGCTGCTTTACACTACTGAGATAGTCCAGCCTTGAGGACAAGTTTGTCAGGGTTACTATGTACCAGATACCCTATAATTACTGAGATTATCCAGCTAGTGTAAAGTGCTGTTTAGTTTTTGTTATTCAGTCGTTACCATAGCTGGAGTCAGTTGGGTGTTTAAACCCTTTTGAACTCAAGCTTCTTTTATGTTGATAGAATATTTCATGTTTTAATGCCCAGTATAGAGTGTGTGCTCAAATATTTTACCAGGTATGTGTTTTTTACAGGTTCATATAATATATAAAATGCATTTCTGTTCCAAGAAAAATATAAGTGGTAAACAGTTGGGAGAGGGCTTGCATATTTTCCTTTATTATCCTGTCTGATGATTAATGCTTTCAGTTATGTTCACCTCACGTTTAACCAGGTTAGTGTTTAGTTTTGGTTAGGTGTTTTCCTTATGAGCACAGGAGCAGCCAATCCTGTGCTCTGCCTGTCTTCCAGATGGAGTCTTTGCATTGTTTCCAGATCACGGTGCTTAATGTAAGGTCAGATTTTCTTATGAAAACAGATTTTGGATTAGCTATGTCTGTGCACTTGCACACACCCCTGCACACCTGCCTGTGCACCTAACCTGGAGTTCTGATTTCAGGACGCAAAGGCTTCAGATTCTGCTTTATAACCTTAAAGTGCAATGTGAGACTGAGTGCACTGTCCCCTGCAGCCATTGCTTTGTAGAGCACAAGGTCTGGTGAAAGAGCTTGGTGATTGTGAGCACTGCATGCAGGGGCTGCACACTATGGCATGTGCGTCTGTTTTTGTAAATAAAGATTTCCTGGGACACTTGACTTAATCAGAGTAAATAGTCATGAGAGAGATTGTGTGACTTGCAAAATCTAAATTATTTTCTACCCTTTACAAATAAAGTTGGCAACACCTGACTATTTATTTAAAAAAAAGCTGTTTGAACCCAGCTTGATCACACAAATACCTATAGGAACTTGACTGTCTTCTATGAGCTGCTCTTTCCAGGTTCAGGAGGTAGAGCATTGAACACAAGAGACATAATACCTGTGTTCATGGAACATGAGGCCAGTGGCACATGTTCTATGAGAATAGCAACCACATAACTTTCATAAGAAAGAGTTGGGAAATTGATATTTACAAAAGTAATATTTAGAACATTCTTTGGCAGGAGCCAAAGTTAATGTAAATCCATGTTTGCTACCCTCAGAAGTTTTCACTGGAGGAGGGAATAACTAGACGTAACCGGGAATATCTCTGGCACATTTGCTAAACAGAGATGAACACATAAGAAGTTCTGATTCACCACTGAATAAGTAATCCTTATCACCGCTTAGGTACACGCAATGCAAGAGTAACAGATTGTTCTGTTCTAGTAGAGAAAAATAAAAGTGAGAATAGTAAAAAGCCCAGTGCTTTCAGTATGTTAATACTTTTGTGAATCTGAGTTAATTCATGGAGTTTCATGCTCACTCCTTGTTTTCCCCCCCCTTTAAACAATAGGCTAGTTTCAAAATCCTGGGTACTTTGGAGGCTCTTGAATTCGTGTATCAGGAAGAATGCAGAGTGCTCTGGAATATAAGGATCAAGTTAAGTTCCTGTTCTTTGAAGTGGTGATTATGTTCTAGGAATGAAGAGTAACATTTAAAATTATGGAACTAGCCAGACTGCAGTGGTGCACACCTTTAATCACAACACTTGGGAGGTAGCAGCTAGTGGATCTCTGTGAGTTTGAGGCCAGTTTAGTCTACAGAGCGAGTTCCAGGACAGCTGGAGCCAGAGAAACACTGCCTCAAAATAAATAGACAGACAGACAGACAGACAGACGGATGGATGAATGAATGAATGAATGAATGAATGAGTGAATAAATAAATAAAAGAAAAGGAAGGAAGAAATTATGGAACTAATCAGTAAGTGTGATAGTCTAGTTAAATTGATCTTTGTACAAAAGGTGTTAGAACCTGAGTATTTTTTTACATCTTGGTGTCCCCTCATGTTTGGGATGAGGTTGAGAAATACTTTGGTGAATATTATCAATTAGAGTGTCACAGAACCTAAAAGATGGCTTGAGGAAATACACTTTTTAAAAACTTGAAATTTTAAATTTTATTTAGTATTACTATGTGTAGTGTGTGTGTACGTGTTTGTGTACGGACACAGGACAACTTGCAGACCTGACCTGCACTAATCAGTTTTTTCCTTTGGCTGGATACCTCAGAAAACTTGTTGTTTGTTTTTTGTTTTCTGTTCTGTAAGAACAGCCACTTCTACAATAACCTGACATCTATGGTTTTCCGTGTGTCTAGGTGGAAAGCACTACTCATGGAGTTACAAGACCCATTTTTGAGATACATGAGCTGCTGCTGCTGCTGCTGCTGCTGCTGCTGCTGCTGCTGCTGCTGCTGCTGCTGCTGCTGCTGCTTTTTTAAGCATTTAGTAGGCGGATGCACTTAGGTGTGTCTCTGCACGTAGGTCCCTGCAGCAGTTAAAAGAGGGTTTTGGGTCCTGTGAAGCCAGGTTGTTGTGAACATCAGCAATCAGACGTGATTGCTGGGACCTGAGCTCAGTTTTTCTACAAGTGCTTTGCTGCTGAGCTGTAAGTGGAAATGTAATTTTGTTAAGCTACATATTTAACTAGTGCATTTTTCATTTCTGCTCATATTTCAGAATGTAATTCAGGCAGAAGCTGAAGTAGAAGGAAGGAGGCTGTTTTATGTACCTGTTTGTTTTTCAAAGAGAGAAACCTTCACAGGTGGGAGCAAGACTGGGCTTGTGTGTCAGATTGAGTGACCATCTTGCAGTGACCAGCCGCAACTGATTTCACATCTTCAGAGAGAACTTCTGCTGTTTTTCTGTGATGGTTCAGCAGAATTCTTTTTTTTTTAAAGTTTAAATAATGTTTTCCCCTTGGCAAAAAGAAAGAAAGGAAGGAAGGAAGGAAGGAAGGAAGGAAGAAAGAAAGAAAAGATGGTTTTCCCAAAATCACATCCAATGTGAAACACCTAATCCTTGATAGACACAAGCAGTGCAGTCACTAATATGAAAACTAGGAGTTGAAATCTAAAGCTGTAGTCTGTGATCCGGTAGAGATGTGTTACAATCTGCAGGCACTTTTTGAAAGCACAAGAGAAAATTACCTGTGTTGTATTTGAAAACATTATCTTGGGGAACACAGGCACACATTTACAAACATATAAAAGAATCAAGCTTTATACTACAATCCAGAAAACTTGGGCCTAAATGAGAAAAGGCAACCAATGGCCACCAATCCTAGGATGAAATAAATGTTGAAATTACTGACAAGATTGTGAAGAGGCCATCATAGTGATGCCCCAGGGAGCAGTCATGGACACACTTGAAAAAAATGAAGGAAGTCTCAGTAGAGTAGAAGACACAAACTTTAATAAGCTGAATGGCAACTTTAGAACCAAAACAAATGACAAAAAAATGAGATAAAAATAACCGCACGTCATAGCTCATTAGTTAATCCATAGAAACAACAGAACAAACAGCCAGTGAATTTGAGGATAGAATAAAATTACCCAGTATGAAAATAGACAATAAAAGTAAATTAGGAAAAGTATTAGCAAACCCCTAGAACACCTGGGACTTTAATGTTTGACATTCTGTTTTCAGATTCGCCACCAAGAAAGGTGAAATGGAGCTGAAAGGTAACCCAAAGAGTATATTTCAACTGGGTAACAAACAAACCCACACATGGAGGAGGGTCAGGACTGGTCATGATTCCTTGGCAACAGCTGTAAAATAGTGAATGATTCAACTTTGAAATTTCCTGTGAGCCCAGTGGCCCACCCATCTTGTTAAAACAAGAGGGCTTTGCTATCAGTTTTACTCTGTGTGACTAGGAGCTGCTCCCTCCCTTTAGCCCAGGCTGCATCAACTAGCTTTTCCAATTGTAGTGTAGAAAGGTATTGAAAGGAGACAGAGACAGAGACCCACATTGGAGCACCAGACAGAAATCTCAAGATCCAAATCAGGAGCAGAAGGAGAGAGAACATGAGCAAGGAACTCAGGACCGCGAGGGGTGCACCCACACACTGAGACAATGGGGATGTTCTATCGGGAACTCACCAAGGCCAGCTGGCCTGGGTCTGAAAAAGCCTGGGATAAAACCGGACTAACATAGTGGACAATGAGGACTACTGAGAACTCAAGAACAATGGCAATGGGTTTTTGATCCTACTGCACATACTGGCTTTGTGGGAGCCCAGGCAGTTTGGATGCTCACCTTACTAGACCTGGATGGAGGTGGGTGGTCCTTAGACTTCCCAAAGAGCAGGGAACCCTGATTGCTCTTTGGGCTGACGAGTGAGGGGGACTTGATTGGGGAAGGGGGAGGGAAATGGGAGGCGGTGGCGGGGAAGAGACAGAAATCTTTAATAAATAAATAAATTTTAAAAAAAGGTATTATTGTTGGTAAACCGGTTTTTGGTAGTTAGACTTTCTTCACTGTAGCGAATACTTGAGGTAATCTCCTTATGAACAGAAAAGATTATTTTGACTCACACTTTTGGAAGTTTTGACCCATCGTATATTGGTTCTGTCACTATAGGCTTGTGATGACACATCATAACAGACATGCGTGAAGGAACAAACCCTTTCACTTTATGGTGGTCAGCAAGCAAAAGAAAAGAGAAGTCTCCTTGAAGGGCATGTCCCCCATGACCTGAAACCTGTATTTGGACGGTTTTTAGTACATTTGAAATTGCTTTAGCTACCCTCTCTGCCTCTTTCCTTCCGTATTATTATTTTTTTAATGTTTGAGACAGTTTTGTTAATAGAATCCACATTGGCTTTGTGTGGCCACACTGTGCCAGTCTTCTAAAAACCAGATCGTAGGCATTTATAATTATTACAGGTACCACATTATCACCACACCTGTCATCCTCTTTTCTGAAGATGAGAAATATTTTCATGGAGTTGAAATAATGAATGCATGCATTTTTAATTAAACAGACCTGAGCTTTGTCCACTGCTCATTGATGTGACTTTGAACTAGTTAACTGCTATGAGTCTCGTGATCTTTATCTACCTGATAGGAATGCTAACTGCTGCCCTGCAGACCTGTGTGAGGATCAGATCTTGGCATAGGTCTCCCTTCACGCTCACATGTCACATTTTGTAGCAGAGCTAGTAGCTTCTGTACTGCATCTACTTGGTGCATAACCTTAATCTTAATAACAAGCAGGTATTCTTTGGTTCCATGTGTCCCATTTGATGGAGGGCAGCCACACAATTTTCCCAGAGATTTTTGCCAACTTGCCAGGCTGTGTGAGTGGCTAAAGGGGAGGACAGACATTCATTTGGTTCCCCCGGGTTTCTCATCAGCTTTAACCCTTACTATGTCCAGAGGACGCTTAGTGTAGAACACTACCTAAGCAGATGTCCTGCTGGTTTTACACAGAGATGCTCATTACCAGTCTAGTGTGGCAGATAGTTAGATGACCCAGAGCATCAGTCTCCCAGTGGATAGTAGTACCATAGGCAAGTTGGTCACCAGGCTCCAAGACTCATTTACCAAGGGCCAGAAGCTCAGCTGATATTGCAACCGAAATATCACGGATTCTGTCCGTGGGTTAAAAATTAATGACCAAATGCGTTCAGAACAGAATTCTGTTTGTTCAGGCACTGAACTGTAGCGTTTTAGATAATGCATTATGGGTGGGAATTGCACCTTAAGTAGCCAAGGTGAAGTGCATATTTTTCTAAGCTTTCTGTCTGAGTTGTTTTTGTTCTAAATGTAGCTGTGCCTATTAGCACAGTTGTGCCAGAACAGCTTCTCAGAACTGCCTGCTTTCTCAGCCACTGCCATGGCTCCCAGTCCCTTTTGGTGTTATGCTTTCTCAAGTCATATTCTGTGACTTTGGGGTGACATCTAGGTAGAGTGGAGCTGTAAATAATGTGTACTTGTGTGTTGAAGAAGTGCTTTTCTTGACTCATGTTTTCTTCTGCTTCAAAATAGATCTTTTGTGTAGTTCTTTAGACATGTTACTGGTCATCTTTTGACATTTTGCTTCATTAAACTGTCTTTAAGAAATGACAGTCAGGGTTGGAGAGATTGCTCAGCAGTTAAAAGTGCTGACTGTTGTCTCAGAGGACCCAGGTTTAATTCCCAGCACCCACGTGGCAACTTAAACTATCTTTAACTTCAGTTCTAGGGGACCCGACACCCTCACAGACATACATGCATGCAAAACACCAATACACATGAAATAAAAATAAATAATTTTTAAAATAAGAAATGGTGGTCATTGAAAACTAGCAATACTTATGAATCAACAGATTTAAAGTTTTCTAGAGTGCAACAGAAATGCTATAAATAGAAGTATAAATATGAATAGTTGTCTTAATGTCCACCATTTAGGGTATTTTCTAGAAGCTACATATTGTTTTTGGTTCGTTTTCTCATCATTAACTAAAGTGACACCCTCTGATTGTAATGTAGCTTTGTTTGGTTTGGTTTGTTTCCCTTGACTTTCATATGAGAAGTGAATCAGCTTCCTTCAAAGCTGTACAGATGGCAGTGCCAGTCTCCCCTCTCTGCCCTTGTGTCCCCCAATGGCTTTCCTGCCATTGCTCCTTGATTGGGAGAAGCTCCAGGAAGTGAAAAGGCTAAACTAGAGCTCATTGTGGGGAGGGCCATGCTCTGCATTCCAAATCCCTGGCAAATGCCTTCTGACATCTAGTCCTAAAGTTGATTTGTAGTTGGGAAAAGTAGCCTCAGACCCTCTTGTAGGAATGCACTGAGTGAGTTTTCATTCACCAGATGTTGCCCAAGTTCCTGCCTGTGCACTTTCATCCTACTTTAAGAACAGTTGGGAGTGGGCTTTATGTGTTTGTTTGATTATGTTTAAGTCTTGTGTTTAGAAATATAGTTAGCTTCTTTAAAACTACCTGACTTCATTCGTCATTTAAGTAAAACCATTTAGGCAGAAGGGTTTGTGAAATGTGCATGTGTTTGTTTGCTTGCTTGTTTGTTTTAAAAAGGAGCAAGTTACCAAGGGCATCACAAATTTAAAGATGTTTGTATTTGCTATCTATTTGTGGTATGTGTTGAACTTTCTGGAATTTGGTAGCTGAACTTAGAAAATATCTCTTAAGGGGAGGAAAGAGGAAAGGAGGGAAGCAGAGAAAAATATATAGCTCAATAAAAACAATTTTAATAAAAGAAAAGAAAATATTTCCCATTAATCATATTTCTCTAGATCAGTGGTTTTTAACCATCCTAATTTTCTGACCCTTTAATACATTTTCTCATGTTGTAGTGACCACCATCCATAAAATTATTTTTGTTGCTACTTCAAAACTATAGTTTTGCCGGGCGGTGGTGGTAAACACCTTTAATCCCAGCTCTTGGGAGGCAGAGGCAGGTGGATCTCTGTGAATTCGAGGCCAGCCTGGTCTACAAGAGCTGGTTCCAGGACAGACTCCAAAGCTACAGAGAAACCCTGTCTCGAAAAACAAAAACTATAGTTTTGCTACTGTTAATGAGTTGTAATGTAAATATTTGATATGCAGGATATCTGTGAAAGGGTTGTTCATCCTCCAAAAGGGTTATGATGCACAGCTGAGAACCTGCTCTAGATGGCTAAGAGCCCCCAGCTGTATTATTGAAGAGATGCTGTGGTTTACATAAAATCTCACTCTACTCAATTGCATTCACTGTGGAATCATGGTCTCTCCTCCTCCTGTACTCTTGTATGCTACAGTGAGCTGTTTCTCACATTTTGTTCTCCTAGGTGCGGAAGGTTACTTAGGGGCTGCGGTCTCTGAGGCCTCTGTGCGCTCCAAGTGTGCCTGCACAGTTCTTGAGTTTTATGTGCCGCTCTCCACTTTTCACATGTTGGGTTGTCAGTCTGTTCTGTCTGCGTAGTTGTTGCCCTATTGGTCCTACCTTGGTTGGGTTCCAGTACTTTCTCAGGATGATCCTGGCACATACTAGTTGGTCAGTCTTTACTGTTAAAGCCTTTATTTCTTAAGACCTTAGTTTAGAAAACCTAAGCTGGTGGGGAAATGTTCAATCTTTCTAATAATACAAGGCCAAATAATCCCCTACTCTATAAAGTTGTTAATTGAATTTTAATTATGGGTAAAGCAGTATGTAGTTAGGAATCATTTTGCTCCTATGTTCTTTAAACAGAAATAAAGTATTAAGTTTCCCCCTAGGCCCATGACTTTGCTAGTCCCAGGTTCTTGGCCACTTCAACAGTGTCATACATGGGTTCCATCTCATGGAATGGGCCTTACTCCAAGCAAAAACTTAGTTGGTTACTCTCATATCATTTGTGCTTCTGTTATACCAATATATCTTGCAGGCGGCTCACAAGGCTTGTAGCTGGATAATAGTGATGGTTCTCTTTCTCCTGCAGTAGTATACAAAGTCCTTTCCGGTGCCATGATTCTAGGCAGCAGGGATGAATTTTCTAGTTAGGCATCAGCTCCACTTCTCCATCTTCCATGACATAAGTGTCATTTTTAGCAGTTGGGCTTTACTCCCTCACTGTCAGGTTGTGCTGAGCAACTGATAGCCTTAGCAGTGAACTTTGATACTTGGCTTTGCCAGGGATGGGGAGGCTTAGTCAACAATTAAACAAGGTGTAATCCATGCCTGTTTACTTGGGGCATTGTCTCCCCTATTATTTGGTGACTCCACTTAGCTTCCTTTCATATAGGTATATATTTTAGGAAGCTTCTACAGGAGTGGGTCATTCTTATGATTTTTCAAATGGCATTTAGTGTTAGTTGTCCCTCCCCATATTCCCATCTTTACCTGTCTCTCCTATCATAAAGAGTCTTTTTAACATTCCAGCAAGCCTAGCACTTTCCTTCCGTATCTCAGGGAATGAGCTACAAGTGCCACTTAGCCAGTTAGAGTCTCTCCTCTCTCCTTTCCCCACTCTCCTTGAAAGCAGTTCCGGGTCCCAGCCTAAACTTTTTCTTCATTTCCCTTTAATCCTGTGATCCGGACACACATCACTCTGTGTCCTGCTTCTGCAGCAGCTTTCTCACAGGTATTCTGGGTGCTGCAGAATACTTTCTACTCCCTGCTCAGTTCTTTATGTAGTTGAATCTAAACTGAAAACTGGGTGTGGTGGCTTGCTGGTGTAGCCCAACACTAGGGACGCTGAGGCAAGAAGATCACGACAAAGCCAGACTGGGCCTCATAAGGAGATCCTGCCTCAGAAAACAAAACAAACAACAACAGCAAAAAACAAAAACAAAACCCTTACATTGGAGTATTCCATTCATCTCCATAAAATCTTCAACGGCTCTCTGGTCTCTACAACTTTTTATTTTACTCTTCTGTGTATTATGTATATATGCTTAGGATTATACTCCCCCAAATTTAGATTTAGTTGCCAGGACATGGGTGGAAGTTTCAGTACTTTTGAAAGTTCTCCACATGATGTGTAGAAGCAGTAAAGGCCAAGAACCACCTTCCGCATTGTAGACACTGCAAGGCCCTAAGCCTAGAGCTTCTGAATGGTGTAAGGCCAGGTGTTTGCATCTCAGAACAAGCTGGGTTGGTGATTGTGCTGCTGGCCCCTAGAACACCCTTTAAGATAATCTTTAGTGTTTGACTTCTTTGTTCTCCAAATTCTGCATGCCCCCATGCAGATGTGACTTGTCAGGCTCAGGTTTGTTCAGCCCTTTCTTTATGCATCAGTCTCTGCTTCTGGTTTGCTCTGTCTGAAGGTTACTGGTGTTGGTATCTGGCCCATCTTCATGACTTGATCACTCTCATAGGTGAGGTCTCAGCACAGTTATCACCATTTTATAAGAAGATCTCTCTGGCAAACATCTAACATAATGCCTTGCCAATCACTCTAGTTGATCATCCTGTGTATTTCTTTCATAGGCATTAATATTATGCTGTAATTATATTTTACTTCCCTTCCTCTTTCTCTCATTTTCTTTGTGGTGTTGGTTAGGACTTAGTTGAAATTGGTGAGTGTAAAGGTGGAGCAGGTCCATAGTTGGAATTAGTTACAAAAGATGTTTTGTCTTCTTCACATACATTTTAAAAAGCTAGTAGTTATCAGTCATCTAAGGGATCAAAGAGTGAAAGTAGTTCTTAGGTAACTGAGAGCTCTGAACAGCACAGCTGTGATTTCTGCTTCACTGGATTGCCAGCCTCTGGCAGTCGGGGCTATGAAGTAGAGAAGTTGGGGAATTTTGCATCAGCTCAGAGCAAGAAGCGTTCGAGCCAGCTGGCCTCTTCTCTGGTGGTGTGATGGTGTGCTGCTTCACCTTTGATCCCCAAGGCCATGGAGTGTCCACTTTTGGGAAGAAGTTCTGCATGTCAGATTTTGTGCTTTCACCCCCTGGCTTCTCTGCCAGCACTGAGCTACTCTTTTCTCCTTGGCCACTAGAGAGGAGGAGATATTTTGCCCTCAGGAGACCTTAAGTGGGTCAGAGTAACACATGTATCTTATTAACTCCAATATCACACTGGCCTTGAGGCAGATAATGTATTCCATTCTGATATTCTCCTGTGAGAGGCCTAAACTCATTATCATCAAATGTCCACAAGAGATACTCCATATTTGATTATTAATTCTAACTCATTATCAAATTTCCAGGGAACCGTGAAAACCCAGAGATAATATTACAAGTCCAAAGACATTAAAGTTAAATCATTTGTCCATGTGTGTGAAAATACAAAGATGTGTAAGTTCAAAATGTGTTCTGAGTCTGCTGTGTCTCTGGCTGTGTGTATGTTGGCATACTGGTATCATCCCCACGGCTTTGGTTTGCTCAGCTCTTTATGCATCAATCCCTGTGCTGCGGATTTTGTTTTGGCATGAGTGTGGGGGTATCTCTTTATGTAGCCCAGGGTAGCCACACTCCTGCTATCAAATTCTGGGTACATACATGTGCCACCACCCCTGGTCTAGATGTGCGCTAGCTGCTACCAGTCCTTTAGTATTTACCACTGTGTAAGTACAACCTCAGAAACCAGCTCTTAGAATCCATTGCCATATCCTAGCTACCACAAGGAATCTGGGACAAGGAAGGCAAAAATAAGACTTATTTTTTGCTTCACCTGAGTTTTGCCAGCCTCTGGCAGTTGGTGACAGTAAAATTTGGGAGCAGTCTTTTCTCGCTGAGTTTTTGGATTCTGTCTAAGTTAATCTCTTTTTCTCTCATGGGGTTTGTGGGACACAGGCATACTGCTACTCCAGAAATAGAAGGACATCCCTTTCCTGTAACCCAAATGTACTGTGGATAGAATGGACTACATCCTCATTCCCCCCTTGTCTCTTTATTTTAGTAGAATGTCTTTTATTTATTCTTTGACAACTTCATACGTATAAACCATGAATCTTGATTATAAACACTCCTTGTAGGAACCCCCAACTTCTCCCTCTTGCTGGCCTGTTACCCCAACATGATTCCTTTTGTATCCTTTTGTTTTTCTTGTTTTGGTTTGGTAATAATACACTGAGTCCAGTTAGTGCTGTCTGTTGGAATGCTGACTGATCTTGTGCAGGTAATCATAGCTACAGTGAGCTCATGGGTGCTTTGATTATGTCATGTCCCCAACACAGTGTTTCACTGTGTTTCTCCCATCCTCTGCCCTTTACGTTCTTTCTGTTCCTCTTCTGGGATGTTCCCTTGGGTCTTTTGTCCAGGGAAGTAGGGTTAATGGGTGGCTATAGATGTCCCACCCAGGACTGTGCATCTATTAGATACTTCTCTCATCACTTTGATCACTTATGAATCTCTGCATTTACTGCTTCTCACTGCAGAGAAAAGCTTCCCTGACAAGGCTGAGGGCAGCATAGGTATAAGCAAAAATACTTAATACATAATACATAAATACATAATACATAAAATAGCAGTAGACACATGACCTCCTGAGCCATGGCCTTGTTAGTTTACAGTAGCACTGGGCCTGTCTGTAGAGCAGGCCTTGGATCCAACCCCAAAGCAGCTAGTTACTCCTGTTTGTAACCTTTGTGTGCCATTGTGCCAGTGGGCGCGCCTTGCCTGGCAGGTGCTAATATGATAGCAGGCATGGTTAGCTGTAGGATACACTGCCAGCAGCCAATAGAGAGCCTTCTGGCACTGTGAAACCTTGTCAGCAGGAAGCTTTCTTCCCTGATTTCTCTGCATCCTGCAACAAAAGTGTGTTGTGTCTTCAAAAACAGGGTCTTACCATCTAGTTATGGTTAGCATCTGAGGTCAACGACAATATCATGTGTTGTCTTAGGGTTCTCTGGGGTCTTACTCCTAGGGGTATCTCATAAAAGGTATCCCATACCCAGTACTAAGACTTTTATTTAACAATCCATGTATTCTACCAGAATCATTGTCCACCTGTGCAGGGTATTTGTGTTTAAACTCCTGTTTTTTAAAATTATGTCTTAAATTAGTTTACAAACATAGTAGGTTTCTTTAGGGATTTTTCATGCATCCTTAGTTCTGGTTAGCCCACCCTCACACCCAACCCCCATCCTTCCCCACACCTCAACAGTATGGCTGCCTAAACCAGATCTGAACAATGACAACACTAATTGACATGACAACTGGGATGGGAGGATTCTGGTTGTCTGCCAACCTAAATGAAGAGCTCATAGGCAATTAAAGACTACAGAGAGAGAATCTGACTGTCAGTCTTCCCTGTAGATGAGGCCCCAGTGGGTTATTCAGTGCCAAGTGGTCAGCCCTAAAAACATGCACGCAACACTAACCAGACTCAGCAGTTGTATTTATATATTTGCTTATTTATTTGTTTATTTTTGTGTTTGTGCTTATGTGTAAAGATATAATAATTAAAGAATAAGAAACTATGAACGTTAGAGGGAGCAGGGCAGGGGTAGGGTGAAATATGGAAAGGACTTGAGAAAGGGGGGTGATGTAATTAAAATTTTTGAAAAGTTACAAAATCAAAATAAGAACAGTCTGCTCTTCTGTTAGCTCTGTCAGTCTTATACTTTATGATTTTCTTTCCTCCCCTGCCTCTGTCTTGTTTGTGAGCCTTCAAGGGCTTCTCATACCAGCTCCTCATGGCATCCCTGAGCATCTCTGATTCTTAGAGATAAAATGTTCCAAAGACCTTTACAATTTTAGTATATCATTAAATTAACTTTTTTACATCATTACTTGGGAGTAGGTAATGTTTGCCCTTTTTTTCTATTGTTATGATCTGTTGCCAGAGGTTTCTGTCCCACCTGGTCCTACAGCTGTTCAGTCCCAAAGAAAAATACACAGAAGTCTACATTAATTATAAACTGGTTGGCTATAGTAGGAGACTGTTAGTTCATTCCTGGCTGCTCAGCCCTGAAATAATCACACAGAAACTATATTATTTGCAATACTATTTGGCCAATAGCTTAAGTGTATTTCTGGCTAACTCATATCTTAAATTAACCTATTTCCTGGTTAAATTTCGGCATCTGTCTCTGCTGGGCTACATGGCTTCTCTCTTACTCCACCTTCTTTCTTCCAGCATTCAGTTTTCTTTTCCCTGCCTAGTTTCTACTCTACCCTATCACAGGCCAAGGCAGATTCTTTATTCATTAACCAATGGCATTCACAGCATACAGAGGGAAATCCCACATCAGTTGACCTATTAGCTCAGGATTCTTACTAACTCTCATATCTTAAATTAGTCCATAATTCTTGTCTGTGTTAGCCATGTGGCTTTGTACCTTTTACCAGCGAGGCATTCTCATATTGCTTCCTTTGATGACTGTAGACTCAACCTTTCCTCTTCCCAGAATTCTCCTGTTCTGGTTGCCCCACCTATACTTACTGCCTGGCTACTGGCCAATCAGCGTTTTGTTAAAGCAATACAAGCAACAAATCTTTATGGGTAGAAGACCATTGTCCCACAGCAATGATGTACCTAAACCAAATGAGGACTTTATGACAGGCAGGCCTCTGATACAGCCTCATTTAGTTAAATGGTTTTCTGAGAATGAAAGAAGTTAGAAGTAGGGCTGAGCTTAATTGGTACTTTTCTCTGCAGACTGAGATGAATTTGAGTGTATCAGTGAGAATCATTTCCTTGTCTACATCTTGATCTGTGCTATACTTGAATTTTTTTTTTTTAGAAAGCTGCCTGATCTTGATGCATTTTTTGGAGACTGTTTAGTCTAGCTAATGTTGCAGGATTGGTGGTGAGGAGGATTTAAGTGATCCTTTAATTTTCTTGTACTCGTTTGTCTTACTCAGTTTAGAAACCGTGTGATATTGGCTTCATACATTGTTTGTTAGCTTTAACTTTTTCTGTTCTAACAGCTGTGTACAAACCATGGTTTGTTCCTTAAAGCATGGTAGCACACATTGTTTGAAGTAATGTAATGTTGTTTATAAACAGGCTACAACAAGTTAAAGATATATACTCTGAATTCTAGAACAACCATTTGAGCAAAAGATAGAGGAAGAGTTATTAGGGAAGGATCTTGAGCCAAGCTCAGTTTGAAAAACACAGCAAAACTCTGTCTCCAGAAACTAAACAAATAAAAATATCTAGCAAAAAAATGAAATATTTCTACAATGCCATTATAAAGCATGAAATTCTTAGGAGTAAGTTTATGTATAAATTTCAGACCTGAAAGCCTAAAGGTAAAAAAGTTACCAAGAGAAGCTGAGTTTCAGTGAAAAACTGACTGTTGTAAGGTTATGTCATTTCTTCCCAAACCATCACCTGGCAGTTATTTAGGCTATACCAGTCTAGATCTCATAGGTTCTACTTTCTCTTTCTGTCTTCCTTTTTTTTTTTTGGTAAAAACTGACTTTCAAGTTTATTGGAAGAGACCTGTAGTAGCCATTATTAGTTGAATTTTGCATCCTTCCCTTCCTGTGTTGAAGTGCTATGTGTGACCTTACTCAGAAACAGTCATTACAGGTGTGATTAGCCAAGTTATGATGGTGTTAAACTGGTGTAGGATGGGCCTCCTAACTCAGTGTGACTGGTCTCCTCACACAAAAGAGCAGTTTGGATACAGTCCACAGGTATAGGCCAGACATCACGTGAAGGTCAACGCAGGAAACTGCCAGCTGAAAAGGACCCTCCAGCAGTGGCCCAAAGAGAAGCCTGGAGCAAATTCTCTTCTACCACCTTCAGTAGAAAGGAAATTTTAACAACAAAAACACTCTGTTCATCTCTTAACCTTCAACTCTTTGCCACCAAAGCAGAGAAATGGTTGTTGTTTATCCTATGAGCCGTTTGCTCTATGCATTGTCAAACCAGTACAGCAGCCAAAGCAATCTTAAAAATCGCACGCACAATAATGTGCACCACTACACCTGGCTACAGTCAGTCAGTCAGTCAGTCAGTCAGTCAGTCAGTCAGTCAGTCAGTCTGTCTGTCTGTCTGTCTGTCTGTCTGTCTGTCTGTATCTATCTATCTATCTATCTATCTATCTATCTATCTATCTATCTATCTATCTAT